>NC_044013.1:39108208-39409328 GCF_900496995.4 Aquila chrysaetos chrysaetos
GCGGAGGTGCCCGCCCCGCCGCGAGTAGGTGCGGAGCAGGCGCGGCTGGAGCGGCATACCGGCGGCGGCGGCGGCGGCCGCCCCCCGGGCCGGGCCCTGCCTGACGGGATAGGCGCGGTGGCCGCCCGCCTCCGTTTCAAACGAGGTATCGCGAGAGCGGGACGGGGCGGGGGCGAGAGGACGGCGCGGCCCCGCCCCGCCCGGGGAAGGGGCGGGCACAGCGGTGAGGCCACGCCCACGCCCCGCCCCCCACGCGGTTTTTGCGCGGGTCGGGCCGCGGTGGCAGCGCTCCGCTGTCAACGTCCCGTTGCAGGAGGCGACCGAGTGCGGGGTCAGCGATGAAGCGGTGCGGGATCTCCGGGACTATTCCGGCGGCACAGAATTAGAGGTGAGCGGCGTTGGCGCCGGCTGCTGCCGTGGGGAGAAACCCACGGGGCCACGGACACCCGTGGCTAGCCGGGGCCTGAGCCGTTCCGTTGCGTTGCAGGGCGTTCGGGGCGTGCGGTATCAGTACGTGGGCTGCTCTGTCCACACTGACAGGGACAACATCACCGTGACGGCAGAATTGTCTTTGAACAACTCGCACCAGGTATACGCAAGAGACCGCGCTCCCCTGCCGTGGTTTGCTAAAATCCGTTACCTGCCAGAGGTCCGGGGTGAGGGTTTCTTCTGCATCGCAGTGGAGATGTCGCTCTTCCACGTGTGATGCTGTTTTCTGACCCTGCAGAGCACGAGGGATGTTTTACTCATGGCAGTGTCTCCCAGGAGGCCCTTGGCACTTACAAGAGATGCTGGGGTCTTCTTCCTTCCTTCAGAAGTCGCTCCTTGTGAAATGACTCTTACAGTGCTGCAAGCTTTCATCACTCCAGACAATTTCTCCTGAGTGATAGTTACATATAAAGACATATATATGACACAGCTTGGTGGCAGCACTGTACAGGGTGGTTCTTAAAGTCTGAATAAGGGTTTGCTGTTGCAATCCATTTTTTTCTGGAAAGACTGAAAAGCAACTGATATTTTGTTCCTTGTATTTATTTTCCCACAGTTCTTAAAAAGCAGAACTGTTCTGCTGGTCCATGGAAAAATCACCTTCAACAGAGAACTATATCTGGGGCTGAAAGAAGAGAATCATAACGCTGAGGTATCAGAGCATCATGTAGGCAGCTTGGTCCTTTTCTTGGGGCAGGAACAAGTGGGAAATCCAGATGTTTTTGCTGAATCTAGAGAACCAGTCAAATTCCCAGAGTTAAAATCTGGACCTTTTGAAGCAAATATCTGTTCTGCCATTGAATTTAGTGAAATCAGGTTTGGACTATAGGATAAAAGCAGAGGGAGGATATTTGCTAGTGCATATCAGAAAAGTTTTTAGGGTTCTATATTGAACTCTATGTATCTGGCAGTTGTGGCTAACACAGAGGCCTCCTGTCCTCTCAAGGATTTCATCGTGAATATTCCTTCTTTTTCTCTAGTGAAGACATGCTCTTCTTTAATCTGAAGGATTGTTACTGGTGATTACTGTAATCACTGTAAACTTGTAAAAAAGACTCAGTAAATTCAACTCCCTTGACTAGGCTTGCAGTGAAAAAAAAAATTCATATTGTATTGCAGAGTACCTGCAGTGATAGGTGCATCTAGCATAGTTTCTATAAAGGTTGAACACTAGCTCAAGTTATATAGCTTTCTCAGTTAAAAGCTAACCAAGAAGAAATAATTGGGCTTCAGTATATGCTAAGTTGGCCTTGATTCTGTTCCAGATTACTCTTGTCTTCCTGAAAGACGAAGTGTTTGATCCCTTGCCTGTTATCATAGGAAGCTGTGTTGGTGGACTTCTCTTGCTGGCGTTCATTATTCTGCTCCTCTGGAAGGTGGGTATCTTTAATGCACACACAACAAACCAGAAATCTTTTTGTTAGATGTTTTAACTTTTTTCAAGATTTCTCTTAAGTATGAAAGCGATGTTTTCAAATGCGCACTGAAGGACATCTGCTGCTTACTGTTGTAAAACCTCAGTCTCACATTTTGAGCTATTCTGAGCATTGCAATATAACCTCTTAAGTCCTCTTTTCAAGTGCTTTGTAGAACATTTGAACGTTACAAAGTGTTTAGAGATGTTCTGAAGAGTTTTGAACAATGTAGGCCTTCGGGCTTACAGCTCTGCCAGAGTTCATACCTGGGTTGCATCCTGCATTCACTCATTCACTTATTGCAACCCTGAGAAGGAAAAACTTGACATTTTAATTTTAAATTGTTTTAAGAAAAGGCAAAAATTAATGCATATACAAAGACTTAATCAGTTCTTTTCATTCTTTCCCCAGTGTGGCTTTTTCAAAAGAAACTATAAAACTATGATGGAGCAAGAAGATACCTCCTAAAGACTGAGCTGGCCAAAGCAGAAAGCTCTGTATTCTTTCACCGTCTTTTTGGAAAAAAGAGAGAGTCTCTCTTTGCCAGTGTCAAAGTCTGGCTAAGATGCGAAATAATTTCTATTCCCTGGTAGAGTTATGGCACTCCAGATCTTGGGACTCTCCCAGGTTGCTGTTTGACCATAAAGGCCCAGCTCTTTTGGGCAATCCAGTTGCCTGCTTGTTTAATTCAAACTGACTGTTTATCATAGAGGGACTGCCTGGTGTTGATAAACTGGACTCCTCATGAGAAATTTTGCTTTAATGTAGATATGCTAGGAAAAATTAATCTTGGAGCCTGTTAGATTTATGTATTGGATTGCAGTCTTAGTTGCTGGGATGCTGAGTGGTTCTTAAATTGATTTTAGTACTGAGTAGCTTCAGAATAGATTGAAATAGAAATGGATTAGGGGAAGCTTCCCATCCTGCTATTGCTAATGAAAATGGAGAGACAAGCATTTTGCATATACATGTATATACATATATATATGTGTGTATATATATACACAAATTTGTGCATTTTAATACAGTAAAGTATGTCCCTTGATGTCTCTGGTTCTTGGAATCAGAAGCGTGTGTATGTGGCGATTAGTTTTTTGTACCTCACAATCTTATTTCTGATTTTCCATTTTCAGTTGCTTTCAAATGCTGATTTGGTCACAAATAAAAACTTGTATCATGGACCTCATTGCCAGTTCAGACAGACTCCTCCTATGTCAGGAAATATTTCTCCAAGTTAGTGTGGTTCATCACACGTGAATCGAGGGCAGAGCCAAGCAGCGAGCTGCAGTGTTGACCACAGCAGTGTTGCCATCCTCCCTGGTCCACGTGTGGTAGAAAGTAGTGTGAATCATGAGCAATCTCACTTTATCAGCTGCAGATTATCAGTAATTGCAGTTTACAGGGTTTGGGGAAAGAAGTGTGTAGCTGAGCCCAGTGGCTGGCTTTAGCCAGTGCCAGGTGTTTTCTTTCCTGAGCCATGAAATGATCTCAGGTCCCCTCAGGTGTTTGCTGTTTCCAAAGTAGAACAAGTACAGACACTCGGTACTCTTCCTCTCTTTGGCTTTCTCTGTCCCTAACTGTGTAGTTGTTTTATTTCTGTTGTGTTTGGCTAACTGTAAACCCCACAAATCTAATGTGTGTTTACACACAGCAGTAGATTAAACAAAGATTTTTCATTCAGACCCTTGGAAGGCAAAACAGTTCCTGTCTCCTTCGGCTTAACCAATACTGCCTGATGGAAAACTAAAGTTAACAAGCAAACTGTGGCCTTCATTGAAGTTTCCTTGTAAAATTCCAGTCTGGTACCCAGGTAGGGCTATTAATACATCTCTTCAAGGCTATTGCAGGGATCAGCTTCCTGACGGGATGGGCATCCTGCAGGCTGTAGAAGCCTGGGTATGTCCTAGCTCTAAATTTGGCTGCCAAACAGGCAGCAGTTAAAGGTGCTAAGCACACTGGCCTGCCTGCTTAGGACAAAAGTAAGAGGTACCACAGCAAGATACTGTTTGAGTAATAATAGGGTCCTCGTGTAACTTCCAACAGTACAAGAGAGAGGTGCAGAGATCTCGCAGTGGCATCCAGCTCAATCAGCAGCTGCAGCCATTCTTCTGGCTTGAATTTCTTTCTCTCTCTCCCTCCACCCCCCAGCTGGTTGTAGAGTTCCTTGGAGCTGCATACAGAGAGTGAGTCACTCCAAATCTGCTTACAAGTGCCAGGGATTGAGGAAATGAGACTTCCTAGGCGAGAGCTCAGAAAGGAAATGTGTGTCTGAACCAAAGAACCACCTGTGTCAGGTTTTTTGTCATAACAGGTCTGTACTATTTGGAAAGAAATGTGCTTTGCCTGGTCTGAATAGCTTTATTGTCACCCCCCCTTTGTGTAAATCCTCTTTTTTGTAGTGTTTTAAATTGAATCCTCTTTGAAAATAAATTCTTGCAAGAGAAGCTCGACTGTGTATTGCACTTGCTGGCTGAAGGTGGTTTGAGCATTTTGCTGTACACTTTCCCACGTAGCATAGCAAGTCTCTGAGGCTACTCTTGATCACTCAGTCTGGATTTTGGCAGAGCCATTACAAGCTGTTCTTTGCATGTCCCTGTGTGGAAGGACCTTTATGAGGAATTAAGTACGTGGAAAGCAGAATATGCTGGGCTGAGAGAGAGAATCCCTTTGAAGAGCTTCAGGAAAGAGGGTGGCTCCAGTCGACACAGTAGTGCACAGCAGTGTCTGAGGTGGTGGCTTTACAAGGAAGGCACTTTTTTGAAGGTTCCTTTTTTATTCACTTAACTCATTTATTTTTAAGTTTCAGGGCATGTTGTCTTTTCTTAAGGGAGGGAAATGTGTTGTCTGCTTTTTCCGCTGCTCTAGACAGGTCTTGCACTGAGTGATAGTGGTGCAGACAGCTGTCAGTGAAAGGACCGCAATATACCAGCAGCTGGGGTCTCGCTGCCCATCCTCCCTCCCAGACCTCCTCCATTTCACACGGAAGTCCTTCCTGTTCTGAAGCACCTGGAGATCTCTACAGTCAGATCATACTTGGTAAGTCTGGGCACAGAAAAGCTGCTTGTAGTTTTTTGATTACTTTCCTAAGGGAAGGACTGTTAATTGTAGAAGCTGTACTAAGAGTAAGGAGTTGCAAGGAGAGTTTTCTCTTCTCAAGGCTAAACAAACCCAGCTCCTTCAGCCAGTCTTGTTATTCTCCCTCTTTCTCTCCTTTTTTTCTAGTTTCTTCTCTGAATTAAGTTTCCCTCATTACTTGGATCCCTTTTGTTGTCCCTTACGGCTCTCAAGGAGGTCAGCTCTTGCAATGGGTGATACTATTTTCCTTTTAAGATGTTTTTTTCTTAAATGCACTACAGAGTTCTGTGACTTGTAATTTCCGATGAGTGCCATCCGACCATTTAATTCTTTGCAATTGCTATAGTAGATGCCAAACACATTTGCAGTAATTGGATGGCACTTAAGGGATTAGTCAAGACTGCCAAGACTCACAGTCATCCAAACCACAGCTGGGTTTTTGTGCTGTTTCCATGGAATCCTTGCTGTGTCTGCTTCTAAATTTATTTGCAATCTGCATTTTGAATAAAATCCCCTGTGCAAAACCCTTGTCAACATTTGTGGTCTTGCTGTGTGGCCCTGAGTTGATTGCACTCTGACAGTGGCACAGTTATGCCATCTCCCTGAATGACAGAAGATTTGCAAATGGCGCATTCAGAGTCATTAAACGTCTGACCCCAGCCAGGCTAACATGTTGGCAGGCTGTTTGGGGTCCAGGTGTCATGGGCAGAGAAGCTGCCACGGACACCCTAGAGGCCTCTGAGCTGTAGGGGTCATTCATGATCTTTGTGCATCACGCAAAGGTGGCAAGAGTGTCTGCAGACCCGCAGCTTCTTGGGGGAGGGAGGGTCTCTCTGCTCTTGAGTAGGAAATACAGACTAGTATGGATTGTGTCCTAAACTCTTTTCCATTCAGGTCTGTTCTCCCAACACTGCTCATTAGGCTGGAGGGACTTGTTATTCTACCTTTGTCTTGCTCTGTTGGGGAGAGATGACTCTCAGTGCTGCTGGTAGCCCAGGAGAGCAAGAACAGATGTTTGTTCTGTACCCATTGGTGCTGATCATCCGTCCCCATCAGCTGTCTTAGCTCTGAGTCCTGGCTTGGCTTCATCACTCCAGGTTTGGGCATTAGCTTCTGGTAGGTGAGCTTAGCCTGATAGATTTTGGCTATTTTTGTGGTGATCTGACCAAGGAGTAGGAGGTGTGAAGGTGGGTGGCGACTGGTGATGGACAAGAGCTGATGTATCTGAGATAGCTTTTTAATTGTATCCTTGAAGGGGAGGACAGGATGCGTTTTGCGATGCTATTTTAATCAGGGGTGATACCAGCTGCTTATGTCTTTCTCATATGCCAGGAAGATTCGCAAGCCCTGGGTTATAATTCCCTCAGCATGTTCAGAAGCTGACAGGTTCGTGTGTTGAACTGTGGGAGTGCGGTGGCCTGGTGGTTAGCAGGAGAAAGTGAAGTGGAAGTCTGCTGCTCAGGAAAGCTTATCAGGAAAAGGGCATAAGTAGTTCTTCATTATTAAGTGCAGGGTGCTGACGTAAGAGCATCAGATAGGAGCCACGAAGTGCTTTGCTGGGCTTGAGAGCCTGTTGGGGCAGCTTTATTTGGAGGCTAATTGGATTGCAGCTTAAAAGAGAAATTTCCTGTCTCTTGTTATAACAGGATGAATGAGCTGGAATGGAGCTGCGCTGCTGCAAGCAGGTTGCTCCGAGACTCTGCCAGCTTGGCTAAACCAAGTCCAGCATGTCTGTGCAGCACAGCTGGGACACATCAGCCTCTTGCCAGTGGTAACACGTAACTGGCTTAGAGCATCAGCAGCCTGCAGAGCTAAGGCAAGGTCAGGTGTTGCTCGTGAAACCTTTTCCTCTGGGAGTCAAGTCTGAGTAGCATGTATGTTTTCCCATGGCTGGAAAAAGTTACCAGTTGGTAATTCCAGGGAGGAAAGGGCAGAGGCCTCGGTCTAGACTTTCCAGCTGTTTACGTGACAAAGGTGAAGGAGGGGGATGAAGGTGTCTCTTCAGCATTTGCAGCAAGCAAGGTAAGCTCTGACGGAGCTATCAAGCCAGGACCAGTTTCATGTCTTTCCAGGTCAGGAATGATACATGTTGGCAAAGAAGTAAAAACCTGATCTGTCAGGTATATTCAAGAGCAGGGTTTCACCTTTAAGTCAGTGGTTAATGTGAATACACATTTTATTAAAACTGTTCAGCTTTCAGGCTTTGATTTAACATTCTCCTCTTATTCCCCAATGATGCTTTTATTGGCTGACTTTAGAAGGTGAAAACATTGCAATACAGCACTGCGTAATGCTGCTGTTCCAGCTATCATTGCACTCAATCTCTTAGCAATGTTTTATGTGCATTTTTATTTAATTTCTGTTATCTGATTCACTGCCAGCTCTCTCACAGAACAGGGCATGATGGATTAGTTTCATTAGACGTGCAGTATTTTTCTTTCCTCTCTGGCCCTCTTCCTCAAGCACTTTCACTTCTTGAACTGGGGGAGAGGAGTGGATAAACACTCCGGCTAATGATAACAAGACCTCCTGCACACTATAGGAGAGTCAAGACTTGGGGGAGTAACCTGGAATGCATTCAAAGGCTGAAAATGGCTCTCCTGGAAAAGATGAGCTGAATCAAAGAGAGAATATATTCTGGAACTTCAGCACACTTCCATTTCTTACTCCTACAGACAGGTTTGGATGGTGCTGTGGATAATGGCAGAAAGACTCTTTCCACAGATTCCCTTTCTAGGCAAAAAAAAAATCTGAATGTTTTTCTAATAGCTCCTGAAAGAAAGATTTCCTTCTCCGTTGTGGCTGGGTGTGCAGCGGTACTAGTTAGGAGGACAAATACTGAGGCTGATTTTTGTCAATTTTTCATTGGCAAGTGGCAACCTACTTCTTATTTACACCGCAAAGTCACAGCGAGGATTAAAATAGAAGCTGAATGGAGCATTTTTCACTGCAGGCTGCATACACGTTTCTTTGTTCTTGCATCCAAACCCATCGTCTTCAGAAAGCAGCTTATGCTTGATGTTACTGATTTCCATGTGTTTCCGTGTGCAGGAGCTGTGGTTTAAAAGCAGCTTCCTCTTCCAACCTGTTCAACTCTTCCCCTCAGGTTTTTTTTTAGATGTTGTCCTACAAGTATGACACTATGAGAAAAAAACACTAATGGAGGGAGCTGACCTCTGCCTTTTCCGCTGTTCATTCCCTTGCCAAAATAGTTTATCTCCTATTTACATCCTCTGCTCCTTGTCTCCTTTCTATTTCAGTAGCTGGTCTGGCGCCTATTTCTAAAGGATGATGCATCTGCATCACTCAGGCATTTGCTGCAGGAGCATTTCCAGTGCTTCAGAAATGTCTCAGCATCTTATGAGTCAGCCGTCATGCGTTTGGGAGCCAATGTTTTCTGTTGTACTTGATAGCTCGGTAAAGGGCGGAGTGGAGATCACTGAGAGAATTAATGCCTGGGGGTGTTTGTTTGGAACTGGAAGCGAACAAGACAAGTGCCTAAAACGGGCACCTCCAGCAGTCACTCGTGAATCACGTCTGTACTGGCCAGGGCTCTCTGCCATTGCCCAGAAAACGTGTGGTCTCTTTTGGGTGCAATTTAAAGACATTTTGGGGCTGATCTTGAAATGTTTCTGTGCTACAATACCATAGAGAGACAGATGTGACTTCACTATGTTTCAAATGGCGCTGTGTCAGGGCAGAGGTCTAAAGTTTAATTTCCACAGTCCCTTTACGTGGCATTTACAGGCTCGTGACCGGGCTGAGTTCAGCTCTGGGGCAGCTTAACACCAAAAATGCTACTGACAGGTGGAGGGAAATGTAGAAGAGGAGCAGTCTGGGCACAGAGGGATGTGTACCCTATGACTACGGGTGAATAATGAGAAGGCAGTCACCATGAGCAGTATGAGGAATTAAGTATAGGTGTAACATCAGGAATAAAAAAAGGGAGAGTTTCGCTACCGGAGGAGAAGTCATCCCTGTGAGAATTTCCAGACTGAGCAAATAGCCCTCATGGGAAAGGAGCAGAACTGTTTTTTTCCATGGGAAATTAAAAATGTTGGACTCGAGAAGGGAGATACCTTGCAGAAGAGATCCGGCCTCAGTCCCTTGAGAAGGACTGAGATACTACTGGGTTTTTTGTCTTTAACTGATGATGATTAAATTTAGTTAGGTTACTTACTTCCCCCCTGGGAATGAAACTGCTTATGTTTGAACAACCCACAGATACTTTGAGAAACACACCAGTAATCTTGATTCAAAGGCAAGGAAAAAAAATAAGGTTGTGAAAACTAGAAGGTGATAAGAACAGTATCTGTAAGAGCATGCCAGCAACGGTGTTTTCAGCACAAATCTAGCCTGTGCTGAGCAGTACTCAGAATATTCTGAGGTACATTTGATACACATTGAAGCTTTTTATTCAAAAACAACTATTGCAACTGTGCTTCTACTTGATGGCTCTAAAAAACCAAGAAAAGTATCAGTTTTACATCCTTTTTTTTATTTTAGTGATCAAACCTGGTTGACATCTTCAGGTCACAACTATAGCAGAAACACTTACCGCTCTAAGGAACATTTTTTCTAGCCTATGTAAATCCTTTCTCGCATTAATTGACCTAGAAAATAATTACAAAAATTCATAGCAGACCTGTGTCTGTGCCATTAAGTAAAACCAGGCCAGGAGGTAATGCACTGTTTAATTGCTAGCAAGTTTCTTGGTCTGATTTCAGCCTGTGCAGTCACCCGGACAGATGAGGAAGATGGGGATGGAGTGGGGAGGTCTCTAGACACCACCAAGGGCTGACTTGTCTCTGCTGATACTTCATTTGTCCATGAACCTGGGTGTCTTAGTGTAGCAGGAGCAATGGTAGAGGCAGTCCTGAGACGTGGGATATACTTGCTGTTCAGTCCTGTCCCTGGAGCAGTTCCAGCAGGGCCAGGGCAAGCAGATGGTGTTCTTGTGGGACCAGACCCATGATCAGAAATGATGGTTGGCTGTCACCCAGCAGCTCATGCTCGCAAAGCGTCTCATCTAGGAGCAGATTGGGCAGAAGATCAAGTGGTGGTTCCTTTAGGATGCTCCTGCCTCCATACAGGTCTGGTTCCTGGAGCTGGGTCAGTCTCCCTGTGCCCCAGCACTAACTACTTGGCTCTGGGGTCCGGGCAGTGGCGAAGGAAGATAGGCTGAGCCGACCTTTCTTCCTTACTCGTTTCTGGCTTCATGGACCACCGTGGTCTCCTCCTTCCCTGCAGGACTGCGTTTTCTTGGAGGGTTTCGTCTCCTTTGGTTCTTATATGTTTTAAGATATTTTTAGTTGTGCTTCGGACTTTCACACAGAGGATCTTTAAGACTGGAACTAGTGACAATGTGGTCTGTAGGCATCTGGTAAGGAGGGGTGGGTACAATGGCCAAATACTGTTTGAGGAAGAGAGAAACCGTGAAAAAGAGGGCTCCAGGTGGGGCTTGGGGAGCAGCCAACATGTTTTGTGAGATAAAGAGGGTCTGCCCGTGTGGGGTGTGCAGATAGGCAAAGGAGGGGTCACGGGCAGTGGGAGAGATGAGCAAGACCCAGCCCTTTGCTTGTGCTTGAGGCTGAAGGGTGGCTGCAAAATTTGGGAGCAGGGTTGGGGCTACCCCCGAGCCAGAGGGGCTGGGGTGGCCTTTCCCACCTCTTGGGCCCCGGGGCTGAGCGGACGGGGGTGCACGGGAGCGGGGGGCTCGCTCCCTCGGCAGCCTGCCCGTCATCGCAGGAGCCCCTCGTGAAAGAGCCCCGCGCAGAAGCGATCGCCGGCCGGGGGGCTGGAGCTGGGGAACGCAGCAGCTGCCGGGTTAAAAGGAGGCCACGGGCAGATTTCTGTTCTAGTTTTGCAGTTGCTGGAGAAAGGTTTCTTTCGCTTTGCAGAAGGAAACTCTAGGGATGGCTGTGGGGTGAGGGACGAAATGAGGTATTTTGAGGATAGCGTTTCGTTCGTTATTACGCTGTTTGTGAGTCTCTTGTGATTTGGAGCTACCTTGTCACATATTCATTAAAAATCTGATGCATCTATTTAAATTTGATACGGAATTTAAGGAGGATGAAGGATAAAATTTTCATAAAACCTGAGGTCTTGAGAATCATTCTGCCTGGGAAGAGAGTTGCATAGGGCAGAGTTGTGTGTGCTGGAGCAGATTACCTCGCTGTGCTGCCCGCTGCCTCCATAGTGTGACCCACTCTCTTGACCTGTGTTCAGGCGTGTATCACAGTTGCACTGTAATACACTGTAATCTCAAGAGCCTTCCCGGTCCTGACAGAGCCCCGTGAGCTAATTGGGTGCTCACGTGTGAGCTAATTGGGTGCTCATGCGTGAATGCCGTAAACCCTGCACTTCATGCCTGATACACCACCTCGTGTCTGATTAGACTCTCTCTAATAGATTCAGCCTAGGGGCAGTCCACATCCCGTCCTCCCATCAGTGCACACCTATGGGATCCTCCCAGAAAAAGCACGCTTCAGTTTGGATCCCAGCTTGCTGCTGGATCTCCTCTTGATGAGGTACATTAGCTCTTTTAGCCAGGCTGCTGGAAGGTCCTGGCTTACGTCATTTTCCACCTCAGAGCTCATTCTGTTTCCCCCTTAGCCAGGAGACGGTGACCACCCTTCTTGGTTAAAGTAATGGTCATTTCATGTCCTTGTATATGCACGTGCCTCTGTTGGACTTGGAGTCACCTCTTACAGTACTGGTTAATAAACAACTCTTATCTCAGTGACAGTTAAACTATTCCTCTCCCTTTGGTATTTTATCAGACGCTATGTTCTGTATGTTTGCCTAGCTCAGCACTCTACTGTACATTTTAGTGAGATGTGATGGTGATTGATCCATTAACCACATGCAGAATTTATTTATTAGTTTCTTAAGCTGGGTTTTTGGTGGGAGGATGTAGCAGCCAGGCAGGTATTTTGGATGACTGGTAAGGACCCAAGTTCTCGTTGCTCATGTAAACGCTTAAGAAATTAAAAACTTAACCAGGTGCTTTGCCATCATGTAGAGGCTGCAGAAAGGCTTTAATACTTAACAGTGAGAGACTATAGCTCTGTCACCTTGGATGCTGTAATGCGGCTTCACGCTATAACATGTTTCATTATAAACATTTTGTGACTGTGGGGGAGAGAATGAAGCCTGGGGGCAAAACTGAGACGGGGGCTTCCCCAGAGGATGAATTAGCTGGAAAGCAGCTAAGGAAGGATCTCGTGTTAGTGCAGCTGCCGGTTTCTGACCCGAGAGCTGCTGCCGGCGAGCAGCTGACGGGAGGGAGGAGATCAGCCTTTCGCTCTGAAGGGGTTGGTGTGTCAGGTTTCCATGCAGAGCACGTGTGGATAATGCGAGCTGCAAACGCCGCTGCCTGCTCCAGCCACCGGTACAGAGCGAGCCGGGAGCATGGGGCAGGTGGCTTGGAAGGGTTTATTTCTATCGCTTTTTGATTATAAAACAGAGAAATACGTCATTGCCAAGAACAAGAAGGTGGGGATTCTCTATCGAGTGGTGCAGCTCTCCATCCTGGCTTACCTGGTGGGGTAAGGATCACCCTGCATTTCACATACTGCTGCGGTTGCGTTCGCTTGCTGTGGTGTGATGAAAATTAGTGTAGGATACTCTGCATACAGTGACAGCTTGCTATGCCTTATGATTTTAATGCAGATAGCTACGCTTGTTTATACAGCTGGATTTTTTTAATGTCTAATAGATTATATCTGATTTTTCACCTGCTAGGGATCGCTAGATTCAGCTCTACCTTCCAGATTAACATTAGGTTAAAAATAGATCAAATGGCACTATGGCTTTGTACTGCATTATTTACGCCTTTATTTCTGTATTCGGTGGGAATGGTGCCAAACCTTAACACCTGACTCATTAGAAACAATAGCATTTATGGCCGTGGTTGCTGAGCCCTGGGACAAACCTGGGTTGTCTGCATGACGGTGTGACTTGCTCAAGTCTAAATGGGAGGGAACCAAGCACAAAGTGGCAGATTTCTTTGCTGGAGTGGGCTGCAGCAGCCAGGATCGTGGAGGTTGAAGGCAGCGTGAGTCGACTGCCTTGCATTTATTTCAGAGCAGGGTGAGTTGGCATGGAGATAGCTAGAGCACCTCTCAGAAAAGGCCCAGTTCTGCAAGAAGCTGGTCACACTGACATGTAACGAATGCAGCAATACTCCTTGCAGCTTGCAGGCTCAGACCTGGAATTCTCTCGCCTATGTGATGCCTCTGCCATTGCTTCCTGAGTTTCTGAGGCTTTGCAGAACGTGATTCATAGGTCTTTACCCTCACTGTCTGTGCTTATGAGTCCCTTCACCTTTCTCACACCTCGTGTTTTCACTGATTAAATATAGCAGAGTAATTTTTACGTGCTGGCTTTATTTATAGAAAGGTGTACAGTTCCAGAGCCTGCTTTAGTTAGCAGGGCAGAGATGAAGTCTCAGCAGTCTGGCATGTATTAGCTGCTAAAGGAGGAATCCTGTAGATAACATTGTTGAGGACACATCCTCCGTCCAAGAGGGATATAGCGTGTCCAGTGACCGTGAGTGTTCAGAGACCGTCTGTGCCATACAGGCTTTTCTCTTCCCTAGGCAGTTATTGCCTTCTGCAAACCTTTGGCACGGTCACTGCCGGTGCCTGCAGTGACTCCTTTGTGGCTGGGGGCTTATAGTGTATCGCAGAGGTGGTTAGCGTTAGTCTGATGTCTGACGGCTTGATTACGTACCCGTACCTGTTCAGGGGCTGGCTCGGGGGTCGTGATCATCAACACCTCTGGATCCTTTCTTGCATGTAGCTGCCATTTCTTCCCTGATTTGCTGTGGAAACTGTAAGGGTCTGCTTTTGAGCCCTCCTGGAAGGGAAAAACAGGGTTCTTGGGGAAAACAGGAAAGTAGGAGACTTCACAGGGGTGGAGAATGTTATTATTCAGGTTTGTCACAAGTAGCAGGTGAAGGGCAGCATATGTCAGTGCTGCTCAGCCCCAGAGATGGCTGCTTTCCCTTTCTGCATGCAGCAGTGCACTCCAGGTCAGTGCACTGCAAAGGGGAGCTGTGCCAGCAAATGCAGCCTGTGTCCCTCTCCCAAAACCTGCCCTGGCACCCTTAACTTTTTCAGGGGTCTGGGTGATTTGTTGTCTTGGCAGGTGACTTTGGCAGTATTGTGGAGAAGCTGGAGGCATTTCATTTAGTCCAAAGAAGTTTTCACCCTATGATATGGAGCTCTTGGTGCTTCCAGTGGGAAGAAGTAAGCAAAACCTTTTCCTGGAGTGCTTAGCGAGGCAGCAGCTCTTCCAGGTGTGCTAGTGAGAAGCCTGAAGCCCAGTGCAAAGGCCAGGGTGCAGTCAGGTTGTTCCCATCACCCTGGCTTACAAAAGATCCTGTATCCAGCTGAGAATATTCCCTACAGATTTCTGTTAGTGAGACGCAGTTCACCTGCTGGAATTGCAGGTCCCCAGCCATGATCTGTTGCTGGACTGGTAGCCTACTGGCAGGCTGCTAAAATGGGAGTGAGTCATGTATTGTGAAACAAACCACTCTCTTCACCGCAACTTGCAAAAGCTTATATTATTTTTCATCTTGAGGAAGACAGAGCCCTGCCTTCCCCTCCTTCCATGGAGGTTGCTGAGTGTAGCACAGGACAGGGAGGTGGGAGGCTTTGTTTTTTTACCCTGTGACAAGTTACTACACCTTTCGCTGCATGTGGGGTCTTGGTCCTGACTTTTCCTCCGGTGCTGTAGATATGCACAGCTTGTGTCAAAGAGTTTATTCTAAATTTGTAGTGGTGCTTGCAGAGGGTTTGGTGCCATTGGCATGTTTTGGTTTGCCCTTGAATGGTGTTTGGCCTTGGTGTAAATCTTCTCTGGCTTACTTGTTCCCTGACCCCACTTGCTAATGCTGCTGCTTGCTGTTTTCTTTGCAGGTGGGTGTTTGTTGTCAAGAAAGGCTATCAGGACACAGACACATCCCTCCAGAGCTCTGTCATCACCAAGCTGAAAGGAGTAGCTTTCACCAACACCTCGGAGCTGGGGGAGAGGCTGTGGGATGTTGCAGACTACGTCATCCCTCCACAGGTTGGCATCACCCCACTGCTATTGTCTCTGCCATTCAGCTAGAAAGACATCTTGCAGCGTGGTTGCTGGTGGAAAGGCTGAAGTGATGTATCCGGGTCTTTCCCGTGAATAAGCAGGAGGTGGGCTACAAGAAAGCAATGCTATGCTTCTCTTAGGTCTTTCCAGCAAATGTCAAAGCAGTCTTGTCTCTCTCACAAAGGTCTGTGATACTTGGCAAGCAGAACTTTGCAAGCAGAAGTCCCTTGGACTTCAGTGGGACTGCTCAGCTGAGCAAAGTGTCTGCTTGCCTCCATTCCTGGGCTAGAGCAGGCATGCATGGGGCAGCCCAGAGCGGGTGGGAGATGGAAAGAAAATGTGGCGCAATTTGAGTGATGAGGGTTGCTTGAAATGTCTCTGGCTAAACCTGCCTTGCTGCTTCCTTGACTTGGACAAAGTGAGATGCATAGCTGATGCTTAAGGGGAAAAGATGGCAGCAGATGTGGCCAGGCACCGCGTTGGAAGTTGCCCATCTGTGCTTGCCAGGGCTGTTTGTGCTTTCCCTGCTAGCGTCCACCATGTGCATGGAAAGGTATGAGGGGAAGATCGGGATGCTGTGCAGACACGGGGAAGAAAGCTACGAACTGAACAGTTTACTTGTCTGTACATAAGAATAAAACTTCACCTTCCTTCTGCTGCAGCCCACGTTTACTCAAACCTATGGATCTGTGCTTCGTACCTCTGCCAATTTCAATGTAAAGCCTCAGTCTCAGCGTGACATTTGCTGTGCAGCAGGAAGGCCAGGCAGCGTGCTTGTGGTGCCTCTTGTTCAAGCTGTGTGGAAGCCCTGGGATGCTTAGAAGGTGGCTGGTGTGCACATCCAGAAATGAAATGGTGATGCCGACTAGTATTTTAACTCGTCAGATGTTTCTCCTGTGACTCAATGGTCTTGTTACTGCGTGTTGGCTTATTGGGAGGCGTTGTAGTGTGGTGTGCTGAGTAAAGATAGCCAGCTCTGCCTCTGGGCTGGTGTACTCTGCAACGCAGATGTCTGGGCTATGGCATCATGAAGGCAAACATGACTGTGGAGCCAGGCTTCAATATTGAATCCAGCATTACTGCAGTCTGCCCCAGCATACGTCAGCCTCCAGCAACCCCAGTGATGTTAGACCCTGGGCTCACAGTGAAACTCAGCAACTTCTGTGGGCTGTGAGTGCAAACATAGACATCTCACGAGCTTTCCTGTTCCACGTGCTGATTAATGTTTGTCTGCCGAATGTCTCGGGTCATCCAGGAGATGTGTCCTGGATGGGTTTTTAGGAGTATCTGAATGCCTGCTACCAGTGCATTAAGTGACCTGCATCTGCTAACTACTGCATAATCTCTCATTTCACTTTGGAGGGAGAGTCCCTCGCTGTCCTGCTGGATCTGGGTGGGCTGGTTTGTACTGGAGAGATCCAGGTAGCAGAGCAGGAGGCAGTGAGGGCTGGGAGAAACCCCATCTCCTCCACAGAGCAGTGGGCAGCTCTCCTGACCCCACAAGCGCAGCTGCTGACCGACGTGTCCCTCCTGCTGAGGACAGACATACCTGTGTCCCAAAGCGCTGGTGGGATGTGGGGTAAACCCACCCCACGCAAAGCACCGCGAGGGAAGGAGAGCGAGCCAGGTGAGTGTGAGAGCGCTGAGTTCTGCTCTCATGAATGGAAACCTGAGATCTCTGATTTTTATGTGCAACAGGCAGGGCTGTGTGTTGGAAGGAGTTTTCTGAGAGACTCTGGAATAAACAGCAGGCACTCAGCTTACTGAAATTCATCCCTGAGGGCCTTCAGACAGGGTGAACCAGTGCCACTTTGGGGTTAAGCTTAATGCAGAGCAGGGATTCACCTGGCAAATCCTTCACTTGTCATTTTCTTGGGCTTGTTCTCCGACAGGTTTGCAGAAAAATCTTGTTCCCTGTTGTGGTTCAGAGCAGCCTTGAGGGGTTGGGGGTCCAGAGTTTGCTCCTGATGAGGTATTTTATCACCAGGTGCTCGCTTACACAAGCCACCAGTTATGGGTGGCAGGGCTTGACACACTGCTGGTTCTGGTCGTGGGTGAGGGTTTTTCATCCGAGATGCTCGGGGCTGCCCCGCCTCACGCCAGGACCGTAGGCTGGCTCTGATGGTTATGTGTGTCCCCTCGGCATGACGAGGGACAGGCTCCCCAGTGCCGGGGGCTCTCAGGAGAGAACCCGTGTTTCTGTAGCTGCCGCCTGGTGTTGACCCTCCTCCCTTCCCCACGTGCGCACAGTATGGAGCAGAAATGGTAGAAGCACATGGTTTATTTCGGCATTCATTTCACTTCTGAGTGGCCAACCAGCCTCCATCTGCAGTGCCGTGGTAAGCTGCTTTCTCTCCCCTCTTGCTGACTGTACAACTGTCTTCAGGGTTGTTTTTTCCTGTGGTTTCCTTTGGTGGTTGGTTGTTAAGGGGAAACCATTCAGGGGAAAACTTAACTGTTTTAACTTTTTGCTGAATGTGGGGAAGGGACCAAATAGAGGCTGTAAATGTGCAAAGATGGGAAGGCTCCAGGACAGGAGTCAGCTGTGCATATTGTGGCTTTGCCTAAATACAGAGGAAACACAACGCTGCCAGAAATAAGGATTTTGGGGATGAAAATGCAGTCAAGTCTCTCCTTGCATGTCTCAGGCATCCCAATGGCTCGATAAAGGGATCTGTATTCTCTCTATTAATTACAGCCATGCTAGAAGTTCTGTGTTTTTATCACATGTCCACAGTGTCGCACTAAATCTGCTCCTGCGCTGTGCCCTGCTGCCTTGCTCTGTGAGCTCAGGCTTGTAACAGCACAGCTGGGGCAGCCAGCCTGACCCTGGCTGAGAACAAACACCCACGGCTCTGCAATGGGACAGGGCCTTTGATCCCTGATCAGGCACTCTGTCCTTATGGAAAAGGAGGACAAGTGCTTGCCGAGCAGCCAGCGAGTCAAGGCTCAGCCGTCCTGCTCACCAAATTAACGCAGTCTCTGAAGCAGAACCCCTTAAGCCATAGAGACTCGCCGACCTCATCCAAACAAATATCCAGGCAAAGGGTGCTGTTGTATGTCAGCCTGAAAAGCATCAGGAGAGAGGGAGGTGTTACTGTTCTGCAGAGAACTGCATCCTCCTCGTAACAGGTACTTAAAGAGTAAAACAGTTTTTCTAACTCTTCCTGCCTTACTTTGTTTATTCTAGGGTGAAAACGTCTTCTTTGTCATGACGAATCTGATTGTGACTCCAAACCAGAGGCAAGCCACATGTCCTGAGGTAGGAAGAACTGAGCCCCTTGGCCCCCAGACCCCTACAAAACTGGGGGTAAGAACTGGCAGACGACATCTGGGGAGCAACGAACACAGGAAGGATGAAAGGCGAATGTTTTTTTTCTGTAGTGTAATATCTCAGTTGGGAAAATAGGACTGGTTACTACAAACCTGGGAGGTTCAGCTGTCATAGTTTCTAGGGGCACTGATCATGTAGAGTCTTGCTGACCTTAGTTGAAGGTGTTGGACATCTGCCCAGCTGGAGATGAGACCAGAGCAGTCATTGCTCGGAGTCAGAAAAGGCCATGGAAAAACAACTTGGAGGTGACTCAGTCTAGTTACGGGTAGAGGAGACTTTCTAAGAGCCCCATCCTGGGAAGAGCTGAACATTCAGGCTTTCGTTACCTTCAGGACGTGGAAGGGTGCGTAGTACCTTCCAGAATCTGCCTTACAGGCCAGAGGCGTGAGGTCTTTCTGTGTCATGTTGAAATGTCCTCTGTGGAGACGTGGTTCAGAATGGGCTGGAGCCTGGGGGAGGAGGACGCTGACCGTCCAGGGAGTGTTGTCTCCATGTAGCAGAGATTTATTTTCCATATCACAAGCAAAGAGGTAGCCGAGGCTGAGAGCACAGCTTGCTTGTTCAGGACGCGGCTGTCCTCTAGTGGCTGCATTAACCCGGCATGCAGCCCAGAGAAGGAAGGGTGATTTGGGGCTCAGAGAGCTTGTAGCTTAAATCAAAGGTAGGGTTGTCTCTTAAGGTGAAGTACTGTGGCTTCCAGCCTGGTTTTGGCGAGTGCTAGGTGATGTCTGGGTTTTTCCACAGCCTGTCCCTCTCCAGGTTGAGCAGAGCCCCAGAGCAGGATGTCATAGCTGAACCGTGGTGTTGCCGGTGGTGTGATGCTGTTGAGCTATTTGCGTGACCTACAGTTACCACTTCAGCTGCACGTTTTTAGTGTTCACCATCCTATAGAGAATTCACCCCAGATCAGCAGCGCTTTCTTACCCCTTTAAGTCTCGTGTCGTGCCACAGGTCTCACTTCTGTCCTCTTCCACTTTGCAGAGTGTCAGCATTCCCGATGCCCTGTGTTACAAGGACGGGGACTGCCTGGCAGGGGAAGCAGTGGTGGCTGGCAATGGTAAGGCAAGGGTCCCTCCTCCTGGGCTGTGTCTGGCAGAGTCATGTTCCTCCAGAGGCATCAGCCTGGTTACAACCCCAGAGAGCTCCGATTACAGAGAGTGGCAAGGACTTTCTTTTCTTTACTGTCTTCTATTAAGATTGCTGCCTTGCTTACGGCTCCGTGGTGGCTGGGCCAGAGCACGCTGGGCTGCTCAGAGAAGCAACAAGAGAGCGGTTGTTCCAGCTGAGAGGCCCTTTCACAGCAGGGAGGAGGGCTTAGGGTAGCAGTGAAAACCACCTGATTTTTGTGTGCCCTGTAGGCAAAGAGAGGAGGTGGCTGCTCTCTGTGACCTTTTCTGTGATGTCTGTGCCGCAGGGGTTAAGACTGGCCGTTGTTCGAAAGACAGGGACAGCATCAGAGGGACTTGTGAGATACTGGCCTGGTGCCCAGTGGAGAAAAGATCCAAGCCCAAGTACGTGGCCATCTTATGCTGTTTCCAAGCTTGAGCTGCTTGGCTTCTGTGTCACTCAGGGCAGTTTCTGGGTTCTCTCTGCTTGGATGCTTGCTTGAATGTTGGCTGTTGCGGTGCAGGAGGGAGCTCTGCATGGCCCCCCCCGGCAGGACCGGCCCTCTGCTCCCCCCTCCTTAGCTCACTGGCTCTCCCAGGGCTGTTTTCAGCTCTCAGGGCTTCCCTCAACCTGCACGCTCCTCACCAACTCCCTCCTGGCAGCGTGGGGAAAGTGGCACGGCTGGCCTAGCACCATGGGATGAAACCTACCTGTTTCTAAAATGGCAAATTCAAGTTTTAGCACGTGAGCAGGGTGCAAATGTAAAACAGATAACAAACCCTTCTCTTCCAGGAAACCACTTCTCGCCAGTGCAGAAAACTTCACTGTTTACATCAAGAACTCGATCCGGTTCCCCAAGTTTAAGTTCTCCAAGTGAGTGCAGGTGCTCGGAGATCCCTCTGTCCTCTCCATCACAAAACCAATAACCTCAGTTTGCTCCACTGTCCTCCTGCCTGAGGGTTGGGGTGGGGAGGCTGATATTCCCTCTTCTAAGGTGCAGGGAGAAGCCTTTGGCTTCAGGCTGTGCGGGAACAAGGAAATAGTGAGGGCTTGGAGCTTCTAGAGAGCAACCGGGATAAGGCTGTCCTTCACCAGATGAGGTCTGCGATGGGTCCTACAGCATGGGATGCACCAGAGCTCCTCAGGCAGATGGATCTGTCTGCCAGCCAGTGCGTAGTGAGGTTCCTGAGCTGTTTCTGCTCCCAGATGTTCCTCCTCTTCTGTAGAAATGAAGGTGCCTGGACAAGGCTGGGAAAATGCAAATTTAAAAATATTTGTTTGCATTTGCTGCTACAATATGAACAAAATGAAGAAGTGTAGAACGGAGTGCGTTCTTGCTATTCTCCCAGGCTCAGCTAGAAATTTCTAGCACCTTTATTTTTTTCCTTCCTTGAGAAAACCAGGTGGCCCTGGACCACTCCGGCAACCTGTTCCACGTGAATCCTTTCTTGAGCCCAGATTCAGCTGGCCTAGTCCCTTTCTGGCCTGGAGGTCATTTTTGCTTTCCCTGGGCCAGCAGTGGAGAGGCTCGCAGGGTGACAAGGCTGGTGGCGAGGTGCCATTTCTGTTGTGCATGAGGGGTGTTGGAAAAGTCTCTTGTCTCTGCAGTCTTGGTGGCGTAGGCTTGTGCAAGCAAGCAGAGAGGGAGACAAGTTGGGTTTCCCTCTTCCCTACGTGCAGGATGAATGTGCTGGCAACCGACGATGAGTCCTACCTGAAGACCTGCCGCTACAGCACGGAGCATCCCTACTGCCCCATCTTCCTCCTGGGGAACATCGTCCGATGGGCTGGGAGCGACTTCCAGGAAATGGCCTTGGAGGTAGGAGTGCCCCTCGGGCTCGTGTGGCTTCCCAGCTGGCCGTACCACTCGCTGGGTGGCCCTGAGGAGAGCCGCTGGTGAGCCGGGATCTGCCTCCTGTCCAGGGTGCAGTGGAGAGATGCTGGTTCTTAAAATCACGCCGGTCCCATTTATCCTGTCCCCAGGGAATGAGAGGCAGGGCGATGTAGGTCCTCTGGAAGAGAGGGTCGGGTCAGTTATCTGTTATTCAGGGCTACCCGAACCGCTGCTCTGCCAGCAGGGTTTCTTTGTTTAATTTCAACATGACTACACCATCAGTTTAAACCCAGAACTCTGGAACGCCAGTGGGGCTCCTCTGCTCAGAGAATGCCCCGGGAGGCTTCCCCCGTGGGAAACGGACGCGTTTCTGCATGGAGTCGTGGGGCTGCAGCGCCAAAGAAGGCTGGGACCCAGTGTGTGTAGCCTGGGGGGGGAGATGGAGCCAGTCTGAGGCATCCCGGGAAGCACAGGGTGAGAAGAGTGCAGGCTTTGTGCTGGCTTCTGCACTTGTGAACCTCATCCCTGCATAAAAGAGCCTCTTCTCTACTGAATTATGTTACAGCCACTTAAATTCATTAAATCAGTGTCCTGGGATGAGAATCTTCCTAGGATACCAGCACAGGGAAAGCTAGGGTTGTGTGTAGAGTAACGTGATTAATATCATAAGCGTGAACTGAGCCCATCCAGAATTGCGTGTGCTCATGTCTGTGACCAGAAGTGCAGCTATTCTTGTCCCCGGGGAAAACTTGCCCAAGGATCTGACAAATTTGAAGACACATTAATTGAACTAAGCTTAAAAAACTCACACTGTCTCTCTCTTTCATTAAGGGTGGTGTGATAGGAATTCAGATTGAATGGAACTGTGATCTTGATAAAGCCCCTTCTGAATGTAATCCTCACTATTCTTTTAGCCGGCTGGATAACAAGTTTGCAGAAAAGTCCATCTCTTCTGGGTACAACTTCAGGTAAGTAAAGAGGAGAATACGATGCAGTACCGCGGTTGGGCTGAGCTGGTTTGACTCGCAGGTGTTGGAGGTTGGCAGTGAAGTAGTACCCGACCGTGCCAGGCACTGCCCCAGCCAAGCACGCTGCTTTGCAGAGCAGGGGAGGGAGGGACTCATGCTCATGGCAAGCTAAAGCTGTTTTTGATAGAGGAATAGGTCTGTTTGAAGAGATAGGTGAACTCAGATGGGTTCTTGTGTGGGGCGGGGTGCAGATGATGGAGTTAAAATCAGCATCATTGTATTCCAGGTTTGCCAAATATTACCGGGATGCTGAGGGGGTCGACTACCGGACGCTCATTAAAGCGTATGGAATCCGCTTTGATGTGATGGTGAATGGCAAGGTGAGGTCCCAGGCGAGAATATTTCAGAGCCTGGAGAGAAAAAGGTGGGGGACATTTCTCAGTGGGAAGGCACCTCTGGGATGAGAACAGCCTCTCTGGCTTGTCGTAGGAAAGGGCTCTTGCCATTCATCCGTGTGGAGCTAACCCTACATAAGAAAGGAGATGACCGAGAGTGCGGATGATTCTGCATCTCTTTTACCTAAAAACAGGCTCCTGTAAAGTCTGACAGAAGGAAATACGCCCCAGAGTCTTGCTTTCCATGCATATGCACCGCAGAAAAAAGAAAACTAATCCAGGGGTGACGCAAGCTCAGAAACGCAGCCAGGGACAGTTGGATCTGAGACACACACAGACCTTTAGCCTCCAAGATTGTTCACTGCAAATCTTCCATGGTCGTGCCTGCTTGTTACTAACAAAACACACCCACAGGCACTAGTAGCTTCCCCTGTGTAACACCGCACCCTTAAATTTGTTTCTTGGGTTGTTCTTTCACCAAGTACTTCATGACCTTTTTTCTTTCAGGCAGGGAAATTTAACATCATTCCCACCATTATCAATATCGGTTCGGGGCTTGCTCTCATGGGAGCGGTAAGTGAATGTATTTTCTTAAAGTAACATATTAGGACCCAGATCCCTCATTTAGGTGGTACGAGGATAAAATGGGACGGTTGGTTTATATTTTCTCCAGCAGAGTTTTTGCTACTCTGACTGCTCAGTCAGGTGCGTGTCTGTGTCCTGTCTTAAAGGCATTTGTTAACATACCTTGTAGTCTAAATGCCCCTAAAATTACATGGAGTATGAAGGAAAATACAGCTCCCACAAGTTATTCTTCTTCCATGCTCATTGCTAATTAGATCAGAACACTTCCTCTTCTACTCTCAAGATGAAACACAAGTTCTTTCTCTTTGCAGGGAGCTTTCTTTTGTGACCTGGTGCTGCTGTATCTGATTAAAAAGAGTAACTTCTATCGAGGCAAAAAGTATGAGGAAGTAAAGTAAGTGGGCTTGGCTTTTGTGTTTAAACATAATGGCTTTATTGTTATGACTAATAGAAATAGAAGGAGATATGGGAACACAGTAACCATTAATGGCAAAGGCGAATTCCAGGAAAATATATTCCTCCAAATGAGTTTAGCTGTTACTCCCTCCCTCCGCAATTCATTGCTGCAGTTAGCTGGGGAGCAAAGGAAGGTGCTGTGTCATGGGTGGACTATAAATGGCCTTGTACTGTCGGTCCATAATGAGTGGGGACGGAATTGGGCCAGCTCCAAGAGCTCCAGAGCCTCATGAAATTGAGAATTGGGCTTTAGCTGTACAGAGGGCGACGGCCTTTGTGGTAAGGTGTGACAGGCCTGGCTGGGAACCTCTTGCCCACACTGCTTTCTGAAACAAAAATAGCCTGCTTGCCTTGTCTGTCACTTCTGCTTGTTTCCTCAGGTCCAGTTCCAGGAAATCGTTATCTAGCCCTACGCTGAATGGGAATCAGAGCCCTGACCAGCTCGGTGGGCTCTAGGCACGACGATGGGTCTGCCAGCTGGACTCGTGTTCCAGGAAAACCACGCAGGTGTGAAATCACACCCAGACTGGGAGGTGGAGACACCCCAGATCAGGTCTACTGTCTATTATTGGGATTTCCAGAGGGAAAAAAAAAGTCCTTTAAAGAACACCCTTCTTTCCCTGAGATGTTCTCTGGTATCCTGAGCTTGCAACAGTGTGTCGTCATTATGGATTTATAAAAGGATTTTTATAAAAGGAAAAAGAAGGCACCAAACAAAAGTTTTTGTATCTGTTGATAAATATATCTGTACCTACGTCAGTAGCCAGTGTTATCCTGTGGCTGTGCTTTGCTTCCATGTGCGAAAGAGCAGTGATGTGAAACACCACTGGCACTTTGAGGAGGGCTGAGGCCCTGATTCAACCCGTCTCCTGCTCCACTGGCTTGCGGCCACCGCTTCCAACTCTCGCTTGTGTTACACCCAAGATTAGATGTAAAGCAGCAGGACCGCTCTTGTCGGGAAGTGCAATGAAATGCAGCATTTCAGCAGCTCTCTGAGCCCGGGGGAAAGGGACTTGTTATCCTACAACGCCCGTGCTGACTGGGCCTGTGTCACAGTGGGGGCAATTACCCTTACTGCAGCGTGTGAGTAAGCATTAGGGCCAGAAACGGTGCTCAACCAGGAAAAGCCTTCGCAACAGCTGCAACAAGGTGCTCTGCTCGTCTCAGGAACAGCAGGAGAAGGTCCTGCGCAGCTCTGAATTGGGGAATCAGTGCAGCCACGGCTGGGTCCCAGCTACCTCACCGCTACCCACCGTCTCCATTTGTAGTTGGCCCAGAGAACCGACGTTTCAGAGCACGGACCAGGTAACAGCAGGCAGAGGAGTATTTTGAGGCAAGGCAGGGATAGATGGTTTTGTGGTTCATAGCGGAGGGGTGGGGAAAGGGGGTTAGCGCACTGGAAAGCAACATGGCACTGGGAATATCTGCACAGGGATGGTCTTAGGTTCCCCCTCCTTTGTTCAGTGGCTGGTGTCATTTGCTCAGGATTGTCCTTTCTGCATCACTTACCGGTGGCTCGTGGTGGGGAGAGATCTGACTTAACGCTTCTGCCGGTTTTCGTAGTACCCTGAACTGTACTGCAGAGACTGAAAAGGGGGGGCTCTATCAGGTGAAACGGACTTTGCCGGGTTCTTCCAAATACACCAACAGGAGGAAAATGTAGCAGACAGATGTCCACTACTTCAACACTCTGGTAACTTCCAAGAAATACAAGTGCTTCTTTGTTTCTCAACAGAGAAATAAGGCTCACTGCAGCCCATTTTGTGAATTTATGATCATGTGGGGATGTAACTAATCTCAGAAGAGTGCTCATGGAATATCACTGTTTAAAGTTTGCATTTGCTTGAGCTGTCAGGAACCGACCCACCAGCCCCTGAAGACACTAGGTGAATAAATATTCCTGCCTCATTTAAAGCTTCCACAGCGTGGCTTGGTACAAACTGATCGGTGTTCTGTAAATGCCAACGGGTCATCATTGATGAGGAGTCACCATGCTAAAGACTACGTGTTTCTGTGCACTCTTTGAGTATCGAGATTTAAAGGGCTCCTGCTGCAGCGTCCTTATGTACTGCTAGGACAGCTGTGGAGAGGGCGGTGGTACAGAGAGCTGCTGTGATTGCGTGTTACACACAAATGGAAAAGGCAAGCTGCACTCACCTCTGCTTTAACTTCTTTAAGGTGGTACAGGTTGGGTCTAAATTAAAACTCACCTCTGTTAGCAGTGGCAAACTCCAAATCCAGTCACCGATAGCAAACCCCACCCAGTCTAGTCCACTCCCTCTGCTTCTGTTCAGATGCAAGTAATTATCAAGTCAAACATTTAGCTAGAATGGAATTACACAGTGGACTTAAAATAATTTAGGATAAGCTGTGTACCTCTGATGCTATAATCGCATCCAAAGCTGCCTCTTCATGCCAGAAGTCTCTCCTCCAGGCAACCATGAGTTAACGTGTGTATAACTGACAGGCTGCGCTAGTCAGGCCCATTAGAACTACCATGCCAATACAACAGCACAGGGTTCTGACTGTCAGAGCTTAATTCTGTTTGAATAATTTCTAGATGGTGAAACACATGGTGAACCCCACATGTGGCATCAGGCCAAGGCACAACTCACAGAGACCAAGTAGCTCATTGTAATACATAAAGCTGACTGTGCTCTACTGAAACCAATGTTTCAACTTGACAAAACAACATCTTCTTGTTAGGTGACCAAAGCGATTTCCTGAATTTAAGTCTTCAGGGGCTTCAGGCCCCCAAAAGTCCCTAGAATATTTCCCATTTTTATACCCTCTGTTTAACACAATTCCCACAACCATTGCTGTTGATAAAACATAACCAGATTCCTTCTCAGGAGCTTGTTTCTTTGATTATTTTTTTTTTTTTTCCTCCTTGTATTTAACGTACAGCAATAAAATTTGTCACTTTAGGGCAATGCTCTCCAAGACTCTTCTGTACAGCGTGTTTTTTTAGGTTGCACACACCGCCATCTCTTTGTGATACATACTTACGCTAAGCAAGTTAATTAAACACTAAGTTTGTGCAAGCACGTCTATAGCAAAGATATTACCTGTACAGCAGGTGACCAAATTTTCCTTTCTGTTCCTGCCAGGGACACATGGAACCACAACACTGCGCTGCTCAATTACAGAAAATGCTAGCAGGCTTACACCTGTGTTCAGCACAGAGTGAGCTGGCAGGTAACAGGACGTTGCACTTACTTGGCCGTGTTTTGTTGGACACAACTGTACTAAAAAGAAGCAAAGTATTTGACTTGGGAGAGCATTACTTAGCGACTCTTGTACATGCCAGTGAAGAGTATCTGTGACAATGTCATTTATTGATAGCGTGTACATATAGCAATTGTGGAAATAACATTTGCACTAGCAACTCAATTACATTTCTGTACCAAACCTTCACGTACACTTAATTACATGCTACTGTGCAGTATTTCCTTGTGCCAGTGGATTATTTTTTAAGAGGGCTGTGCTACACACTGCTTTCATTAGTATTTGCGTGTAGGGACAGGCAGCAAACCTAGAAGGGATTGCAATTGGTGTGTCTTACCCAAAACACAAAGGATACAAGGGACTACATTAACCAAAACCCACGGTTGTGCCTGCAATTAAGGACAGAAGTTATTCCTTCACCACCAAACAAATATTCCTGGGAGGCATCCAAGTGGTGTTTCACATTCAGTTTAATTAGAACAGTACTACCGATTTATTTGTACTTGGACATAATTTACCGACAAGCGATGAACAACGGTTTAAAAGGTAAGCTGGCCTAGTTGTGTAGATGACTTTTGGCAACAGTCTTTCTGCTTCATTAAAAACCACTGCAGCTACTGCGGCTCCTAGTCGTTTTAGTAGACGTGAACCATGCCGTACAGGAAAGTCCAGAACAGGACGTAAGTGAAAAGCCCTCCTATAAGCCCCCCCGTGAAAAGCGGCCTCCGGGATTTAAAGTACTTGTTCCATCGCCGTCCGGCTTTTAACACCAAGAGCACGGAGAGGAGGACGGAAGCCAGGAAGTAGAAGATGAAGCCGTGCAGGCCGGTCAGGCCGAGAATCCCCGCCGTGGCACCCGACAGGGCCGACACAGACGTCCTGCAATAGTCCAGGATGGCGGCGTTCCCCCGCACCGCCGCTTCGCTGATAAACTGCGGCCCTTCGCGTTTGGCCACCACCGCGGCCATGGCTCCCTGCCGGGCTCGGGGACCTCCTCTCTCCCAACGACACTGGGGGAAACGAGACACACACTGTACCGGCCGGAGGGGGGGGGGGGGCGGCGGACCAGCCCGGCGCAGCCCCGGTCCGGGCCGAAGCGGTGCCTCCCGCCGAGAGCCGGGCCCGCGGCACCGGCCCGGTGAACCCGCTCGGCTCCCGGGCGGCCGCTGCCCCGAGGCCACCCTCAGGTACACCGTTCCGGAGCGCGGCGGCAGCTCGGAGGCCCGTCCTGGCGCCGCGCAGCGCCCGCGGGGCCCTCCCGCCTTTCTCTCCCCCCCCCCCCCCCCCCCCCCCGGCCCGTTACCTCTCATCCACGGCGACGCGCTGCTCCGCGGGACCCTCGCCCGGGTCCGACCTTCACGCCTCACACCCTGCCAAGGGACGCCACACACCGCCCGTCACCGCCGGCCGGCCGCCCGCGGGGGGGGGGGGGGGGGGGTAAAGCGGGAGACCGAGGCCGCCGGGCCCAACCTACCGCCACGGCGGAGCCTCACGCCTCCCCACCGGAAGCTCCTGTCAGGCATCTTGGCGCGGAGACCGCCGGGAAAGAGAACCCTGATTTCCGGCGCCCGCTCCCCTCCGCCGCGGGCGAGGCGGTATCCGATTGGTTGGCGGCGGCGAAGGGGCGGAACCGGGCGAGGCGCTTTTGTTCGGGCGGCGGCAGCGGCGGCGGGGCCATGTCGTACGTACCGGGACAGCCGGTCACCGCCGTGGTGGTGAGACGGGGACGGGACGGGGACAGGGACACCGCGCCGGGGGCTGCTAAGCGGGACGGGGACGGTGGTAGCGGTGCCGCCCGGCAGCGCCCTGCGGGCTGTCACCGGGCGGAGGGGGTTCGGTGGGGGCGGAGGTGCCGCCGGAGCTTCCCGGGGCAGCGTCCCGGAGCAGCCCCGGCCCGTGGGTGCGTGGGAGGAGCGGGCCGAGGGTGCTGCAGAGCCGCCGGCCCCGGTTGGCGCCCGCCGCCGCTCCTCACCCGCGCTCAGGCGGCGGCTCTCTCGGTCAGTGCCGAGCCCGGCCGGAGTAACGTGGGGGGGGGGCGGTCCGGGCGCTGGAGCCACGCACGAAGTTTTCTCCGCTCCCGGGTGGAACGCAGCCGGCGAGCTCGACTCGGTTGTGTCTGTGGAAGGTGTGCTGGGGTGACCGGGCGGTCTGTGACCCAGCGCCCTTTGGGAAGGGCGGCGGTGTCCGAGTGGGCCCGTGGGGGAGAGTCGGAGAAGGGTTTGGGGTGGAAGGGACCCTCGTGGGTCACCCAGCGCGACCCCACTGCAGCCAGCAGGGACACCTTTCCCTCGGTCAGGGCGAAGAAGCTGAGTTGGGCGGTTACTGTTTCGGTTAAACCTGTGGCTTTTTATCTTGGCTCAAGAATCGCGCTAGCTGGCGTTTATATTGTACTTAAGTAATGCGTGAAGTTTGTCAGATGCCCGTGTTCGTCAGACAGCAAGGAACCTGCCTCGGGATTACAAGAGCGTGTTGATAAGTTATCTTGAAAAAGAACCATCCTAATAATAGGTTGTTATTCCCACTGATAGGGCTAGGCAGGATCACGAGGCGTGTGGATAAAGAGCAAGATGAGTCTAGCTGTGAGTGACTGCCAGTTATCGGGACGTGACTCATGTTTAAAGAGACCTGCTCTGGTTTTGGTGTTTTTCCCCTTGTATCTCCGGGCAAGCGGTAAAGCAGTGAGTAGTTAAGGAGCTTGGCTGTATCACGGCATCGGCTTGCAGATGGTTTCCTGTGCTGCTGTTTTGTGGTAGGGCTGAGAACAGTTCGGAGCCAACTGTTGTCACCACCGAGGCTGCGTGTGACTGACGGATAGACAGACAGTAAGTGCCACGTGATAGTTCTGTGCCGCCAAGGGGTTTTAGAGCTGTCTGCCTACAACATGTAAGCTCACCCAGCTGTGACGCAGCCTGCTCCAGGAGGTTCAGGGTATCTCTGTGAAAGACAATCTGACTGGGTCTGAAGTATCTGTGTCTTGAGACACACCTGAGATTTCTTCCAGTGATCACAATACTCAGCTATTTTATCTTTTTCTCTTTTCAGCAAAGAATTGAAATACATAAGCTTCGTCAAGGTGACAATTTGATTCTGGGATTCAGCATTGGAGGTGGCATTGATCAGGATCCTACTCAGAATCCGTTCTCCGAAGACAAGACCGACAAGGTCAGATGCTTTTTGTTTTCTGTAGCAGCCCTCTCTGCAAAAGGCTGAGCATATCCAACTCGCCCAGCGAGCTCGACTCACTTGCATCTGTATTCCATCCTCTCACACAGTTGACTACGAAAGTTACCCTGTTGCCACATTATCATTTGCAGACTAAGTTTAAGTTCGCTCTCCACCTTCTCTATTTTCCAACAAAAACCCTGGTTTTAACTAGAATCCCATAACATATATACTACGAAGTATTTTTGCACTGTCAGTAGAACGGCCTTGGGTATTTAATGCTCCCATATTTAGTAAATGAGCACAATTTTTTTTTCCCCAGGGTATCTATGTAACAAGGGTGACGGAAGGAGGCCCAGCAGAAGTTGCAGGACTTCAGATTGGAGATAAGATCATGCAGGTAAACACCAAGATTAAGACAAATAATGATGTACTACTAGGTGCATACTACAGAGCAGTTTCTGCTGGGGGAAATACTGTCTTCTGGGTGCTTCCCAGGACAGTTTGTGGGGCTTATAAACAAACTGAGCTGTGGCATAAGCATATCTACTACATAGTGCTGATAGAACACCCGTGAGTCCATGCACCTGCCTCATTTTATGTTTTCTCCCTAGGTGAATGGCTGGGATATGACAATGGTGACCCATGACCAAGCTAGGAAGAGACTGACAAAAAGGAATGAAGAAGTGGTACGGCTGCTGGTGACCAGGCAATCTCTCCAGAAGGCTGTGCAACAATCCATGATGTCCTAATCAATCATCAAGTTGGGGAAGGGTTGGGGAGGGAGATACATAGACTGATATCGAGCAAGGAAGCAAATACTAGACCTGAACAGGTTGTCTGGAAGGAGTGCATGTTCCTAACTGTGGTAAACACTATTTTTGGGTTGGTTTTTTTTTTTTTTTTTCTTCCTCTGGTGTAACTGGCAGTAGTAAAACTCTAGTCCCCTCAGCAGAGTGCTTCTCTAAAGTCTTCCCTGCAGGTACATGGTAAGACTTTATTGTAGTCATGGCTTTCAGGAGGACAGGGCAAACCCTAGTTATCTAAGGAAGCAACTGGAAAAGCCTTAACTTTGTCAGGATTCTTTTATAGCACAAAAGCTTCCTATTTTAAGAAGAAATGTGGTTTCTGCTATGGAAGATAAGAAGGTTTGTTTTTAGAAGTGAGCTGTCCTGTCCCCCCATGCTGTCACATTAAAATGTCAGAATTAAGAGTTGCCTGCTGCTGTGGGGAGGAGCACTGTACTAATCCCACATTTTGTGCTAGCTAGACAGAGTATGCTGAAGGGTTTGGGGCATTATGGTTTACTGCAAAGATTCCCTGTACAAAGCAGCCTCTTCAGATAAGAGACAGCTAAGTAACACACAAGTGTTAGATTAATGCTTGTGAAGTACACTAAAAGTTCACAGACACTAGAGTTCAGCTTCACTGGCAGAGTAAAACCTGAATTCTCCTTGTTCCCAAGTAATTTGTAGTGTCAAATGAATCAAGTTTAAATGAAAGGACTATGGAGCAGGAAAGAAAACACTGTTGCTGAACTTATCAAAAGAGCTGTTTGTAGCTGTAGAGTCTGCAGTTCTTCATTCCACTTTGATCTGACTTGAAATGGGAGGGGAGAATTGTGGTCTGTCTTCTGGAAGACTTTGCTTAAATCACTGATTTATTGAGATGAATATGCCAGTAATTTGCAAAAGTGCCTCTTGACCAAATTTAAACTTCTGGTAAGATACTAAGTTGTTTAAATCAACGTGCCACAGGATTTAAGATTCTTGCTGCAACACTAAGTTAAATTATCTAGCATCCTAGTGGTTTGTTCACCAGCTAGCTTTACAGTTATCCAAAAACCGGAGTTCTTAATCCCCTTCAGTTGATTTATACATATCTATACTTTCCTTAAGCAGTCTTCAGGTAAGCTGTTGTAAATAGAACATGAGGAGGTGGCAGACTAACTTATTCAGGACATTACTGCTGTGCCATGTACGTATGTTGTGATTAATGCATCTCAGACTGTTCTGTACACACCAGCAGATGCCTATTTACTGTTTTTATATCTACAGAATTACTACAATACTGCTTTTGAATTTTGTAACTTAAGAATTCAGTGGTAAATTTTAAGGCTTTCAAGTTGAAGTTATTTTTGTTACTATAAAGATACACTGCTATTTGTACTGCTATTTCACTTGACTTTACACACAATAAAACAAAGTTGGATTTCCTGAGCTGTTTCTCCTTACATTTAAGAATGCCACATCACTTGAATGCCTCTGGCTGAGGTGTTTTTTCTGACTTGAAGTGGATTGTGGACTACATCAACACAATGCAGTCTGAGGTTAGTACAGTCTGATTTCACTGGTGCATAGTTGTAGTGTTAGTGAGCTGTCAAACCTCACCTGGTCTCTAGTGGGGGGAGAAGGGGTTCTACTTTTCCTTAGGTGGACACCTAGTAAGACAAGTACAAATGCACAGATTCCCTTCTAGTTCTTTTAAAGGGTATAATCCTTACCTTCAAGTAACTCAAGACCTTGATCTCTACCTAGAGCATACCACATGTAGTTAGAAAGTTGCCCAGGAACAAAACCATGTGTTTAAACTTTAATCACAAGGCTGTTAACATGATCTACTTAAAAATTATCTCTTTGATAACTCTTTAATCTTTGCCATCCCCTGTTTAGGATTCAAGGCATGTCAGTAGAACTGAGCAAAATGAAGTTAGCACATGAGAAGTATTCAGATAAATCTGAGCACTTGTCTTGACACCTTTGAAAAAGCTTTCAGTGAAATAAGAATAGTTTTTGCCACTTCTCAGTATTTTTATAGAGTTCAGGTTCTAGTATTTATGTATTTGCTACCAACCTCATTCTTTTGTGTGCCACTACAGCTGTTAGCAGTCAATTTGAGTGGTGTTCTACTGTGATCTGTCTGTGAGGAGTCAGCAGCAGCACTTAAATCCACAGTCTTCAGTCATTACATCAAGATATTAAGGGGTTGCTTAAACATGACCTCAGATTTTTGGAAGCCAGAACTCTGCTCTTTGTGCTTCACTTCCACTCAGAAGGACATCGCTCTGGTCTTTCTCTTTCCTGTTGTTAATGGAAAAAAGAGCCACGTGGTGCTTGGACAGCTCACATTAAGCTGCCTTTACAGCTTCAACAAGCATGAGTACTCCATTTGCAAGTGGTGGCTAGATAGCTTGCTGTCCTTTAAGGCATCTGGCAATCAGCATTTGGTGAGGCAACAGCTTGTATTCCATACCAGAGAGGATCAAAGTACAGAGATCAGAATCAGTATTTCTGGTAACTGGCAGCAGGCATCTTGAAGGCCCTCAAGGGGGCAAGTTCCATTTAAAGTTTTTGTCTTCACAAGTGATGTTATTCACAAGGTTCGTACCCTCGTCTCCTATATAGGCAGTAGTGCTGGACCATAAAAACAATATCAAAGATGATGGAGAAGACACCCAGGCCAAACTTGGTTGGATCTCCAAAGATTAACTTCCACTGATCTGTCAAACACAAAATTAGAGAGTTAAGACTAACTCCTCAAGTGTAGTCATGCCATACATATTGGAGAAGTTCATGTTTATTACATGGACTGCTTAGACACACCTTAAGACTGACTGTGGTGTACATCTTATGCAAAGCTAATTAATAACTGTTCCTGTGGTTTCTTCAGAATAGCTATTTCATTTTCTATCTTGAAGGAACACAAACAGATTCTTCATTCTTAGTATAAGAACAGCTACCCACACTATAGCACAAACATCATTCTCCCAAGATAACCTACCAGTTTATATCTAGTTTGTAGCAGGATTTTCCCACCCTGTTAAAAAAAGGCCTCACCACCTCAGTTCCAGCCTTACCATTGTTGTATGACTGCAAAAACATCTGGAGAAGGCTGAAGCTTCCACCAGTGAAGTCTAGTAATACATTTCCAATACTCCATCCCTCAGTACTCTTCCGACGGAAATTCATGTATGCCTGACAGTGTAACAAGAAGTTGGTCAGCATGTCACATACAAGCATTCCCGAGATTAACATTTAAAAAGCCTTCTGTATAACTGTACTGTTTTTGTCACTAAAAGACTTAATAAATAATCACTGCTGGTTTAGTCTAGTCAGACTTTCAAGAGCATACACTACAGGCTTAGGGTGACAGGAATATAGTATAAAAGCAGAAAAGTTCAGATTTACCTGTGGAAAATATTTTATCAGTGTGACTGCTAACTTAATGTAAGAGAAACAGAATAAGAACTGCAGCCATGTCATTTCCTCAGCTGCAGCAAGAAACAGTGTTGTAAATGTGAAGATCCATGCAAGTGCCAGTAGTCCAACAACAACTTTGGATACTTTCTGACCTGCTCTCTGAAAGAGAAACGTAGATACAGTTAGACTGACCTAGGTCATACATCCCCAGACACACTGTAAGATAGAGAATATGCTCAGGACTATGCAAGGTTACAGTCCAAACCTGTTGTTGTACCAGTTAGGCTCATACCTCAAGGGAATTCTAAAATCAAATGAGTGTTACAGCAACCAGCTGTAGGTTTGCAAGAGCTGATGAGCAATACTCAACATCAATCATTTGGAACACCATTGTTCATGAGCAAGTGGGAAACAATACTGAGGCAGTATTCTTGAGTATTTATGATGCCTATTATCAGTGCCACATCTGTAACAATCTCCTGAGTTCAGTCTGATGATATCAAGAGTTCCTATATATGCAAAAGGCTGCTAATGCCATTATGGTAAAAGATTCATGGTTGTCTCCACAAGAAAAGACTCTTGTACCTAGCAGTGCTGACAAATGGGCTGTTACAGTTTTAGATTTACCATCACCAAAGGAAGCACCCTAAGAGAGAAACAGTTACCACTTAGAGAAAATTGGCTGTTCAGATCAGAGGCTTTTACAATGGGAATTAAATAAAGAACAACCTATAACAATCAACAGGAATTAAAGAACCACCTGACCATAACAATCAGTCTCACCTGAAAAGGGGTGAGAATTATAAAAGGGCCTTTGCAGCTGTTTTAGGAGAAAAGAAATTGAAAAAAGCTGAAAGTTTGAATTGCAGGGAATCCCTAAAGACCTCTCCTAGCTTGAAGAATGCTCCAAGTAGTGAGAAAACAGCAAAGCACATACCAGCATTTGTACTGTGTAGAGTTCTAATATATGTGCTGGCTAGAGATCTGTTTGGGAACTTTATGAACTTGGCTGTTTGCCTTAGTTATTTTCAGTCCCTAAGGAGTTTACTTATAAGCCCAGAACATCCTTGAGGCTGAAGTAGCTAAGCTTACTGGAGTTGCTACTAGCTCAGGAAAGATTAAAGGCAGCTGGATTGTGAAGCCTGACTTCTTGAAAGACCAATGAAAGTGCAATGAAGAGGACTTTGAAGACCAAGAGGAGTGGACGGTGAGTGGCGAGGTGCCCGGCAGAGGGAGCTCTGCCAGAGCTGACAGGTCAGCCCAGCATCGGGACTTACCTCGTAGATGCAGCACTGAATTACAACGAGGAGAGTTAGAGCTACTGCGTGGAGACTGAAGAAAACATCATTGATAGCCACAGGGTTCACCCCACTGGGATAACTGACTAAGAATTCCTCCTAAATGTAAGAGAAACCAAAACCAGTCAAATGCCTTAACTACCTTCTGTAGATACCCACCCCCCAGCAAGTACTAAGAGATAATTATGCTTACCTTAATAAAGGGAATCCAGAAAAGTCCAACATTAAATACACTGTATGCTATAAAGCCTGTAAGGTTTAATGCTATAAAGTCAAAGCTTAGTCCAACAACACTAAAGAAGCAGGGGAAAAAAAAAAAAAATGTATGAGAAATATGCATCAGAGCATTACAGGCAGTTCAAGGGACAACTTGACCCTAGAATGTACTGATTTATAGGCAATTTTTGATGTAAGCAAAAGCTGCAGGCATTGTGACAATCAATATGATGCTGTGAGTTCATCAGGAAGCAAGGTGAAGTATCCCTCATATGCCATGCACTGGTACTCAAAACAGCTCTCACTGACAAGGTTGTGTCCCTGCTGTTTAACTTCACCCCTCCATGAGCTCAGCTAGCCTGATAAAACTATTCCAGCCTGAATCCATAGAAGCAGTTGTGCATCTTTGCTTAAAACAAATGCTTTAGTTTTCATATATAATAATGCTTCTACTTACAGTCACTTAGTTCAAAGGGAGCTGGCCTAATCACAACACTAAAGAGCTGTCTGATAAGCAGCTTACAAGGTAAGTAATCTTTGAAGGTGGTCTTCACAATTGGCTCAGCCAGGTGATTTACAACATGACACCAAAGGGAATGGAGAAGTCTCCTCTATCACAAATTAGTATTGTATGCCAAACTATGGGATTAGGTGTCTATAAGATGCACTTGGTTTCCTCTGACCTGCATGCATAAGCTCACTGGGGCTGCATTTATTCAGGCCCTGTCTTTGCCTTGCTTTTTTCCCTAGTCTTTCCATGCATAATTCACAATAACCAGGATGGATGTAACTGAAGCTAGGAACACGATTTGCAGAAGTGCTTAAGTGACTTGCAAACACACCTTAAGTCTCTTTACCTTTTTCGTCGCCAGTTCTCAAAGAGCTGAGGATAAAAGGAGATAGACCAGGCGAGGAAATAGATCCAGCCAATCACCTCATCAGCATATCTCACCACAATGCTATGAATCACTTGAAATTGAATCCTAGGTCTGATGGTTAATGCAAACAGAATTAGTTAATTGGTCTGTTCACGTTTTTTCCAGCAGATTTTGCCTTGTTCTGCTTTGAGAGAGAAAACAGAGTCCAGGTGTTGAGACAAGACAATAAAGATTCAGAGTTGGTTTTAGGAGAGTTGCTCCCCTTTTCTTTTAGTGTCCTTGTTACGTTTAGGACATCTCCCACTCCTATCTTCAACCTACCCTTTCCTTCTTGTCTCACTCTTTCCTTTCCATTCTTTTAGAACAGAAATCTTCAAAAAGGTCATCTTGTGCCTATGGTTTCCACTCTCTTAGCACAAGGTCTGTTATGCAAGAGCAGAGTTTCACTTTTCACACTCTGCCAGCAAAGCCTCATGATTGCGCCTGCCCTGTTGAGCATTTCATATGCTTACCTCTGCATTTGCTTTGAGTCTTAAAAGCGGAAGCAAAATGAGGAAGTAAAACAGGAACACCCTGTTGCTCAGTAGCATCTGGGCAACAAGCACATACAATCCACCTCTCTCCATCTTGCTAGACTGTTTTCATACTAGGGAGGACTGGCATCTGTGAAAAGAGGGCTCCCCTAACTAGAAAGTAAAACACCTGTATCTCATGGTAGTTACATGGGCACACAGCTGCATCAGGCTATTAGCCCTCCAGAACAAGTTCTGCACAGTAAGAATAGTATCCCACTGGACATTTACAACCAAATGCCTCCTGGATCAGAAAAGCTGACATGTAGTTTTGATACTTTTGGGAGGGGTTATTAAAACCAGACTAAGGAGCCATGCGAACTCACAATCTAGTAATGAAATCTAACATACCAAGACTATCACTCTCCTTCCATACCCTGTATTTATCTGAATACCTTGAGAATTGCTGGAGGGTCACCACATCTTCTTAACTACATACCACCCCATGTCCCATTAACTATTTAACTATAAGGAGGGAATAGTTACCCAAAGTTTAGGAAGTTGTAGGATAGTAAATGGAACTAAAACCCAGTTTCTCACCCAGTTAAGTTGGAATTAATGGTATAAAGATAAACTGTTACTTGTCCAACATCATCTGCTTTCACTTGGAAGTCTGCTTTAGTGTGACCTGCAGGCAATTGTACCTGCAAGGCAAAGTGGAGGGAAGAAAGAGGAGAGTTGCACCATACGAGCGGTAGGCTTTTCTATAAGGTCATAAGTCTGTTCTGTCACTTACTTCATCAGGCAGTTCAACAATGGTTCTGTGTTTTGATGAGTGTGTAATATTAAGAGTTATGACCAGTGTCTCATTTAATGGAGCCCTGTGAAAGCAGAAAAAACAAGTTAGACCTGTGCCTGAGTTCACAGAGATTGCTTCAGGGCTACACGACAGTATTTGCTAAATCCTCACAGCTGTTGCAAGCATAATTAACAGTCCATACACAACAGTACCTACCTAGTACTCAGGAACACCAGCACCAAAGTATGTTAGCACTGTACTATTTCTTTTACCTGAACTAGTGACAAGCACTAGACAGCTACATAGCCATGTTTTACCTCCCTCTTCTCCACACAGGTGGCAGAGCAAAGTCATTGCCACCTGAATCCTATCATTGTGCTTGTTAACCCTTTGTTGGTAAAGAGGGGCAGAAATGATGATCATGTACTTGGGGTGATGAGGGGCAGAAATTATAGCAGTGCAGCAAGACAAAACCAAAAACATGCTCAAATAAAAACCCTCCAAGTGACATAGTTCTGCACAGCTTTCCCAGAGAACTCCACTGAGCATTTGTCCAGGAGGTTTAATTGCACAGCAGCACATAAAATATCATAAGGTTCAAATGCCTTTACTTGTCCATGAAAAAAGTTACAATAACACACTTTGTTTGCAAAAATAAAAGTTCTAGACTGTTGCAGCCATCTTTTGCTATTGTCCTCTTTATCACAATTCTTGCATTTTCATCTGACTGTTCCCTTTACTCAGACTTTGAGATCCCAAAAGGGAGGGGTGCGTGTGTTTAACAATGCTTTCCTAGGAAGAGGCTGACAGAGAAAAGACATGGGTAAACAATGCACTGTATTAAACAATGAGACTAAGGTGCATCAGCCTCCACTCTGGAGTAGCTGCATTTCTTTGCTAGAAATGGCGAGTTCTGTTTGCTTGGTAAAGTTTTTTTGGTGATCCTTCTAGGAAATGTAAGTTTCTCTTAAGCATCAGTTTTAGAAATGGAAGAACTGTAAGTTCATTTATTGAAGACAGTTCAATAAGCCAATATGGGGCAGACAGTATAAAACATCTTTTCCCGCTCAACTTCCCATACAAATGGCATGGGATATTGTCAAAGGCCAACCATACAAGGCTGTTTGTGAGAATGCTGCACTATCTTGGCCCATACTGGTACTAGGTGATGTAATAGTCTACAAGTGGCCAGTCACACCAATGACATTCACTCTGTATGAACAATTAACTGAGTCTGCAGGAAAGCCTTAAGTATATAGCCAAGTCCTACCCACTTGCTTGGCCCCCGCTCCAAAGAGAAAGTAAAGATGCAATCATGATTTTACCTCAGAGATATAGTGACATTTGTTGAACTTCCACTTTCTAACGAAACCACTTCAGGGACAGACAATACAATGACTCCATCTGGGGGGGGAAAAAAACCCAAAACAAACAGACAACCAAAAAACCCACACAAATCTCAATTACTATGAACAATGAATAGCTCCTTTAGAAGAACTACCTACTTTCTTTTGTGATATAAACATTTTGTCCATTGGCACCTCCAGTGTCAGTTTAATAAACTTAGTACACACGATAAACAGCAAGAAGAGTACAGCTTATTTCAAGGCGACTAAACAACTTAAAAGGAGAAGTAAATAACTGTCACTTGAACATGTTACAAGGAAGCAATTTACATATTTGAAGTGCAACAAAAGTTCATGCTAAGAGAAGGCTATAGGTACTTCAAACCCACACTAATTGTTTCTAGATGTGATCCTAGTAACTTAGGAGTCGTAAATGCCCAAAATTTAGTTGAAAATTGTTTCTTAGGTCACAAGTTCAAACCAGGTAACCAGACATTCAAGAGAATGTACATTTACTATCTTAATACTTCAGGAATCACAGGCACCTTACTATAGTGCTCTGAAATATTGCTATTAAAGGGTACACTTTACAACAATCCAGCTATGTTGTACCACATCATGCTTTAAGAGAGGTCAAGATTCCAAGTGCCAATACAACTGATATCAAAACCATAAACTGGTCACGTCTCAACAGTTTTGAGATCTGGAATCCAGGTCTATTTTATTCACTCTATGTTTAAAGGACACAAGAGACAAGAGGAAGAACAAAGAGCTATATAAAAATAAGACCAGAAACGGAGAGAATTTTTTTTCCTTGTTGCCATATATTACACAGTGTTCTTAAGAAGTTATTTAAGCGCAAGAGAGCTCTCCAGTTCACCACTGACTGCACCACAGACAGTATTTAATCTGCTTCTGCAGAGGTGAGTTCGGAGCATGAGGCAGGTGCTCGGTCACAACAGTACCTCAGCATAGCACTCTCTGTGTATGAGCACACCAAGCCAAAGGTAATGTGTGAAAGAAGACAGAGGCACAGGTCTCCCCAGAGAGGCTTGATGGGGATACTGCAGAGCAGCCCTCTTCCACCTCTTACTGGTCTGGAGCTGGCCCCTGCCTAGGGGAGCCCTGTGGGCCCAAGCTGGGGTGACCAAACACTCACCGCCAGGCCCCAGCAACACAAGCGAGAGGGACAGCAGAGTAGGGAGCAGGTATTGCATCCTCATGGTGGACAAGCTGCAGAAAAAGCGAGGAGGAGGCTTTGCTCAGGACGCACACGTTTTGAGAGGGCACCAGCCCATCCCCTCCGCTGGCAGCTCCCTGCAATGGTTCCCTCCCCAGCACCACGGGCCCCCAGCCCGGCTGAGGGACCCTCAGCACCCCCGAGAGAGCACCAGTCTTTCAGTCCCTCTCTCTGCCCTGACTCCCCCGGGGACATCTTTACCTCATAGCTTATGCCGCTCCCGCCACACAGAGCTACATCTCCCTGAGGGATTCCCCCCGCCTCCCTGCCCCCAGCGCAGGACTACAAATCTCAGCAGCCACCGCGTCTCCACCAGCGCCCCCACCACCACCCCAGCAGCGCGGTGCACGCTGGGACTTGTAGTTCCCGCCGTCCTTCCCTCAGGAGGCACGGGGAAGGGGGGCCATCCCACGCTTCATAGGATGCGCTAATACCGAGGCAGCAGTACTGAGGAGAAGACGCCTACCTCCTCCCCGCACCACAGCTCCGTCCCGCGCAACCCCGGCTCTTCCCTTTTCAGCTTCTCACGTGAGGCAGCCGCCTATCAACTTCCCGCCCAGCGCCCATCGCCCATCGCGCCGGTGCGGCCGCCCTCGGCTGCCATCTTGGGTGTGGCAGGGCGGGTTGGGTGCTGGGCCGGTGCCGGCGAGTCTGTGAGGAGGGAGAGCTGGGAGCAGAGGGAGGGCTCGTCGCTTTGGTTGTTTTTTTTTTTTTTTCGAAATTTCTTGTGAAGCTGCGCAGGTCACCGCTGAGGGCTGGGGAAGGGACGGTTTGTCACGCTCAAGATGGAGGGATAGTGCTCAGGTACTGTTGAGGGGAGACATCTTCAGCCAGAGGGCAAAGTCCAGGCCGCTCTACCAGCCCAGTTTGCCCAGTCTCTGCGCGCTGCTGGGGTCGGAGCCCGCACTGCTTGTGCCCTCGGCACCCTTGGCTTTTGGGGCAGGTGCCGCCTCAGGGACAGCAAGGAGCAGTGTGGGGCTCAGCATGGTGGGTGTCGGTCTGGCCCCCATGTAGAGAGACCCGTGTGTGGTGGGGAAGGTGAAAGCAATCCTCTCTACCCGTGGCCATGGCAGGCAGCGAGGCAGCAGGCGGGCCTGCTCCTGCCTGCGTCCTGGGCATAGACCTGGGCACGACATCAGTTAAGGCAGCCCTGTTGATGGGGGCAGAGCAAGGGCAGGTGGTGGCAGAGAGCTGCTCCAGGGAGACGCAGGCGCATACCAGTAGCCTGGAAGCTGGACCACAGGTAAGGGGTGGCAGATAGCGCTGCTGGCGATTTCAGGATACTGGCCTTGCCTTGTTGTGGCCGTGTTGTGTTGCTACGTTATGCAGACCTCAGTGGCTTTCCTGGCCTAGAATGGTGGAGATGGTTGTTGCATGCGTCTGGAGGTCTGAAAGTAGAATTAAAGTGTTCTCTGCTTACTGTTCAAGAAAGTCAAGTAAAGCTGCTTGTTTTAAGAAAGACCAGGTTTTGAAAAGTTGCGTAAGACAATCTAAAACTGTTCTCCCATGAACCAACACGTTGTCTTTGATGTTTCCAGTCAGGAAACAGCAGCCACTTGCCAACTGGAAGAGTATTTTGTACTTTAATGTGAGATGGAATCATAACTGGAAATTCCCCATGGAAATAACCAGGAACATGTAGTCCTGTTAAAGATCTTTACATTCATTGTGTTGGTCAGTCTAAGAAAGGATGAATCAGAATCATAAAAAATACGTATCAACGTTCCTCTGGCCGTGTATTGTAATGAGTCCAGGGGCTAATTTCTGAGCAAAGATACCAAACAGGCCAGCCTTCCTCCCTACAGTCATGTTTATGCAGCCAGAAGTATGTATGCACAGGTTAGTTCATATCTATATGTAGACTATATTTGAATACTTTTGCTTATAATCTTCATGCTGGTCTGTCACAAAGTAATCTGAATCTTTGAAAGTGTGAAAGCTGGAATACAGCTTCTCTTGTGGCATGGTTTGGTCAGTTTCCAGAGTAGATCAGTTTGCTGGGCAGTTCTAGGAATAGAGTATCCAGAATCGAAGTATCAGCATCAAAATCACCAGTGAGTAGATACGGAGGAGCTTTAGGACGATGTAAGGGAGACTGCATGCCAGTCAGAACACACAGATAATCCTCTTTGTGAGGAAAAAGGTGACCAATATATGAGGTGAACTAATGAAAGCATGTAGTGAGTGTTAATGGATTTTAAAGGATATAGTTGAGTATGGTAACTTAGGAAATTAAGAATTATTTGGCCTTCAGTTTAAGAAGCTGTTATCTAATTCTCAACTTGATAGTATTGGTTTTTAGTTTTTGTGGCTTTGTGGGTTTTTTGGTTTTTTTTTTTTTTTTTTTTTTTCAATTTAGTAGTGAATGTTTTTCTAATACATGCTAATAAGCTAAATGAATTCTATTCTTCCCTTCTGACTAGAGTAGCCTTGTTTAATAAATACACTGAGTGAATCCTAATGGTTTCATGCTCAGAATAATGCTTTATGATTGCAGGGAATGGAGCAGAATGTCCGGAGAATAGTAAGAGCATTGAATGAATGCCTTGCTGCTCTACCTCAGCAGCAGCTTCAAAGAGTCAGTCATATTGGCATTTCAGGACAAATGCATGGGATTGTGTTTTGGAAAAGAGATAAAGGTAATGTTAATTCTTTGGCATCCCTGTTCAGAGTATTATGATGCAGAAAATGAAATTTTAACACTGAGATGATTTGTAGGAAACTGCTGCATGTTGACTTTGGTCTTCCATAAAACAGAATTAACAGAAGATCTTCTGTGGGAATCTTGCTTTAATTACTGGAATTTCAGCTACTGACTATAGTTAACGATGTTGTTTACACAGATTAGTTAAAGGATTTAGTGTTATGAGATCCCTGCAGAGTCAGCACAATTATTAATACAAAGGAGGAATAACATCTCTGTGGCTTGTTTTTTGTTTGTCCATCATATGCTATCTGCTGCCAGTTGAAACAACTTCTGCATCATGTGAATGACTTGGGGGCAGGGGGAATGTTGTTCACCTCATAAAACACTTAACTAGCTGTTGCCCAGTATCTCAATACCTTCTAGTGATTCTACAGTAGCAGTATTAGCAGTTCTGTGTATGCCTTGAAAAATAAGCTATGCTTGATCTTTATGTTAGAATGTGCATAGCAGTAGCTATCCAACGGTGAATATCACTATGCTATTTTGAAGTGCTGTTTGAAAGTACAGGAGAAAAATTAAAGTTCAGTAAACAATGTTTTCAGTCCTCCTCTCCCCCCCACCCCCCTTCAAAATAATAATCTCAAGGCATTTTTTTCCTAGCAAGTCATAGACTGTCATGTTGCAATCATCTTGCTTCTTATGCTTCTGTTAGTAGGAGCTGAAAAAGGATTATGGTCATGATTCTGAATACTCAGCTGCTTGTAGAATGAAGGGCCAAGACCTCAGAAACAAAATCAGCCACAGTGAGATAGTCACATGAGGCTTGATTGTGCAAATACTCAAATAATCTTTGTGACAGCGAGGATGTTTGAAAAATTCAGGCCTTGGATTGCCAACCCTGTGAGGTAGGGATGGATTATCTTCTTGGCTAACATCCTATAAACCTACTGACGTCTAAGACTTTCAGAATGTGGTTCCATGTCTTCTTTCTCTTTACCTTATGATGCGCACATCTGAACAATTATATAAGTCTTATAATAATAGGAGTTACGCAGATTAAGCAAAGATTTATTGTAAACCACAGAATAGATTTCCCAAAAGTGCTGGTCACTGCCTGTCAAAAGTTGTCAGGGTCTTAATTGCTTTAAGAGACACTATGCTATTCATTGCTGGCTGTAATTTTACGTTAAATACAAAAATTATTATAAAGAAAGAAATCCAAAGGCTGATGGACTGAAGGAGCTGTTGCTTGCTTTCCAGCTGTCCCAAGGGCTGCATAACAAAGCTTCCTGGGTTCATGGTAGACATAGATTCTTATGCCATATCGGTTAATATTTTATTTGCTAAAGCCACATGCCACTTTTGTTTCATTTCTATCAAGTGAAAGAGGGTGTTTGCTCTCACTTGTTTTGAGTAGACTAAGTGAATCCATGCCCTTTGGGACGCAAATTACATTTTTAATAGCATCCTTTAGGGTTAGATTTATGGTTAATAATATTTCTTAGAATCCATTTAAAACTAGGAAAGCAAACCAATTGGAAATCCAGTTCAAACAGACTTGATAGAACAGGGAATTAAGGGAACCAGGAAAAAGTACATGTTTGCTTTGCATGTTTCACATAGTACTTCCCAGCTTTCATGGCTGCTTTTTACTGTATGAGTGTAACTTCAAATCCCTGTATTCAGCCCAAGACAGACTCTTCTAGCCATATTTGTGCTAGTCAGTTAAGCAGCCGGGTCTCTTTTCTGACCTGCAGGACAAGGGGCACACCACAGCTTGAAACTCTGCTCCCATGGCCAGCCAAAAACCAAAAGGTGCTGCAGTTACGGAGCCAGCTGGAGACAGCGTGTATCCCCACACTGTGGCCAGACATCACCTGGAAGAGCAGTAGTTGTCAGAGGCCAAAGCTGTGCTGTGGAGTGTGCTAGCAAACATCACATGACAGTGCTTGAGCTCAGCCTCTGCGCAGTCTCCTGCTCTGCCAGGACCCTATACTGCCTTTGCAGGACTGCTTGTGGTGAGCATGTCAGGGCAGGAAGTAGTGCCCTGGACCGAAGCAATAGCAGACATTGCTGAGAAAGCTCTGAGAAGTGCTATAATTTAGCTGAGGCCTTCACATGAAAGAATGTGAAGGTTTCATCAACGGTGTAGTGTTTTCTGTTCAAAAGGAGCATGCTGGACTGGTAAAACTGAATTAAACCCTATTCTACCTTTGGTGAAGCTTTGTTGCATAGCACAGGGGAGGGATACTCTTTAGTACTTTGCAGTCCATTGCTTAATACATATAGATCCAGGTTTCTTGTTGCTTTGGCTCAAAAGGTGATGAAACTATGTGCTATCCGTCATAGGCAGTTCGTTACTAATACAGCCTCTAGGTCATGACACGGCAGATCCCAGATAAGGTTTATATGTGAGAGCTGTCATATCAGCTCATTACCTCCCATAGCAGAACCATGATTTTTTTTTTTTTTGTGGGTCATCTGTTATTTGAGTTGTATCATTAATATCTCAAGGTGCAAGCTGCTTGTTCCTCTAGACACTAGGAGTGCTTATAGAGAAGGGAAGGCCTTGCATACCATTCTCTGTTTTAGCAAAGGATGACTGGCATTATGACGTTATCTAGGGCTGAAAACTATGACTAATTAATTTGATTACAGTCACTACTGGCTCTCTTTCTGCTTTTTTCCAATATATTTGACAAATTATCAAGGGTGTCCAGAAATGAAGAATGCCAGGCAGACTGCACTGCAGGGAGTCACTGGACTTCTCAGATACTGTGTGTTTCAGGTTGCAAGTGGACAGAGTGTGGTACAGGCCCTACCTTTGAGCCGGAGGAGGTCAGTCATCTGATTACTTGGCAAGACGGCCGCTGCAGTCCCACCTTCCTCTCTTCTCTTCCTCTGCCACAGTCACATATCAGCTTGGCTACAGGATTTGGGTGTGCCACAGTCTACTGGTATTTAAAGAAGAGGTACATCAAGCTGTTTCACTGGCAGTTTCTCATCTTGAATTTATGTGACAACTAGTATTCCTGTAGCATGTTAATGCCACTACAAAGGAGCTGTGTTTCTCTGTAATCATAATATTGATTAAGTAGTGAAAGAATATTTAAAATGTCAGTATTCAATATAAACTATACGCAGCTGAGCACACAAGAGTCTCTGACCTCATAAAAATAGTACAGATCTCTTTAAGAAAGAGAAAAGCTTTTGGCCATATAGTAACAGAAGCCTTGAAGTATCATAGAACAATTCTAGTCCGTCCTACCGCTCAGAGGAGCTCTGCTAATGCAGTTTGAACACTATAATTTTGCCTTGTGCAGATTGTGAAAAGTACAAACACGCCTAAAACAGTAACAGAGTTGCTTTGTCTGGTTACTGCCAGATGCTAAAACAAACAGTCCCTAAATTAATTTCAGTTCCTTCCTTCCTTAGACACTGAGATCCTTATGAGGTGTTAGGAATGGTCTGCTTTGTTGTGGCATGTTTGCAGAGGATATAATTTTTCGCTTAGGGCTTGGCATCAGCAAGATTTGCTCTTCAGTTTCGTCTGCAGTATGCTATGTTTCTTAAAGAGCCAGTGTCTTTCTCTGCAATGAGTTCGGGTTCCATAAATGGGGAAGAACTTACTAGATCTTGGTTTCTTCCAGTGTGTGTCCAGAAAATAGATGGAGCATGGCATGATCTTGCTTTAGAGCTGTGTAAATAAGTCCAGCTGCTTTGTTTTGTTCCTGTTTTGTTTCACCATTTGGTACATTTCTATTCATATCATTTGTGGATCTTAGAGCAACTGCAGGAATATACCTGTTTTTGTGAAATGCTCCAGGATCAACAAAGTGACATTTTTTTCTGCAAACAATTACTACCTTCCTGGTAACTTTTGCAGTGGCGTGCTTTTGAACCTAGACAACTCATTCCTTAAAGCTGCTGTCTCTCCATCTTCCATCAGGAGATAAGTATTGCTGCTGTGGTAACAGCTTGGAAAACAAATTCCATTTAAAAAAAAAACAAAACAAAACAACAAAATGCAGGTTGATCACTGAAGGTGGCTGTTTCATTTTTAGATAGGACCACACATGTCTGAAATTCCCTGTAGCAATGGAAGTAATCTTGCTCCCACTGCCTTAAAGCACCCCTCATTGTTTTTGTTTTTAAAATGTTTTGTTTAAAAGTCCAGGTTTTCTGAAGTCTTATGATGCAGCTGGCACTATCCATGACTATGTGGTTGCCATGTTGTGTGGCCTGAAGAAGCCACTGATGTCCATCCAGAATGCTGCCAGCTGGGGATATTTTAATTCCAGAAGCAAAAGCTGGAATACTGACATGTAAGTGCTAAGGTCATTCAGTGGGTTTTGTGCATTGCTTGTGTCAGGCAATGTGAACACCTCTTTGGGCCCTAAGTATGAATGCGCTACAGATAAAAAGTGATTGAAAGTTACTCCTAATCAATTGTGGTATGGCCTGTACTGAAGAACTATTGAGAGTTTGCTCTGGTTTGTAAGGTATATATGTTTAAATTATATAAAATCTGGCACGGTGTTTTTAGAAATACCCAAGACAGCAGTGCTGAGAGACTCATTAGTGAGGCCTTGTATACCAAACTGTTCTCTCTCTTTCTGTGGTGGTATGGATGGACAAGTGCAGACTGCAGCCAAGGTGTTACCTCTGTGATGTTAAAAGACAGTTATTACTCCCTAGTTCTTTCAGCTGAGCTCCTTCATAACTACTAAGACTTACTTGTGATAATACCTAAGAGTTGTTAGGCTACAGGAAGTCTTACAGGGAATCAGTTTGGGGTTTTATTTACTTATTTATTTTAATGATTTGCTCTTTCAGGGCTGAGTGCTAAGGCCTTATATATTTCAGGGCTTAGGTTAGGCCAGGACTCCAAGGTGAAAAGATCGGCTCATGAAGGTATGAAAGAGTGACAGAAACTTGCATTTGGGCTACTGAACTTCTGCTAATCTGATGTTGTTGCTGTAGCAATATAATGTATCTTGCAGCTGATTGTGTAAGGAGTTTGTTGGACTTAACTCTTTGTGATTTGGTTTTGAACCACTAACTGCATGACAGCTTAAAGTTCTTTGGCACCTAAAAGTTACTTCTTTTTGCTGTTTTTGTGATTGTTCCTTTGCCCTGGAACTGCTTGTCCATATGACATCAGTAGGTTAAACTTGCTGAACATGTACTGCTGTATAATCTCAGGTAATCAGATTGCATATAAAGGAAAGCTATTCATCTAGACTATCCTAGTTTATCCAGCCCATTGAACTGGAATGCTGCCCCTGTCCAAGACAACGTTTTCTAAATAGGTGAAAGCATCCATAAATCCAGCAGCCACAAATGTATGGCCAGGTTCATCTGTGACTTCAAAGAGGTCTTTGTAGTCGTGCCGCACATGCCCATACTGCTTTCCTGCAATAATATTGTTCTGATTGCAGATTGAAAAAATCCGGCTTTCCTGTTCACTTGCTTCCAGAGGTGGGAGACCCTGGCAGTATTGCAGGCAGGACAATCTGTGCATGGCATGGAATACCCAAAGGAGCAAAAGTAGGAATTGCTCTAGGAGATTTCCAGTGCTCTGTTTATTCCTGTCTGACTGAGAGGACTGATGCAGGTATGATAATTTTGGTATCTTACTTGGTTTTCTCATTGTCCTTCAGGGTATCCTAGTAAAACACTGATTTTTTTTTTTTTTTTTAATAATTTTTTTGACTTTTTTCTTTTGTGTTCTAGTTCTTAATATCAGTACCTCTGCTCAGCTGACTGTCTCAATGCCCTCGGGTTTCCAGCCTCCAGAGACACCAGATCCTTCCTCAGCTGTTACTTATTTTCCCTACTTCAATGATGACTACCTGGCAGTGGCAGCATCACTTAACGGAGGCAATGTGCTAGCAACATTTGTGGACATGGTGGCACGGTGGACAGAAGAGCTAGGTAAGCTATTTCAAGGGTAGTTTAAGCTTAAAATTGAGGTTGAGCAGCAAGGTAAAAGGAAGCTAAGGCAAAGGAACAAGCCTAGAGGTGTTTTGTCATGCCATACAGGGAACAAGGATGTAACTCTTGGGTCATGCTTGCTAGATCTCTGGAATTTCCTGCTGCAGCTTATGAACACGCTGGGACAGTCATGCTTGGACTCCACGTTAACATTGCCTCTAGGTTTTGGGTTTTCTTTTGTTTCAAGAATGCAAGAGAATTATTTTTTGCAAGTTTTTCAAAAGCAAAGGTCAGCAGATTTGAGAACAGCCTCTAATTTTGTATGACTGCAGTCTAAAAGAGTCCCTTGATTAGATCAGTTGCTTTTTCCTGCGTATTTTGCAGCACTCTAATGGATTTTAAGACTCAAACTCACGTAATATCTTCCAAGTGCTTTAAACATGGTCTTCACAGGTTTTTTCTAATAATCTCTTGGGTTTTGCAATACAGAAATAAGCTCTGAAATTGTTCTTTCAGTGAACACTTGAAGTGAACTTTGTATTCATGTGCAATCCAGCCACTGAAGCTGAAGTCTGCCATTAGTGCCTTTAAAGATGTTATTTCATGTAAGTTAGCTCAGTGTAGGCAAACAGCTGTATTACCAGGAAAGGCAGTTTCTGTAATCAGAAAAAGATTTCTAGTATCACAGATTCTAGATACAATTGGTGGGAGAACTGTGGTTCATAATCCTGGAAAAACAGTTACCTTTGGGACACGGAAAAAGATACCCAATACTTTGCTGAACAGGTGGATCAACGTCCGTTTTAAGGCTCTACATGTAAGAGAGATTAGTAACATGGTATTTCCCATCTGCAGGACTTCAGGTTCAGGAGCCTGCCATCTATACAAAGATAATCGAAGCAGCCTTGGCCCAAAATGACAGCAAACTCTCAGTCCACCCAACCATCTTTGGAGAGAGACACATTCCTGAGCAGTTGGCATCAGTGACCAATATTGCTGTCTCTGACCTCTCCCTGGGTCATGTAACCAGAGCTCTGTGTCGTGGCATCGTTGAAAACCTCTGTTCCATGTTACCTGTGCAGCACCTGATGGAGATGGGAGTGAGGAGGATTCTGGGGAGTGGGAGTGCCCTTGCCAGGAATGAGGTACTGAGGCAGGAAGTGGAAAGGATTTTTCCATGCCCTGTCATTTACGGGAAGGATGTCGATGCTGCTGTGGGGGCTGCCATGGTGATGTTCCACAGAAAATAAAGTTATTGTCTTGAATGGCCTGAGATGCAGCTTTTTTTTTTTTTTTTCCCCCTGGCTTTACAGTGTTATCTTTCACTTCCTTCACTTTTTCTGGAGTTGTATTCAACATGCAATCTTACTCATTACAGTGGAAAAAAACCAACTTGTGTTTAATGTCCACTTCTGGGTGTTCACATTTCATTGCTTTGTCATTCCCATTTGTGAAATAAGAATTATCACATTACATTTGACTGAGTGGCTAGGAAAGATCCATTAACTTTCTGCATAAAGTGGTATTTCATGCAAGGCTCCTTTTTCTGGTAGGAAATAGGTTTAGAAGGACTAGGAGAGATGAGTAGCTGTCTGGAACTTAGTCTGATGTTTTCATTAGAGACTTCTTGTCCTTAAGCTGTCTCACAATATACATACATATAGGTAGCAGACCAGGATGTCAGCCTTGTTTGGGGAGTTCGTTGGCTCTTGCACAGAGTGAATGCCAGTCTTTACATGTTGCATGTTGTCTCTGTAAAAGACGGAATACAACCTTGATTTGAACCTCGACAAAACAATCAAAATAAAGCATGGGGGATTATTTCTGTGGCTACCCAGGTCAGGTGCAGTGGACTAAGGTCAAAGGCATGGCTAGGCCAGTACCATGACTGGAGATGCCTGGCATGCAGGGCTTATATCCGAGTGGAAAATACATTTATAGGGTGGGAGGTAACTATTTTCCTTACTTGCCATACATAATTATTTTACATTTGTTTTTTGGGTGGTAGAGTGGATCAGGGCCTCTCTGAAATGGTCAGAATTTGTCATAAACTGGAGGACCTGGCAAACTCAAGAGTTATAAAAGCCCAATTCATGTTATCTAGATACAACTTCATTACTTAGAAGCATCTATTTTGACTGAAATGTGGACGTGTATTCCTATCTTGCACATTAGCAGCATCAGGTCTGACTTGTTTTTGTAGTGAGAGTGCTGCTCTGAGATCTTAATTACAGACATGGATTAATTTCCATCTCCCTCCACCCTCCCTCCATGCATCTATTCCATGTTGTGTTTAGGGAACTACTGGCATGTATAGGAATTACAGAGAAAGTGTAGACTAGATTAAAGATTTTGTGAAAAGTCTGAATTTGTTTTATCTTGTTTTCCCTTTTATGTTGTTATAAAATATTTTTGTACCAACAGATCTGCTTTCATTTTATTGAATAACTGGAAAGAGCTGATAATAGTATTCCAGCATGCTGTTAACCATGAAATCAAGTGGTATTTGTTGCCAGAAGCTGGTAAAATTGTGGTCTGATTTTAGATTCTATTAGCAAAGGCTAGACTATCTCTGACCTGCAGGCCAGCTTTGGATATGTCTGTAAGAACTCTAGCACATCTGCTGATGTTTTTCCATTTGCAGTGGTGGAGAGGGCTCTTAGTTGGTAAAATTACTCTCAAGCACAGAAGTTGTAGAAAGCCTGTGCAGCATGTTGTATGCAGGCTCAAGAAAAAGGAATAAATTCCTTCTTGTTTATTATTGGCCTATTTTGATAAGCATTCACATCTCCGTATGAGCTTACACCTTTAAACCAGGTCCCTGCCGAGATGGAATATGGTATGTCCAACAACTGTTGCAAAAAGCAATGGAGTGCTGCTGGTAAGAAGGAAATAACATCTTCACAAGAAATGCAGGTCAAAGAGGCTGAGGAAGGAGGCATCACAACTCAGAAAATGGCAGAAAGCTCCCGAAGTGTGTACATCAGAGCACAGTAAGACTGAAAGGAGCTGATGCCTGGAATGGGAGAAGAGAGAGAAGGAGCATTTAGCAAAAGGGACCAGCAAGAAGCTAGAGACTGACTGAATAAGGGAGACCCTCCACTTATCCATATAGTTTTCTTACTGAGTCTCTGCTTTGGAAATGGTGAAGAATTAATCATAATATTGAATGAGATGCTCTGCTCAGCAAAGCTCCAGGAGCGCCAGCTAAGGACCTGGCTTATTGGTAATCTATACTTATGCATTAAAAAGAGGCATTTTATTTCTTTTGAGTACAATGCCGTAGGGTGTTTTAAGTAGTATAATTAGTTTGCTATTAAATAGGCAAATATATTATTCTTTTATACATATATAGATAGATAGATGGCAAGACTAGAAAGATAGTTACCTTTTGCAAAACATAAACCAGCTAATTTCATTGAATAATTTCATAATTTAACTCAAAACCTCAGGAGCTAGAGGCTTGGAGGTTGATTCTAGCCTAACAGCTACAGCCTATCAGCTCAGCCTGCTGGAAAAGGTGTTTCTTTAGATTAGTTTCTGGCAGAAAGATCTTATGTAAATTACATATTTAACAATATGTGACACAGTTCTTAATTTCTGAGGGTGTTGTGTCCATCCTGGATTAGAGAAGAATTTTTTTTTTCCTAATGCCATTAATATTTAAAAGCTGACTGTTAAATATATATATTATTTAAATAAAACACAGTAGGAACATGGAACGATAGAATGGCCTTAGGACCTTCTGTCATTGGTTCTCCCTCAACTCTCTTCGGAATCAGCTTATCTTAAAATTATTTGGTGGGGCTTTACAGCAGCCACCTAAGAAAGATGTCCAGAAAGATGACTGATGTCAGAGAAGAGCTGTGGCATGTTTTACATAGTTTTGTAAATTGAAATGAAGCTGTGACCCACAGAAACAATTGTCTGGTGGTTTGGCTTTTTTTGCAAGCTTGAGTGTATTTACAAAGAGGAAATCTGGAGAAGAGTATTCCATTACTAAATGCAATTAAAGGGGAGGAAAAAACAACAGCAACTTACTGCAATTCTTGTAAAGAGCTTTGCTAAACTCCTGGGAATAGAAGCCCATGATGCTTCTGGTTCCAGAATTGTTCTTGATGATCTTATTACTGTATTCTCTGTTCTTCTAGTGAGCTTCCCTTGATTCTAAAAATCATCAGACACATAGGACACTTTTGCAGACAAATGAAGTGGAGAAGCAAACTCTGAGGGCTTTTCAGTCCAGGCACCTTGGAGGAGGAATACCCAGCACCAAATTCCTATAGATCAGAGGGTGTTTACTGAGACTGGACTATTTTGCTGAAGATAGGATTTTTTGCAATATTTGTAAGTTCTGCATGTGTATTTGAATAGCATGGTTGTTAGTTACTTGTAAACTCTCTTTTTATTATAAGTTGTGATGTGTTTAGACATTCTGTCAAAAATATTTCCTTACCTCATTTATTGTACCAAACTTCAATGTACGTAGGATTCAAAGAGTTCAAGTAGGTTATGCACTTTTTAGGATAGATAATATTTTAAAGTTTTTTTTAAAGAATCCTTCCACATAATTTTGAAGGTTATTTCCCGTGCAAATTCATACTCATGAGGAAATGCGGCTTCGTCTTCATTATCAAAGATATTACCAACAAGGTTTAGAAACAAAAGCACATATGATGACTAAACTAGCTTTGAGCAAATTGCCAGGGAGACAGGATTGAGTCTATTTTGCGGATTGTAATATTGCACCTATTCTGTGGAAAATAAGTGATTCCATTTTCCATAGCCATCTCTCTGATGTTTTTGGCTCAATCCACGTTAATTTAAATAGGACAAAAAATTGAAATTATACATGGCTGTATTCCTAGTGTGTTTTTCTCGATTTTTTTATAAAAACTATTTTTATAACTTTTTCACTGAAGTAAAATTGTTCCTCTGTATTTTTAGTATCATATTCCAAATGGAAATACTTTTCTATATGTAATTTCTTATTTATAGAACAATTAAGTTAATAAGATGTTATTCTTTCAGAGTGATTCTAAGGACACAAAGAACTTGAAAGGTGAGCTCAGACGACATAACAAGTTAAACTGCAGTCATTCGTATTTCGTCTGTACTACGCTGTTTTGCTTCCGATAACCCTAAATGTGCAAGTTTGCAAATTGATGTGTTATTTACATATATATTGTACAAAATTATAGAAAATGCAAATGCCTGACAAAAGTTTCGTTCCTATCCTACTTGCACAGGAAAATGTAAGTGACCCTTAATGTAAATATTAACTAGTCCCATAGAACTGAAAATCTAGCTTTAATGTACAATGTAGGTTTGCAGACAATCCCTCAGAATATTTTTGTGAAGAGAAACAACCTTGAAGCATGTTTATGACATTGTTTTCACACTGAATATACAGAGAAGATTACTGACCACTGTAATTTGGTTTATAATTGAAGGCTTTTTAAAGATTTTGTAACATTCTTGTGCTCAAAGCTGTAAGGTTTCCAAGCAATCTAGGATTTCAGAGTATGTTTCTAAGGCTGATCAGGTGTCTCTGAAAGCCAGCTATACAGCAGTTCAAATATGATGCATTCCTGTCTCCACTGCTGGAGTTTCAGAATATTTTGCATTCAGTGGCATGAAGACCAACGTTTGTCTGATTAAAACAGTTTGATAAGAAAGCAAAGAAAAAAAAAAAGCCTGCTCTACTTTCAGTATAGTGTATTTGTTAACTTGCATCAAATTCATTGTGGTTGTAAATGAGACAAAATCAAGACATGTGGTATTACAGTCACCTCTTATCTGTGGTAATCTTTCCCTTTCTGTTTCCGTATCTCACGTTTGAGGTGACACTCATCTTTCAAGAATCACATGCCCCAGTTTTCATCTAGCACTGCTGTAACTCTGGTAGAGCCATTAAGTGATAATTTTCCTATATGCAGGAAGCCCTCTGCGCTCAGGATCACTGAGATATGGTTATGGCACAAGCAGGCTTTTTTCACATGCCTGATATAATTCTGAGACTATATTGTGGCATACAGTGGCAAAACAGTTAGAAAGGAGAGAAGAAAAGCAGAGATTGTTCAGGCTTTAACAATGATGGGAGAAGGATGAGGCGCTAGTTTTAAGCAGTAGTCAGCTCAGCAGTGAGGTGACTGGCAAGCTCTGGGACACTCTGGCTTGCTTTCTCCACTCTGAAATGGGTAAGGGCAGTGGGGACAGTAGCAAACAGCGTGGAGGTAATGACCTACTAAACTGTTCCAACGCTGGGCATAGTGAATATGTGTCCATCTGTCTCACTTCTGGAATGAGAACAACCAATCCCCTCCCTGCTGTTTCTGGAGAGTAGTCCTAGGCAAAAGGGGACTCATGGCCCCGTAAAGTGCTGACTTGAGGTGTTTGTGTCATTCTTCACAGACTGCCTGCTAACCATGTCTTCCATTCTTGGGAAGATGAAGAAATTTGGCAGTTCTGACATGGAGGAATCTGAAGTGACAGATGAACACACGGATGGGGAGGATTCCATGCTGGAAACCCCTGACAGCCTCCAGGGTACACTCAGCACCAAGGTGCAGCCACACAAAAGCAACATCTTTGCAAGACGTGGGCGGTTTGTGATGGGGGATAGTGACAAGGACATGGCTCCCATGGACTCCTTTTACCAGATGGATCACCTGATGGCTCCTTCTGTCATCAAATTTCATGCCAATTTGGAGAGGGGGAAACTTCACAAGTAAGTTTGCCTTGTAAGATTTGGTTGTAATGAACACTTTGACAGCTGCAGACCATGTTTCTTAGAGCAGCATTTATTCTCTCTGCAAAACCGTGCCCATTTTTTCAGTTTCACTATTTTCTATGCCAAAATAAGGAGCGTTGCATCTGTGACAATAGCTGTTGTCTCTTGGCATCTCTGAAAATTCAGTCCATGGATATTTTGCCCAAAATTAGCAGTAGGCCTTAATTCACTTGCTTGAGACTGTTCAGTGAGTGGACATCACTCAGAATGAGAACATGGGATTGCCTGGCTCCCACGCCTGCAGTTACACTGCCATACTTCAACAACTTCTCAGGAACAGATACATAGTTTTATCAGGACAGTTGCTTGCAGACTTTGTTGATCTTGTAGACTTTGCAGATCCATCTATACTATTCTGTAGCACTTACTACTTCACACAAGCAAATGAAAAATAGTATTCTGGTAGTTTATAAAAAGTCTACTAAATATCTGTCTTTGAGTAACTGAAATTTACCCTTGTTAGGCTCCTGTCTACAGATTCCATCACAGGCTGCTCAGAAAAAGCCTTCAAATTTTATGACCGCAGAAGGATCTTTGATGCTGTAGCCCAAGGCAACACAAAGGACCTGGATGATCTGCTGCTCTACCTTAATAGAACCTTGAAGCATCTCACAGATGATGAGTTCAAAGGTACCCTTTAGTGTCACATACCGTAAGTTGCCCTCTTCTTCCAGTAGTGCTCCTGAGATGAAAACAAAAAACTGTAATTGTGTTAAGTGTCTGCAGAAGGTCCTCTAATAGCCAGTACTTCCCTATTGATTGAGCAACCCATTGATTGTAAGGTACAGGAGAATTCAGAAAAGTTGAAATTTTCTTTGAAACCCTGAATGAGTTTTCTTGTCTTTTGAAAGGAACCTCATTAATTCCTGCATGCCTGGGAGTGGATGGTAGGTTTGTAATCACTTCTATACAGCTGCTATTTTTTGTGTTACAGAGCCAGAAACTGGGAAAACCTGCTTACTGAAAGCCATGCTGAATCTACATGATGGGAAAAATGATACCATTCCCTTACTGCTGGATATTGCAAGGAAAACTGGAACTCTGAAAGAGTTTGTTAATGCAGAGTATACTGACAACTACTACAAGGGTAAGAGAAACGGTTGCTACAGTGAATACTCTTGGTGCTAAGACTGAAGATAGGTTTAGGCAGGGCTCTCAAACAGTCTTCTGCATGAGGCCTTGTGCCTGAGGATGCAGCACCCCAAAGTTCCAGTGTGTGATTAACAATCAGTGCATTTGTGCTAGAGCAGTGTTTTGTTAGATGCAATATTCTGCCATTTTTGATATACAGTGATTTAAGAGCAAGTTCAGGGGACTTGCATTTGCTGTCTGTGCCATCTTTTTTTGTTCAATTCTAGAGCTTTTCAGTCTGCAAAGCTCTCGGTTCCACCATCTTACACGGAGCTGAATGAATTGCAGTGCCTGAAAGCTCTCAGTCTGTACTAAGTGTTGAAGATTTCTGTCTGTTGAGTGTCTCTGTAGGCCAAACTGCACTTCACATCGCCATTGAGAGAAGGAACATGTACCTGGTGAAGCTCTTGGTCCAGAACGGAGCAGATGTTCATGCAAGAGCCTGTGGGGAGTTCTTCAGGAAAATCAAAGGGAAACCTGGCTTTTATTTTGGTAGGGGTGAGCACAGTATGGGCTTTATTGACTGAATTATCCTAGCATTATCCCAAGTGCAAGCTGTTAAATAATCCTGTTTATGTGGGACTGGAGGCTCAGAACTACCAGATGGGCTGTTCCACCACTCTAGTCCAAATACTTACTCCCAAAGGCTGAGATTATAAAGAAACACAGTCGGTAGCTGGTTGTGTTCAGCGTGAGCTTGGTGTCTGCATCCCTTTGTTTTCCAGGCACTGTATCCTTTGAAAGGTTGTAACCTTCTGCTAGCTGTCCTTTCAGTGCTTCTTTAAGCACCATGTTTCTGTGATGCATTTAAACCAAAGAAAATGTGATTCTAACAGCTATGACAAGAATTGGTGCTATATCAGACAAAGAAATTTACCTCTTCTCCTCATGGTGAAAGATGAAAACAACGTGATCTTTCTGTTTATGCACATGTAGTAATGGGCTTTCTTCCCATTGCTTGTCCATAGGGGAGCTGCCTTTGTCCCTGGCTGCCTGCACCAACCAGCTCTGCATTGTGAAATTCCTCCTTGAGAACCCCTACCAGGCAGCCGACATTGCTGCTGAGGACTCCATGGGCAATATGGTCCTGCATACACTGGTGGAGATTGCAGATAATACTAAGGATAATACCAAGTTTGTTACCAAGATGTACAATAACATATTGATCCTTGGTGCCAAAATTAATCCAATCCTGAAGCTAGAAGAACTCACCAACAAGAAAGGGCTGACTCCATTAACCTTGGCAGCCAAAACAGGGAAGATAGGGGTAGGTGAGCAAATGTGTTTAACTGTCCCACTACTGTATCACATTATACAGAGTACATGCAAAACATTCATGCAGGACAGATTGTATCACTGCTTATTGTTGGGCGCTTTTAGTTAAGAGGAACTGATCCTGCAGTTTAACATGCAAAACGGCATAGTCCTTAAAGGCTACAAAGTGTGTGTGTGTGTTTGTCTGTGCCCAGCTGGCATTATTCATATACCACTGGTATGCAAGGCAGCCCAAGTGGAAACAGAAAGTGGGTCTATGCTATCATCTGAACTACTAGAGGCCTTGTACTTTTGACTGGCTGGTATAACTTGCCTTCTGACAGTCCCCATTCAAAATGACTGCATGCTCAGAGATGTGTAACATACATCTCTGTTTTTCTCTTGCAGTTTTGAAACAGATAATGGGCGAGTTGTAAGCAGTATTTGTATTTCTCATTCCCCAGCATCCAGTGAGAAAATTAGTTTTGTTTACTTCAGACTTTGATCTCTGCAGTGGCTCAGTGGGTTGACTTCAGCACAGTTAAACTAGGGAGAAATTAGCCATCCTGTCATGTGGAGATACTGAAGAACTAGAAGTCCATTAGCACTGAAATGTTGGCTGTATTGTTCTTTTGCAATTAGATTTTCGCATACATCCTCAGACGAGAGATCAAAGATCCTGAGTGCAGACACTTGTCTAGGAAGTTCACTGAATGGGCTTATGGACCTGTCCACTCATCTCTTTATGACCTGTCCTGTATAGACACATGCGAGAAAAATTCAGTGCTTGAGATTATTGCCTACAGTAGTGAAACACCAGTGAGTATGCACTTCCTTGGCATTATATTCACAGGCTGGGGGACTGTTCAGGAAGAGCTCCATGTTCCACACAGTGCATCTTTTGCCTCATTTCTGTAAAACAGCAATCTCCCTTCCTGAGTTTAAGGGTACCAGAGGGAACATTTACTGAAGATTAATATAATTTGCTGTTTTCAAAGCCCAGTACATACTGGTCCCATTAAGATTCTCCTCTTTCTTCTTCTGCTCAGAACCGTCATGAGATGCTGCTGGTGGAACCCCTTAACAGGCTGCTGCAAGACAAGTGGGACCGGTTCGTCAAACACTTATTTTACTTCAACTTCTTTGTCTATACCATGCATATCATCATCCTCACTGCAGCTGCTTACTACAGACCTGTAGAGAAAAAGGAAAAGGTACGTTACTCCTGTCATATATCAGGGGACCCACCCAGTGCATGATATCCCAGATCTGCCTCCCATTTGAATGTGTGCTCCTAACATCAGAATTTTCTTCTTTCCTGAAGGTAGGAGGGAGATTTTGACGTTGCTTGCTTCCCGGTCTTGTCCCCTTGCTGCAACACATTCAGAAACTTAACCTGTTCCCCCAGAAATGTGGTTGCTTTCAGCTGCTGGCAAGGCCAGGTCTTTCCTATCTCCAGTTCTGCTGAACTTATCTATCTTCCTGTCTTATACAGCCTCCCTTCACATTTGGTCACAGCACTGGGGAATATTTTCGAGTGACTGGAGAGATCCTGAGTGTTCTGGGAGGTCTCTATTTTTTTTTCAGAGGGGTAAGATATTTGAAACTTTTCCTTTTTGCTGTTTGGGTAGGTGTAGGAGAGACTCAAACATGCCTTTCCTATTCATTAGCATTGGCTGCTAAGATAATCCATGTTTTAGTCAAGAGCTAAAAATCTTTTTCCTTGGCCTGATTAGGAGTTCTGAGGTTACTAATGAGCTAAGATACAGTTTTATCTATTGTATAAAAAGCGATCTTTAGAAGTCAATGAGCACCTGGGCAATTAGCCAAAGCTTCAGAATGGGGTATTGCAAATAGCCAGGCCTCCATTAAAGATTACCTGTCTTAGCTTAAAGTCCCCCTGCTTCCTCTTGGGAGCCAATGGAGAGTGTACAGGGAATCACAGGTCCTCAAACCAGTGACTGAATAGGTTGTTGTCTTCAAAAGAGACACCAGATGTAAGACAAATCAAGTGTTACTGGAAGAGTCCTCCCTAGATCTTATACCACTGTTGGTTTTGAGCTATTCTTGTGAAATGCTTTATAGGTACCAGCTCCCCGGTACAGGTATCAGTGCTTAGTTGATGCATTCACATGGGATACTTAATCCCTCCTTGGATGCAAACCTGGTCTTCATTCCTACTTTTTTTCAGATACAGTATTTCGTGCAGAGGCGCCCATCATTCAAGACGCTGATAGTTGACAGCTACAGTGAGGTTCTTTTGTAAGCTTCAATATCTTTGATTGCATTTCAGCATGGAACAGATGAGTGTGTGAGATCTGTAGCTTTGGCTGAAGCCACTTGTAATACGTAGATGCTTTGCTATAATTTCCTGGGTCCTTACAAAATACTTGCCAGTGGATATCATAGCACTTGAACAAGTGAGTCTGGATCAGTAACCTCCTTTGGAGGTAAAGCAAATGAAGTGTCTAGAAGTTCAGTGACTATGTCATGCAGCAGAGTTAGGAATAGATCTCCAAGTTGGATTTGCAATTGAGTGTATGCGTTGGATGTGCAGAAGTCCTCCCATTCCTGTAGGGAGCTTTGCCTCTCAGTAATTTGGGCCCTTTCTTTTCCCAGCTGGAGTGCAGCTAAACAGGGCAATTTCATGGGTCTGCGTAAAGAGAGGGAGTGCTGAAGAAATGAGTGTTTTCAAGGACTTCTCTTCCCTCCAGTCACAAGGAAGAGCAGGGATGAGACTACAGAAGTTTGTATGTGGGGAAACTGAGGGGTTTGCAAGAGGAACTGTAGGATTTGAGAAGGGAAAGAATGAAGGGAAGAGAGGAAGTGTCTGCCAAGGCTCCTTTGTGTTTTGGAGAATCCCTCATTCTGCTGTATACCTCATGGGGCTCCTCTGTTCCCACCATCTGTGGCCAACTCAGCACTCTGCATTCGGACCATGCTTGTCTTTCAGCTTTGTTCACTCCTTGCTCCTCCTGAGCTCTGTGGTGCTGTACTTCTGTGGCCAGGAACTGTACGTGGCTTCCATGGTCTTCTCATTGGCCCTGGGCTGGGCTAACATGCTGTACTACACCCGTGGCTTCCAGCAGATGGGCATTTACTCTGTCATGATTGCCAAGGTCAGTCCAGTGAGTGGGTGATGAGGCCAGCAGAGTGCTCAGATTAGGACACTGCTGCCAACGACCCCATTTCCAGGAGAGAAGTCGCCATATCTAGCTCCATGATGCCACTGGCGATTCTCATTATCTCTCTACTATACTTAGCTATTATTTTCCAAGTGAAGTGATACAATTTAAGTTATGTAGAAAAACCTCCTGCTTCTCATCCATACATTTTATAGCAGTCTCAATATTACTATTGTAACCTGCCATGCTTCAAAATAACTACAGTTGGATAGGCATGGGTGAAAGTAGACTGAGAACTGTGCAGACTGGTCTGGTGTGAAATGGCTTTCTACTAGCTGGAAATTTCTTTAGGTATAGTTTAAATGTTACCAAACAGAGCAATTAGCTAAGAGGCAGTAGCTGGCTAATAAACCTCTATATACGATGTAGACAGCTAGCCCAAGAGGGGAAGAAATATGCAACTGCCTTAATGTGGTTTATACTCACAAAGATGAAACTATTTGGCATACATATGTCTTGCATATGTGTGTAAACTGTTGCATGAATAACAGAGAAAAATGTTTTCTGTATTAAAGTTTATCTCAACAGGATAAACAACAGTTTAATGCATGAACAGCCAGCTCACAGCAAATGCCTTCTTGAGGTGAAGCAGTATTTTCTACCAGTTTTTGTTGCAGTTTATATTCAAGTTTTAGCAATATAAAAATACTCTGTTTCTGTGTTACAGATGATCCTTAGAGATTTATGTCGCTTCATGTTTGTCTATCTAGTATTCCTCCTGGGATTTTCTACAGGTAATATCATACTTGGAGTTACTTTTGTTATTTTAAAGAATCTCAGAATATTTTTTTTTTTCAAATGGCTTAGACTTTGTTTCCAACTAAAATCTAACAAATTAACCTAATTACAAAAAAAAAAAAATTTCTTTAGAATAACAATTATATATAGTAATTTCATACAGCTTTTCATCCCTGGGTCTCAAACTGCTTTGCAAAGCTGAATGGAAAACAGTCATCCTGTTCTATATAGATAAAACTCAGATAACACCTTCTGAGAGGGTGTCAGTTATGGGGAATATTTTATAGAGCAATTTCACTGAGGACAATGCACCATGAAGATAACATATGTTCCCTTTATGCTCATTTTCATTGCTTGCAATGGAATTATGATCTCAAATTGTATTTTCATCCTGCATATATGATTCCTTTTTTGCAACAGCTGTGGTGACTTTAATTGAAGATGACAATGAGGGGCAAGACACAAATAGCTCTGAATATGCCCGGTGCTGCCATGTGAAGCGAGGCCGCACATCCTACAATAGTCTGTATTATACCTGCTTGGAGCTTTTCAAGTTCACTATTGGGATGGGGGACCTGGAGTTCACAGAGAACTACAGGTTCAAGTCTGTGTTTGTCATCCTTTTGGTTCTCTATGTCATCCTTACATATATCCTCCTGCTCAACATGCTTATTGCACTGATGGGGGAAACTGTGAGCAAAATTGCCCAGGAGAGCAAGAGCATCTGGAAACTCCAGGTACATTGTTTCTGTGAGGCTGCTATCCGAGAAAGAGGGTGTGGGGAATCATAAGAAATTTCAGAGAGACTCTTTAGGAACTGACATGTTTCTAAAATAACAGGTCACTGCTGCTTTCTGATTCCCCTGAACAGTTCTAAAAAAAGTATATTAGTTCCTTTTCCATGCATATTTGATGTTTTGCCTGAGCAGATGTGGCCAGTGTTCCACAGATGTTCAGAATTTAAGAAAAGAAGTACTTTTGTAATTAGACAGAATTATTTGGGCTTTTGATGGTGGAAAATCCTGGTCAGACTATGAAGACAGGGATTATGCAAGGGGAAAAACAATCTTTACCAGAATCTCAAAGGCACATCAGTTTTTGTTTGAAGTAAGGAAGAGAACTTCATAGTTCTAATCACAGGGCAGTAATTCAGCATTTTTAATGACATACTAACAGAGGGTGATGTTTCAGACATGGTTACCATGCCTGCTCTAAGATGGTGACAATGATAAAAGCTCAAGGTTTTTAAAATAAAGGCAGAATTCAGGATTTGTATGACTTTGAAACAGCAGCCTCTCAGTCATCTGCTTTCTTTTACCTGGTAGAGAGCCATCACAATCTTGGATATTGAAAACAGCTACTTGAACTGTGTGAGGCGCTCATTCCGGTCTGGGAAGCAAGTCTTGGTGGGGGTCACACCTGACGGTCAAGATGATTACAGATGGTGCTTTAGGTAACCTGTTTGTATGTCAAATGAACAATCTTTTGTAGACAAACAACATTAAGATATCTGGTAATGGGAAGCAGAACTTTCCCCCTGAAGCACTCTGAAAAGTAGTGCACTAACACTGTCTACAGCAGTCAGCTTAATCTGTTTTCTGGGTCAGATGTGAGGCTTGAGAGGTGGCAGTTTGTGACGTAAACTCATCTGGAGTTGTCTGGTGATCCTTAGACTAGATACTGGTTTTGTTGTTCTCTCCCCAGGGTTGATGAAGTGAACTGGTCCACATGGAATACTAATCTGGGCATAATCAATGAAGACCCTGGGTACTCTGGGGACCTCAAACGAAATCCCAGTTACTCTATTAAGCCTGGCAGAGGTGAGGGTTTCAGGGACCTAAATCCTAGTATGGGCTACGCACTGCTGATAGAAGCAGCATCAGTTAATTGTTAGAGGGCAGTCAGGTTTATGCATTTAATGATAATGGCAGTAGCTAAGTTAATGGCATTTTCAGTCAGCACAAAATGTAAAGGATTAAGTGGGCTCATTATTCATATAGTAGTTTTACTCTCTGGAATAGAAGCCCCATAGATTCATCATTCTGACCGTAGATTTTACAAGGCAGATAATATGTGTTAAATCCTGAGGAGATGGAACAGTGTACGATGGCAGCCAGATAGCCAAGAAGCTACTTTGGAGGCCCCAAACCCTATAGTTTGGGAGCTCAGCATCCAGCACAGAAGTATTTAACTGTATGATCCATCTATGCTGTACTTGCCAGCTGAAATATGGAAAAGTCATGGAACAGTATGGGGAAGAAAACCACAAAGCCCTTTCTTCCTGCTTCTTTCTTCTTTCATCAGCTTCCTATTTAAACCACTTGTATATTTTCTTCTGTTTCTGTGGAGGGGAAAAAATTAACCATTCCTTTCCTTTTTAGTATCAGGGAAAAACTGGAAAACGTTGGTTCCGCTTTTAAGAGATGGAAGCAGGAGAGAAGAGACTCAAAAACTACCAGAAGAAGTCAAATTAAAACCTATTTTGGAACCTTATTATGAGCCAGAAGATTCTGATACATTGAAGGAGTCACTTCCAAAGTCAGTCTAATCTTATTTTATTTTTAAGAAGTTAATTCTCGTTGCCTATGTTGGTCCTCACAAGCAGGGCAATTAGAGCACTTCATTCATAAGAGCAGGGATTTTTGGAAGAAGGTCAGAGGACTTAGGAAATTGCCGTGTGCAAGGATTCATTAAGTATGCTAAATAAACTACTTGTTGTTTAAGCTGATGTCTTCATGGTTATTTTTAATATAAACCAGCAAGAAACTCTATACTACTTGGTTTATATTTACTTGGCTAGATATTTGCATCCAGGCTGTCTCATGAAGTGTTAGGAACAATTCCCATAGTTGGGGGAGGGGGTTGGTTTTGTTTTGGTTTTTTTTAATAAATAAATACATTGAGAATTTCCCACACTTCAGAGCTTTCTGTAAGGTAGCTAGCCCTTTTCTAGTGCACATTTTTTTTTCAGTCTTCATCCATTTCTTTTACTCTTTGAAAGTACTCTCATGCATTTCCAAGATCTGAGCTGACATTTGCATTGTTAGGTAACAGGAGCTTCACTAAGTTTTGCAGGTTGGTGCAAGTGACCAGTGATGGTGGATATTCTGTTGATAATACGAAAATAACAAAAGCGCTTATAGAAAAATTGTTACCACTCAACACCCTGAACATAGTGGATTTCATACCTCCTGTCTGCTTTTAGATTCTCTTTCTTTTAAAAAGTATTTTTGTGAGCAGCTACAGGCCCTGATTTTGTGGCTTCGCAACCTCAACAACTAACCAACCAAACTATCATAAAACTGGTGAAGGACTCATAAAAGAGCAGTAAAAATCACCCAGAGCCCAGAGATATATTCCTGTGAGGAAAGTTTCTTGGAAAGCAGATAAATAAATGGGGAAACAGTGAAAGAATACAAAATAATGAATGATCTAGAGATGTTATTCTTTTCTCATACCTCAAGAACAAATACAGTCTGTGAAATTTTAAAGGTTGAATAGTCAAAATCAATGAAATAAATGTTTCTCTTACACTGTCTGAGTAAACTCCAGAATTCACAGTTATTGTTACTGAGGCTAAAGGCTTAACAAGATCCCAAATTTGACATTTATTTAGATAACAGATGAACTTTGCACAAAGTAAGAGATAGTGGTTATAGAGAATATATGTTTCAAAGGTCAGATGTATAATAACGTATAACAATAATAATCTTGAAATCGGAGAGTTTTTGTTCTTTACTTTGACAGCAACAACAGGAGGAAAGAAATCTGGTGCTGCAAATCCATCTGGCTGGATTTACAGAGAGAATCAGGAAAAATATCTGAGAGAGAAAATAGGCAGATGTTCCAAAACTACAGATAGGAGCCCTGGAAAGAGAGGAAAGAATAGGAGGAGCTTTGGCATCCTCTTGAAAAGTGGCTGGCCAGAAAGGAACTAAGGATAAATTTGTCTTATAGACAGCTGGCCCGATATTTCAGTGCTGGACCTGTGCAGCTGTGTTGGGCAAGAAAAGGTAAATTGTTTTACCTTTTTCCTTGTTATGTATCACTAAAGCACCTAGACTTAACAGCCTTTAATGCCCAAGTACAGCGTGCATATACAAGTATCCTTAAGCCAACAAGGTTTTTAACCATGGGTTTCAGTTTGAGCACGTGCACTGTTTCTGTGGTTGCATCTGAAGTACAGTTGTGCTAAAGCGCTTCTGTGAAATTGGGCCAGAGTGCGCAGCCTTTGCCAGGAAAAGCCCGTCGTGCTTGGCCTGTGACGCATCCAAAGACTGCGGTCAGAGAACATTCATATGAGTCATTGAAGTCGGGAAGTGGTACGCTGGAGGGGTCAGTTGCAAATTATTGGGAAAATTGGAAATCAAAGACATAGAAAATTGAGCCAGCCTTTGAAAGATAATTTTCATCAATACATCCTATAATTTTTCTGCGTTCATTAAGATACTGAAACATTCACTATTCTTAAAGAGAAGCAATTAGTATATTTACATGCAGACTGCCCTTCACTGCTAACACTGTTAGATGAAGTTTTGGGTTGTTTGACGTCAGTTCTTTTATTGGGGACGGGATTTTTCACAGTGCTTCTTTCTCATAGGGTACTACGGCAATGTATTTCAACAAAATCTTCAAGCATTCAGCTGCTTTATTTGAAATAGTAGCACCATCTAGAGGACTAGTAATTCTTGTTTCTTTTGTTAACATCATTCAGGGCAAATGTAATTTTATTTCCATAGAGTTTGTAGGATATAAACAGAGAAACTTGCCAAAGGATTTGAAAGAATTGCTTGAAACAAATTGGAATTTAAACTCAACAAGCTTTGTCTCTGGTGGACAGGGAAACCACAAAAGATGTTTAAGGTAGGCGTGTTCAATTTCATACCATTACAAAGGTGTATCTCTAAACACTTGGTAGCAGTCTCTATAGGTTCCACTCAAGACTTCATTATGCTCCACGCTGAACATGGCAAGAGACAGTCCATATGTAAAACAAGTACAGCTAAGTAGGCAAGACAGGCTGAGACGATGAAATAATTTATTATTAAAACTATTAAGAATAAATGCAGAAAGTAGCTGACCAGAAAACATGGTTGATTGTCTCCATGCCTTTGTGTGCCAGGGTAAATTTATGCTTGAAAGCACACGAGGATCATGATATAGCTGGAAAGCATTCATGAAATTTCTGTATTCCCTGTGAGGGATCCATTTCTCATTATTATTAGCCTGGGTAGAGACCTAATCCATTGCTTAAATTCTGCCTTGATTTACATCAAGTGCCTATCCAGAAGGACTGGTCAGCTGCCCTGGGTAACCTGAACAGAATATAGACCTCTGCCTTTCTTTCTGTTCCAATAAGATCACAGAGACTGTAGGGGACTTCTTAATAGAAAAATGGAAATGCTAGAATTCAGAGTGAAAACATGTATCAGTGTAATGCTGTGGTTAAAAATGTAAATGCCCTATATTTGTGGGATAGGGTGGTGCTGGTGGGTTTTTTGGTTGCATTTTTTAAATCCCTTAGTCTTCTCTGGAAAGCAAAGTTATCCCACTTTTCTAGAGTGAGTTATTATTAACCTCTCAGAATTTCCAGCTATATCATCACTCAGTTACTGCCATGGGCAGAAATTTGTTTCCCACAGATGGGGAGGTATAGCTTGGCAGTGACTCCAACCTGGTGTTGCACACATTTATTCAGACTCACCTGGCCAGGGCTCTGTTTGCCACAGTTTACTTCCTTCATCTTCGTTCCACCTAGGTGCATAGAATTGCCTTTGGAAATGAAGGTGCTTCTCTGTTCAGGCAGACTGGGTGGGATGCCTACAGGGGACATACTTGTTCTGAAGGGACAGAGAGCACAAAGACTCACTCTCACCATGGAGGGCTGCACCTAACCCCCAGGGAAGAGAGGTGGCTTGTCAGGAAGTATTTGTGCTTTAAGAATAGCTTTGCTAGGACCAGCACCTTTCTCCTCCTACTGCTAGACACCTCCACTGGCTGAGGAGGAGCATGGCTCTGCAATAAATTATCTTTACTTGGGTTGTTTTGTGGAGGTTCTGCTCACCTTGGCAGACATATTTTGCATGGTCTTGCAGAATCCATGTCTTGAGAACTTGGAGAGTTTTTTAGTTTGAAGTTTGCATAATTATTTCACACTGAACATGGTTAGAAACAGCACATGGTTCCCATGCTATTCTTTGAGGCTTGCAGGTGGTAAAATTCTGTCCTCTCACAGTTATTAGTCACATTAATTTGTATCCACACTAAGTGCTTAATATGAGATGATCAGGTTCGACAACTGTGTATATCCACCAGCTCCCAATAACCGCACTGGCGCAAAAGAAATGAAGGGTGTTGATGTGCTCACCTCCTGTCTGTGGGTGACGACTGTAATTAGCAATGACTGCAAATGTGTGTGGGAGGAGAGATAGCAAGAAGAGGTGAGCTGGACGAAGGTGAGTTGGGCTACACTTCACTGGGAGTTGAAAATGGGCTAATGAACATGTGGAAAAGCAAAAACGCGATCTCAGTATTTTACAGCATTGCCATACCTGAGATGCAACTTGTCTAGTCAGCCATGTAAACTGAACTGTTGTGTCTTTCAGACACTGATAATTTCTGAATTAGTTGAGAAAAACATACATCGTACCTGAAAAACTTGGAGCCACACAGCCTGTTGTTTGTATGTGCTCATTGTGCCCCCTGCAATAGCTGGCATTGGAGTCTGAATAGCCCTTGTCCTAATTAAGCATTAATGTTAATCCCTTCTCATTGGTAGTTTTTAGTGGGGTCCACAGAAGACACCAGGGCCCACAAGAGGGCCCCCATGCCATGTGTAGGGATGCTGCCTAGTCCCTCTGGGGTACCCCATAACTGACTTGCCCCAGGAAAGCCCCTTCTCCCTCTGATGCCACTGTCTTGTTTTGCTGCCTCTGATCAAATTCATTATGCAGAATCATACTTATCTTTGCCAAATGCCAGCTAATCCTGTCACTCTTCTGTGGCGTCTCTATCACACTAGCACATTACTTAGTCATGCACCTTTTCTGGAGTCCTCAGTACTCAAAAATGCACAAGGTGTGTGCCCAGCAAGTGCTGCAGGGGATCCTGCCAACCCCATAGCCTTAAGGGATAAAGCTAGTGGACTCAAATTCTGATGCTTGAAATTTTCAGAAATTCCCATCAATAGGAATTTTGTACAGTGTTTTTGAACAAACTGTTGTGGTAAATCTTCCAAACTCAAAAAAAATCCATGTACATTAAAAATCCCACATAAGCTTATGTTCAGAGCAACTCACTGTCAGGCAGTGTCTTGGATATTTAACACCAGCTTGCACGTTTTGGTGCATTAGAGAGAATCCTCTTGCAGTGAAGGATACTTCTTACAAGTCTTTCTTGCTCCATTAGGCAACAGGCATGGATTTACTGGGGCCTGGGAGGAGGAGGTCTTAACTGACACTGCCAGATGCAGCATAGACATCCTGGGTCTTCTTGATGTGGTTATAGAGCTCTAAGTGCTTTCCATCACCCACACCATGCAGACTGGGATTACTTCTGACTCTGGAATAGTTTCCACAGAGAAAATATGGACCCAATTTCTGCTACATCAGATGTACAAAGCATTTCAAAATACATGGTGGAGAGTACCCTATTTCTCTGGGAAGGAGGAGAATGGTGGAGAGTACCCTACTTCTCTGGGAAGGAGGAGAAATCAACCAAATTACCTCATTGAACTTCTCTCTTTCTGGTGTGTTTGTGATACTGTGGCAGAGCTACATCACTATTAGTAACACTTCCTGTTTCAATATGCAGGCAATGAGTGGACATGAGGAGACGTGAACATTTACAGAATCACCGACGTTTTCAGACTTCATCGTCATCCAGAAGAGTACTTCTCAGTCATTGTTATAATCGGCCTTTAAAATCAACATTTTAGTCACCTGAATGTTGGTATGAAAAGTCATGTCACCTGGAATTGCCATGTCAGCTGGCTGCTCCACAGCCAGCGAGAGCAACTCCCAATTACAGGAACTGGAAGGAAACATCCTACTCACTCGGCCAGTAAGAGCAGTTTTAAGCCATGTCACTAAGTCAAAGTCATTTGTTTCCAAGCTGACATAGTAGGTTTAGCCCAGACAGTTCCTCTTACTCCAAAGGAGAATGCAGATAATGAAGCACTTAGAGAAAAGGGATCGTGTCCTCAGTTCCTGTTAGTCAGAGGGGGAAAGCCAGGAGTGTTCAATTGGCATAGAGGAAGACGCAAGGAAGACATGGTCCCTCGTTACCAGAAAGATACAGAAGAGTGGAGTTTAGGGCTGGAAATAGGTAGAGGTTTCTCAAGAGACTGATTTGCAAGGACAAATGGAAACAGTTAGCTATATTTTAGCTAAGCACTGAATAACAGAAAATTGAAGCATTGACAAAGAGAGGAGATTATTTGCATAATAAAAGGATTTTTAATTAGAATAATGGGTTAAAATTGAGTCAGGGGAAATGTATCCTGAAAAGATGATCTTTCTATGGGACACATATGATATGTGTCTGCCCAAAGAACTCCCTTTGGCAACACTGGAAGTTTCAAACCTCAGCCCACGTAAGCAAATATATCCAGTGCCATCCTGACTGCAGCAATGTGGGACCTGCAGGTTTTAGCTCTCGTATTTTGAGGAACCAAAGTATCTGAGGGTTTATTTCAACTGGTAGGTGTTTACCTTCAATTCTGCTTCAATTATTTCCCAGAAAGAGCTTGACAAAAAGTGGAAGGGACCTGCAGGGACTTACAGTTAGTGAGCGTCTCGTATGCTGCTACAGTTGACGTGAAGTTTAGCTCTCAGTGTAAGACCCAATAGTGGGTGAGTTTTTGTTCCCCTCATATTTTTTACAGGTCTAACCAGATTTTTGGAGGGGGAAGGGGAAAGAACTATTCCTTGGATTTAGATGGATGAAACAGATACAAATCTTTTTCTTTTAAAAAGGGACGTTTGACGTTCTTATAAGGCTGAACTATTAGTTCAATCTGAAATTATTACAACATTAAGATTTCTCCCCAGTTTTGGTGATCACCCTCCAAAGACTACTTGAGTCAGTGGCAGTACAGACTTGAGCAAAAAAATGTACCATATAGGTGGGGCACGCTTTCTTCACAGTATATTCCTTGAGGCATTTTCATATTGCTTAATTCCCCTGCACTGCTAAGTGTTACCAGAAACTATGCACCATAACTGAAGATTTACCGAGGGTACAAACTCATGCTGAAATAGTTGTGGAACAACCCTAACCTATTTGGGACTGTGAGGCTCAGAACAGCCAAGCGGAGTTTGTGCCTTGAAAGACCTCAGTGAAGTGTTACATGTTGTTTCGCACAGGAGACATGGGACCCCCCTGGGTGACTGTGGAGTGAGAACCAATAGGAGTAAAAAGCTCCCATCTCATGGTCTTTAAACTGGTTTTATTTTTTCCTCAAATAGAAGCCTCAAAAGGTTGCATACCCATGTGAGCCTCCACCACTGACTGTGCACAGCCTGTGACCTACACCACCAGCAGACAGCATATGCACACAGGACAGGGACAAGAAGAGGTACCCAACACCCTGCACATCTATAGAGTGATGACTGGCAAAGGTCTTTGTGGGTTTGTACTGCTACTTTTTGCCTTAGGATTGGCAGGGGACTCTAACAGTAGTGCAGATGCAGGAAAAGACACAGGAAAAGAGTGACAGAAGCATTCTTCCCATCGCTTATTATCTTGTGTGAATGTAGTCCCGGTAACTTTGCCAAGAGAAAGGATAACTATGACCTGACATCAAATACTGATACCACTTACATGAAGTGGATTTCTACTGCACATATTTCAACTCATTGAAGATTGAGCCCACCCCTGCATAGGGAAGTGGCCACAGGTGCAGGAGTTAGAGAAATTCAGGTGGAAGTGAGTGCACTATCAGGTGGAGAAAGAGTATAATAAGGGAGGAAGAGAGGCAGCTTTGTTTCTTTGGCAAGGGGGGGTGGGGTGGAAGTTGAGATGTAGGATCAGGCTTATCTCTGTTCTTTTGTTCTCTTAGTGTATATATTAGCGTAGCCTTTGTGAGCTCAAGCCATGGTTCAGCAAGGCACTGCTATGCTAGGTGCTACTCAAACGCAGAATATAAATGTTCATGTTCCCAAGCTTAGCTATAGAAAGGAAGATAACAGCAGCGGCAGACGGAGGAGTGTCATGAGCAGTGTTACTCATTGTGATAGGCAGGAGTCTCAGGGCAGCAGCGCTGCAGCTGGAGAAAGCTGCTTGAATTGGGTCTGGAAAATGTAAATTGGAGGAATAGGAAATAATTAGGGTGCCTGGCTATTGGGTAATTTTGACAGTCCCAGCAATAATGCTATTCCTTCAGTGCACCAGGCTCATCTCCCTTTGATTTTTTTGCCTGAGCGAAAGAGTAAGCTGCATAGTGACATAGTTGCAGGGAATATACTTGTGATGGAGGCTCTGGTAACTCTTCTCTATCCTTTTGTGAATGGGACTGTTCTTTTATGGCAGGAATCTCTGGGGAATAAAATCTCCAGGCATATATGTTATGCAAATGTGCGTAACAATATTGCTAAAGAGGCTGACTTATCCCTGCAGTCTGGACTGTACCAACTGGTAAGTGATATCCCAGTATTTTCCTGGAATGATTTTCTACAAGGCTGTCTCCTGTTAGGTGATAGTCAAACACTTACAGGCTAATTCATTTCTCTGTTGCTCAGCTGCACAAAACAATCTCTTATCTCACAGTTTATGAGCATAATATTTAAATATTTGCAAGTGCTATTCAGTTGTCTGGAGCCGTGTGAAAAGCTCTTCATACATGTGTGTAGCAGCACACAGATGGGATCCTAGAACGAGTTTAACTTTGAGTGGAGGAATGAGGAGAGCATTATATCAGAGATAACGTTGCTGAAGCTATGTACTTAAAGAGCAGTCAGGAGTATGCTATTTTAATTGTGCAAGCTATAGTCTCTGAATCTGAAAATGTTTGTTACTAGTTACTTGGGATATAGCACAGTGTGCGTGTCCAAAAGTGTTAGCACAGTAAAAACAAACTCAGTACAGACTTTTGCAGATCTTCAAAGTCCCTTATTTTTCACCCCTCAGAGTAAGCATAGCTAAATAAATAGTGAGAAATAGAAAATGTTGTTTCAACACAATCTATAAAACAAGGAACAATTTGGTGAAAAGTCAAGTATAATTATTAAAAAAGCCTAAATCATTTACAGAACTGACTAAATATATCTCTAAAATGGGGAAAGGCTGACATGCATATTAAAGGAAGATTTTTTTCATCTGGGATGATACTTGTATTGAAATATTGTGAAAACAGAAAAGCAACCTTTAAAAAGTGATGTGCATCTCTCTGAACTCAGATAGAATTTGATGTGGTACAGACTTCCATTCTTCTGTAGGGGAGAATGAGGGACAGTTACACTGATTTATTAAGCAACATTTTTTGCATTATTTTTCCCTTGCAAAGTTTGTGTAAAATGTCCTGTGAAGGTAAGTGCTAAGGATCAAGGTCAATCTGTCAATTTAAGATGGGATGACATATCCTTTTTCTGATACAGTATTTTCTGGGAACATAAAAAAGGATCTGTTGCAAGGGAAACAACTGACTGCTTATCATAACTGACTGAAGAGAAATCAGTAACATGAAATCTCTCCGTGCTGGGGACTGAATATGTACCAAAGAAATATGACTCCTAAAATCTAGAGTTCAATATTAGCAAGCAAGCCAGTAAGATCAAGAGAGCTTTGCCTTGCTACAGCATCATGCTCTGTGGAATGGCTGCAGCGTTTACACTCTCTTAAAACAGAAGATAGGCAGCAAAGCACCCTTTCTGAGCTCTAGTTGGGGTAGCACTGTGACCATCCTGTTGTGACTTTCCTATTCTCTCCTACTTCCTTCTCTCTATGTGGCTAAAAGTTAGCTGGAAAAACTATGGGAAAATGATAGTATCTTACCTGTCTTATCAGACCTTACAGAAGTACATCTTCATGTGGTTTTTCAACATAAACTATACTACTAACATTAAATGGATACACATTCTTTTAAAACCGTAGTCTCTGTGGGATATCTTGTGGATACTTCCCACAACAGATCAACAACTCTGAATCCTTTTCCACAGAAACAAAGAGAATTTAAGTGCACTTTTTTCCACAGTGAAAAATCATGAAAGACTCTTGTGAATCAGTTAAACACTATGCTCAGGGGAACTGGGCTGCTACTGGTAGTTGGCACGCAGAGTGTTTTAATACTTAGGCTGTGGATTATTTTTAAGGAGTGGATTTAAGGAATGGAATGCTGACAATAAGTAATTTACGATTATCCTTGCTGTTACCTGTTAATGCTAAAAATGCTTTTTAGACAATGGCTTTTCCCCTTAGTGACTTAGTGTTGGGGTACTGAAAATCACAAAATTAAATATAAAATCTGAATAACTTCTAATGCAAGTTTGACTGGGATCATGTCATGTATCAGCAGAACAGAAAATGCAGCTCTGACTTGCTGATGTCAGATGGCAGATCTCCAAATGCTCAATGCCTCCCATCTGGGGTTTCCTTCATCTTGTTCGTTTTAGTTGCTAGTGAGTCTAGCACTTGCTAGAAAAACAAAATAATGAATGCCAAATAGGGCGTCTGCTGCTTATTCGCACTGCACAGACTATCCAAAGCTAATGTTTTCAAGTAATTTTTCATAGGAGATGCATGCCTAGTTATTAATGTTCCTGACCTTTGTGGCATCTCTCTTAGTAACTGAAGCAGCTGGTAACTGTCATAAAACTCTATAAAATGGTCTGCATAGCCATGAGAGAGCTTATTGCAAAACCCTCCACGGCTTCTGAAAAATGCTAGCCTTGTCAGAAATCTCAGGGTGGAGCAGGTCTGCGAACATAAAGGTTAAGCAGGTTAATGATTAAAACTATAAGAAGATGTTTGCACAGATGTGACTTACTGTAGTTCTGACTCTCATTTCCTGACTCTTAAGTCTGCCCTTAAAAATAGCTCGGTTCAGGCTCACAACACCTATGTGTAGCATGTGACATTCTTCTCTGTTTTCAGGAAGATTAGCTAGAAACAATCTGGGCTCATGTTTCCTAAATCTGACAATTGCACAGAAAAGGCGACACTTAGGTTTAGTGAGTCAAGGCTGTCCTTATAGTGGAACAAGAAGCTGTTAACACAGAACAGGCAGGATGAAGTGTAATTCTTGTGCACGTGAACTGTTACAGTGCATACAATCTTCTACACCTTTTCATAGGCACGTTTGAAACAGGGCTCTGACTCTCTTGCTGAAGCTTGTCCCAGTTTTGCTTTTTGGATAACTGCCACTACATTATAAATAGACCACACTGCTAGGTCCTGTATTCTGCTAAACCACACAGATCTGGGTGCTTTCAGATATAGCTGCTTTCTGAGTTCAAAGTACTGCTTGCTGCCAAACTCATTTTCTCTCCTTAGCAAAAGAATTTCTTAAGTGGTCTTTTGCTGTAGTTGATATGAGAGTTAAAGCAAGAGTCCTCAAATGCACCTTCACCCAGATTTAATCCAACTTTGCCTATTTTCACATTTGCATCCTCAGAGTGACTGCTATTAAACAGTCTCTCTCAGTTTGTGTTGAGAACTAAGCTGATGTTCTCCCAAGCAAGATTAAATGGCAGTATTCAGTCTTTGTTCCAGGTTGTTAGACCAGCAGCTACAAGACTATCAAAGCAGCTGACTCTAGATTGTTGCATATTAGCTTAGGCACAGTCATTTGACAAGATGTGAACAACCTTTCCTGGTAGAGAGTTTGGAATATATCATCATAAATTTGTGTCAGGCAAAGCTGGATGTGTGCTCAGCGCATCCAGCCAAAGGTCTCCCTTTATGCCAAATCAAACTGGCCTAGGCATGGCCCGTTTCACCATGCTGCTTGTGGGAAGCTGATTCATTACCAGAAACAGCATAGTGCTCCTGGTATTTCACACAGTGGATCTGAGGCAAATGTAATAATACCCAGCAATCCTGTTTTTAAAGATACCTACTTGATGAACAGGAAGAGTTTACCTGCAGTTTGTAGATATATTTTTAAAGCCATATTCTTCAGATTAAAATGTCTGGTTCTAGGTCTTAGTATCCTAAGACACTTCATGGTTTTGTTTCCAAATTTTCGATCTAACTGCTACCAAAAAAACCCCAACCTTTACTCTTTCTTCCCTTGTCTACAGCTGGAGAAAGATTCCTGTTTTGCTGGCCTGCATAGTTCCCCTTAATTCCCATCTATTATTCAAGTAAAGGAAAGACCAGCAGCTGTAAGTACATCTCTTAAGCTTCACTGCAAAGACATACAAGTTTTAAACATATTATTTCTGGTGATAATGGGAAGACTCTATAAAAAGAGGAAAAGAACTTATGGTCACTCTTCTGGCATGTCCCAAAACAGAAGTCTGCATTAACCATTGCTCAACAGCTCAAAACTAGCAAAGCTGAAAAATGCCATTCCCTGTAGTTGGCACAGCAAGAAGTAACACCAGTACTTTTTATGTGAAACATGCCTGTTTGTATTCTTGCAGACCCTAAGGGCATGCATTCATCAAAAACTATTATAGATAGGAAAAGATCTAAACATGCCCACCATGTTTTCACTGACATTATCACTGTGGAAGTGTAAGATTTTCTAAGGCCATTTCTACTTTTTCAAAGAAATAGCAAAAATTTTTGCTTTCTGGAGCACTTAGCACGATCATTTTCTCATTTTTGCTTTGTGCTTTCTGAGTAGTTCCATAATATATAATAAACTAAGCATGACATAAAGGGATGTAATTTACAACCCAAATGCATGTGCATAACCATTTTCTTTTGAAAACAGTATGTAAACTGCAGAGCAGTGATTGTTTTAGATATTCTACTGCTGCCATTAAGTCATCTGTGAGCGACTCAGCTTTAGTAATATTTCAGTATATAATTATTGCGTGTGTGTGTGTCATCCCACTTTGGCAGCTATGAAGTAAAGAGTTTGTTGTCTAGCAAGTTTCTCTCTGCTCCCTAATTTCAGATGTAGCAAACCCGGTAAGGCTGCAGCACTCCGGCACTGTACTTACCTGTGCTTTCCAATAGCTGAGCAAACCGGATGACTGAAGAAGGGTGGTTTTGCGTTTTTAGGATAGTTTTGAGCTTGAATATAATTTTACTCATTTGGCAGATTATCTTCTTCAGATGTTGTCGCAGTATCAGTGGGCACCTACTTTGAACTTCGCTTCTACAATTCTGAGGCGCCTTGTCTATACCGAAATGCAAGTTTCGTAAGCAGGGTAAGTTCTCTGGGAGCTTCTGTGGGTGTTTGGTGTAGGTGTGATGCTTTTGTAGAGAGTGAAATCTTCAAGAGACAAAGACTAAACCTATCTTTCAACTGGAGAATGCTTTTCTGTTGTGCTTTTTTCTGTTTTTCTAATTTATAAACCTGTCTTTTTCCTGAGCCATACCACACTGACTCCTTGGGCATTCAGAAGTGAAGAAAGATAGACCTAATTTCGTTTGTATTTTCAGCCTGATGCACTGTTACACGTCCTAATTTCTGTGCCAAGGGGATCCAAAATATACTATCATACAAGCTAAACTTAAATAATACATTCACCTTCCACTGAAAGTTTCAGTTACTGTAGTGACTGTTGAAAGTAAAATACCTAGCCTAGTAGAATAGTTTTTATTTCAACTCAGTAAAATTTCTTCTTTTTATTTAATTCAGAGATAGGCAGGTAAATAATCTTAAAGTATTTTCCTCAGGGGAAAACACTGCTTTTCACAAAGTCTTTTAAAATTTCTGTTAGTAAAAACCTTCATAGGAAAGAACAAATTTCTCTCCAAGAAGAAATGTACTTTCTGATAGCACCTGATGTCTACTAATGCCCCTCAGAAGTTTAAAAACCTTACAGAAAGATGAAACAGTTTCTATCAAGTGTAACTTTCTGCTGATAGGATTCATATACCATAAATAATGCACAAAAGTAAAAATGAAGGTTTATCGTCTTTCCCCTCGGGGAGGGGATTTCTTTTTTATGAGCTAGTAAGAATTAGGTTGTAGGTGCTGGAAAGCGTCGTGGTCTGTGCTGTGGATGTTTGAAGGATCCTGTGAATGAAACAGCTATTGCTGGTCACTTCCACTCCTCTGCCCCTAATGAAGAAAAGACTTTTGACCCGTGATACCACAGCTGAGCGTTTCTTCTGATTTGTAGGATTCTCTTTAGCCACTTTGTTTATAGTGTTATTGAGCTATAGAGATATAGATATGTATGATTTTTCTTGTTCTCACATAAGCATGAAGTGAGTCTGTGATAGTGTGTAAAGTGCTGCTTACTGTAGGAGTGGTGGAGTCCTGTTCACCATTACAGATAAATGCCCTTTTCTTGTCCCCAGCACACTGGAGGTGAGATAACAAGTCCTCAACGTCCTCAGAATCAAAGTAATTCTTAATACTATCAATCAATGCAGTATTTTTGTCTCACTGCCCGTTTCAAATAAGCCACTTCTTTGATGGCCTGTAAGTAACAATTAACTAAATAATGGGAGTAGAAAATAGTTACAACAAAAGAAGACACTCCATATCGGGTTATGTAAGCTATAGTACTTATGATTTGACGTTCTTCAGGCTGTTGCACTATTTTTCTCTATATGTCACAGATTACAGAAAATGATAGTGTACTGGAAGATGATGATGAAAGCCCTAGCTTAGTTTTCATCTAAGTATGCAATTAATCGTGATTGAACATTAGAAACAGACGCTACCTCAGCACTGTAGCAAAGTGGTACTTCTATTGTGCCTGCAGTTATTACCTGTGCAGACTCTGAGATCTCATTTAAAATAGTCTTTGTAGCTGAGACTGCACAGGCAAATCTCCTATGTGCTTTTGAAAGCTGTAGTCCATATACACAAAAGTGATTCTTTCCTCTTTTTCCTTCCCAAATTGTTTCCTTAAATCACTGATGGTTCAGTAGTCCTTCATCATCCAATACAAATTCAGTGCTATCTTTGACTATTTTCACCTCTCTGACATGATGTAGCCTGCTCTCAAGTCATTGCTAAAATCTCTGCGGTGAAAACTGGCTGCAGATGGGGCTTTGACTTGCTCCCCCTGCAGATGGCCCACACAGAAATGTGTTGCTATATCTGAGCAGCTCCAGCATTGCTCACAAATGAGAGGCTCTTTAGAGATTTTAACCTTGGTCTTTATTTTGCCAGCTCTTCCTACCACTCATTCTGAGCCCTCCAACTTCATACACCTACCAGCTGTGCCCCTTTCAACTTGGCAACTCCTTTTGCTGACACACTTGTTGACTTATTAATCTGTTTCCAACTATTCTCTTCCTTTAAAGTCACTTCTTTTGTGAAGCTATTTAATGCCCATCTCCATCTTATTCTAGTCCCCTTATATTTGATTTATGTCAAGTATCACATCTGCATCTTTCTCTGGATGGGAAATGTCTTTACTCATAAACTGCTGTGTACTCTTTAAGTACTTGGTAAAAAGTAAGTAGCAGAATTATTTATAAACTAAGCAAGACAACAGTCATTTGTTTTAGCTGTGTTAAGATTAAATGTTTATCAGTGTATTCAGTGATAGAACATGTGTACGAAGACTACATGAATTGCATTTTCAAAGGCATAGACAAAGCCCTTTTTCCTACATTGAATATGTAATATCCAAATTCAGTTCTTTTGTGCATTTACTGCAGTGAAAGCTACGGTGTACTTTGTATGCAAGTGTACTAAGTAAATCATATTTGCCCTTCATAAATTATTTCAGTGAAAGTTGTGATATGAATTCTTAGGAAATGCATCCAGACTAGCCATATGTCTGAGTTGCACAAGTGTGAACATGTCTACCAATGGTAAAAAACACAATAAAAACTTATTTTTCAAGCCTGTTTTTTCAGTCAACCTTTTCAAGGTAAGGAGTAGTTTCGAATATTTCAGATTTCTATCCCATTTAGTGACAAGAAATTACAGCTGCACTTACATGTGTTTGGGCCCTGTAAATTCTCGGTTCTCTGTACTTGGGATTGAAAATTTCCCATAATTAAACATTTGCTGTTTATGCATTAATAGATTTTCATTCAAATATCAATGTATTTGATATACCTGTCTCATCTCTCATACCAGGTGTCATGTCTTTTCAAACGTGCTTCACAATCTGCTTTCCATATCTTGATATTCCCTTAATGAAGAAATTCTAGTGCTAAGGCACATTGACAACACTGTGACAGGAGTAGAAAGTTTGTGTGTACATTTGTAACATTAAGGAAAGTGGAGGTAGGAGAGGAAAAATGTGTAGTTCATTTTGTTCAAACTTGCAGACAAGTGATTTTTATTCATTTGTCCTTGGGTATGGAGGGCGCTCCCCTGATTTCCCTGAGAATGTGTCCATGACCTCATAAAACTTAACTATTTTTACATTCAGAGAATTTTAAAGTATCCTAAATTCACATTCTTGCTTTCAAATTATCCTTGGTGACTTAAAATCATGCCCTTGAGTATTACATTAAGAAATAGGAAGAAAGTTACTCATTATTACTTACAGAATTCATGTTGTGGGTGTTTATAAGCAGATAACATGCATTAAATGTGTCATGTAGTGGTGATGCTTCCCATCCAGTAGAGTCATGATTTTTTTCTTTTTCCCTGAAGAAATGTTGAGAAATGTCACCAGGACACAAAAGTCCTTGATGTTCTCCATGTGATTGTTTGTTTAGCTGAGCTCAGCCTGGGCATCGTATTCAGAGTCTGTCTGTTGCTTCTGTTACTCTAATGCAGTGAAAAGTTTCAGGGCTTTTTCTGTGTTCCCTACCCTTCATGTCTGGAACCTTCTTTCACACATTGTATCTGCTGCACAGATCTTCCTGAAATTTACCACTTTTCTGAAGTTATCTTGGATAAGAGTGGACTACTTAGATTAACTGTAAATATGCACAAACTTTAGGGCTACTTATAAAAGTCATTGTGCTCTTTTTGTTTCTCGAAATAACGTATACTGTCATTGTGATTGACAGACTACCTTCAGTTTAATTTAGGCTCATGCTTGAATTTATGGTTCTTCTGGATTTATTGTATCACTTTTAATGGCACTTTTTTTAGAATGTAATTTAATCTGTCATGAATATAACCCTCCAGCCTTGACACATAAAATGGTGTGTATGTGCTTAATAACTGAAAAATGAAAAACTTTAAAAAAAAAAAAAAATCAAGATTTGTGTGCTTACATGTGAAGAGACTGTAAATAGGCGATTTGGTCATTATACTTTCTTCAAATGAACAGGAGTTAAGTAACTGTGAATATATCTACTGCAGAAACATGATTAAAGATAACAACGAAACTATTCCACTAATGGGCAAGAAAACAAATCCGTCTGGTATTCCCCCTTCAAACCAGCAAGAGAAAAAACCAAGTGAAAGCACTCCCACAAAGAAAAGGTAGGACTCTAGCTCAGCCTAAACCACTAAAACTCCATTTTATCTCCTTTAGTAGATATTTGCACTGAAATATCACTAACGCTTTTATTCATGCTGCGTATATGAATGAGAGACCTGATGTACACAAGGTGCGTTCAAAAAAAATCTGCTGTTTAGAAGTGGAATAGTATCCTGGTTAGGTAGACATATGACGTGTTTACCCTAATGGGACAAATATTTAACCCCTATCCTAGAGACACCAGACTCATGCACCAGTCTTTTAAGTTTGTGTCTCATATCAGTTGGGCTTTCTGCATCCACTCTATACACCTGTATAAGCTTACAAGAATGTGGTCTAATGATGGTCCGTGTTTCAGTAGGAGAAGGTAGAGTGATCTTTTTTAAAGAGATCATGTGGCAGGGTACACCAGCTTTTATGTAAGAGATCCTGGCCTAAAAAAAGGGAACATTTCAAACTTAGCCCCACATGGGAACGTGACAGATTATGGAGAGCTAGAGGTGAATTTAAAAATGAGGGCTGGGAGAGCAGGAGGTTTAAAAAATCCTATCACAAACAGAAACCTCTATTTTTCATTAGTCTGATTAATAAGACTTCATTATTTTATAAAATATTCACTTTCATTCACAATTTATCCTAGAGAATTAATAAAAGGATTAAGGGTTTGTATTTAAGATGAATGGGGAAATATAAGCAGTAATTCATCCCTGATACTGCGCTATTGAAGTCAACTAAGTTACTGTAGAGTGAGGATGAATTTTCATTCATAAACTTTTCACTCTGTGGCTAATTACTAGCAGCTATGGCAATTTTTGAAACTCTGAAGGTGTAGGCAATTGTGGCTATTCTGACATTTATAAATCTTAATAATCAGAGGAATCACTTTCCACAGAAATGGTGTCATTAGTTATTTGAGACCCACTGCCTGGGTGGCCCCATTTGTCTTTCTGTCATTAAATTCAAAGAGAGAAGCTCTTTGGTTGCAGAAAGGGGAGATGAGGTGTCTGAACAGCTCAAAATACACCCAGTACTTCAATTAGGGGCAATTTGATGGAAGACTGTGTAGTTACAACAAATACTGGCAAACACCCCTCAATTACTTACGCTCATATCTTGCATTCAGTTTTGTGGCATCAGTAACAGTAACCTTGGGGTTTTTCCCACCTCTCAACCAAGAGCTCAGGGTGTGGCCAACAACATTCCTGTAATATAAGGAACGAAGATCACGTGAATTTTAATGCAGAGGTTTAACGTGTTCCATTAATTATATGTTTCTATGCTGCTGTACTTCTGTTGCTTCAAAATGCTTCCTTCTACTGTGCCACTAAGCAGCTAGTGCACTTCCACGGGTGGCATTTCTCACTTGACAAAACGTATTGCTAATATGCACTTTCTCAAAAGACAATGACTTCCCCTTCTTGAGGGTCCTGGTATTTGGGTGGACTAACAGTATATAATTAAGTACAGGAAAACCGACAGGCAGGCTGGGAGGAGTGCTGCTAATGTTGTCAGAGCCCGATTATGTTTATGGGCAGTGTTCCCGAGAGTGTGCACCACGGCCACGTAAGCACTTGGGTATTTGTTGGCAACTGTCCACCTGCTTTGCACAGTGGCTTTTGGGGTTTTTTTTCTCCCCATGGTATCCCCAGATAACCCACATGCCAGGATAGGTTAGGTATGTCAGCCTTCAAAACAGGCTCCACTTCATAGCTGCTGTACATCTCTTGGATGCCAAAATCTTCAGCATGAACACACTGTTGGGAGAGCAGGAGCTGTTGTCAGAGACATCAGCCTGTAGCATACCATCCCCTCCTGGTGCTGAGCCAAGGGCAGGTGAGATGGTCCAGCAAAGCCTAGAGCCTGGCACTTCTGGCTTTACGGAGGTTCACTGCAGCTTCTGATGCATGTTTGCCTGTTGGGACAGCTCCTGCACTTCATGGTCAGGGAATGCAAAAAAGCAGGATGAACCCATGCTTTTTTCACCTGTCCTTAGTCTTTCTGCCAAGCCCTGACCCCAGTGAAACAGCAGTGATTTACAGCAGCTGGCATAAGTAATGGCACTGGTCCTGTTTCTATCTAGTTTTTCCTTTGCTCTGAAGAGCAATCCCTCCCTCAGTAATTTCAGGGACGTAGTCCTGCAAACCAGAAGTGGCATTTTACTTGCTGCCTACTTAGAATACATTGAGGCACATCTCAAATGTTAAAAGGTCATATAAGTTTAAATAACTACACACAATAAATTAACACTTGGACCACAAAGCCATTGGCAAATGAGTTCAACTAGGGCCATTAGATCATGCTATTTTTAGCAGATATCAACAGGTTGTTCAGTAGTGTCCTAATAATATACTGCATTTTATCATCAGTATGTGTACTTTAATTCAACAGGATTCTTTGGGGAAGATGCAGTTAAAAAAAAGAAGAAATACCCTATGGACTAAACCATAAATATTAGGTGAATTGGAAACATTTTCTAGGTGACTACTGGAACATTTTAGAAATGCAAGACAGTTTCTGAACAATAGGCCATGTGGTAGTTGCTACATCGAGCACTGAAACTCCTCTATCTTTGGTGAAATGTAGCAATGTTTTAATGAGATCTAGCAATATCAAGCCATTGATTTTGCCTCTCAACTCTGCAAGCTTTAAAGGGCAAAATCTTCCTACTCTTCTTGTGCTCCCTTTTCTGTGTTGTTTCAAATTTCATTTCTTTTCCCTATAAAAAATTAATTATTTATAGGGAAAATAAATAGTTAAATGTCATGCACTGACTGGCAAGATTACATATTCAGTCCTGGATGGTGTAAATGCCTGATGTCATTTAACATGTGACCTTTCAAACTTTCTGACTTGATGATTATCGCTGCTGATGGGTTTGAAATGATCCATCCTGATGGCTCCTGGCTGGAGAAATAGGGACTAGAATGCAGTAGATTAAAAAGCATATGCATGTGTGTGTGTGTGTATGCACACATGTATAGCTGTTTAATACATGTCTGGTGTTGCATTCAGCTATTTGCACAGAAGTTGGATGCAAGGCTGTTTTTAGGCTGCTGGGGTAGCTGCTTAGACATGTCAGGATCTGATACCATGTGTCCTAAAAATATATCGGGATCTTTTGCCCATCTGCCAGCATGAAAGTGCTGGGCATGGGCACACTGTTGGAGATTGGGATCCCCCCAGGGGAAAGTAGATAAGCCTCTGTTCCAGCATCCTATTAGGTATAATGACAGAAAATATAAATTGTCAACCTTGTCCTAGGCACGTTTGTGTAGTGCTTTGCTGATTTTATAGTTGAGTTTGCTTTTTTTATTAACATTTTTTAAATGCACTGTGTTCAACAGTTCACACTTTTTTCTGGAGATTGATGGTTTTGAAAGCAATGCAACTCCAAATAATACGTCTCCCCCTGTGTTTTCAAAACCAATGGATTCAAATATTCGTCCATGGTAAGTTATAGACGCATATGCAATAGTCATACTGCAAATATATCTATTTTCTTTTCAGTAGCTACTCCTTATTTCTCCTTAGACTTCAGAGCTAAAATTTCACATGGCTTTTCTTAGCGGTTGGTCACTTCAAAGACAGAACTCCATTGGAGGTCAGTTGTTGCTAGATGACTTGTCTTTGAGTTTATCTACTGCTGTCATTTACACTGAATTAATCAGGCCTCAGATTTGAATAAATTTAAAATCAGTAGTCTTTTTTTTTTATCTTAGCCTCTTATTTATGATACGTTAGGACAAACTCCACACACCTATTTGTGTATTTTCTACTGCATGAAGACCACTGCTTAATTTAGCAAACCCTATTCCCAGCTGTGTGCTGACATCCTCCCTCTATTGCTCATTAACAATCAAACAACATGAAGATGCTGAGTCTGAAATATTTAAAGGCAGCCAGTAATGCTGAATGAATAGCGAAAAATTATGACTGGGAAGAATGCGCTTAATTTTTAAAAGTGTGGGGTACTAACGGCCAATAATTATGAATAAGGGAAATATGCATCATAGCTAGTATAAGCCCAGAATGGCTAAATGTTTTTGTGTCTGATGGATGTCTGGTCAGCTTTTTGGAGTTAGCTGACAGTCTTATTTTGGTTTCAGAGGAGAGGTATCCAAATTTCTCCCTCATTTAGGGAGTGACCTGCACAAGACACATACGCTTTGTCACCAGATTCCTCATGGCTTTCTGCAGAGAAGTGACAGACTGAATAAGAATGGACTCTGAGCTACCAGCTTTATTTCAAAGGGAAGGGAATACCTGCAGAGCAATGCTGAATCCTTGCATTACTGTCCATACATCTGTTTTGTCAAGAACTAATAGTTCAGGCTCCCTAAGTTATTAATCTGAGGTAGTTCATCAAATCTGAACCTTATAGAAAAGAAAAATACAAGTAAGAAAAATTATAATAAATTAATTTTTAAGTCAGATCTGCTTTTAGGAATATCTGGAAATTATGTACAGCAATTACAAAATACCAATGCCATTGAAATCCTTTACATTTATTACCTAAATATGTATTTAGGGCCCAGTCCTCAGTTTCTTTTAGCTGAAGCTTCCATTCAAGTCAGCTGCAAAATGCTCTTGAGTTGCCTACAGTGTACTGTGTAGTAAATCTTTAGGTAAATCACTTCCATTGTGTGCTTGCAACCCAGGCACTGTTACTGATTTAGCACTTGTTTTGTGGCAGATGACAAATTAAGCATGTGAAAAGGAAGAATGTAAGCTTCAAGCATTCAGGATGATGCATAAAAAGCAGTGATCATTAAAAAAAATGAAAAAACTTCCCACAGTTTCAGGATCTGTAATGAAATAACATAGTAAAACACAAACCAGGTTGATTTCCTAATGATTTTTTAAATATAATAAAATCCTGTGGGTCTCTTCATTTTTACCACTCTCTTTAAAATTCATGGGGGAGATAAAACGGTAGAATTAAAAAGCACAATGTCAGCTTAGACTAATTTCAGCTCTACTGTAGATAATGCTTCCTAGTATTGACTGATTCTTCGTGCAATTTGCCAAAATGTCTTCCAACATCTTCCTGACTTAGCGCTTAGCCCTTTTCTGGTTTTCTATAGTGCATCTGGAAATGGGGAAGATATGGATTCCCCACAGTCTCTTCAGGATGACGCGACTGAATATAGCCCTAATGTAGACAGTTGTTGGTGAGTGGAGATACGAAGTATTTCTTAGTACATTTTCAATGGATTAAGTCTATGATAGGGTAGATATTACCTATTTTGCCTGCCACGTTTTAGAAATAAGGTCATATGTGTGCATGCATTTCCAATTCTTCAATAATTAAATTTTGAAATAAACAACTCTAACCTCTGCTTTTCTCAAATCTCATATTTAGTGTGAGGATTCTTCATGTATAATGTCTGTTTCCTAGATGACAACAGAGGACCTAAACACCATGCACAACTAGGCATGAGCTAGGAGTATTTCTGATTGGGGGGAAAATATTAAATAATTCTTATTCCAGAATAATGTATGATCAGAAAAGTTGTGTAAGAAGATGCAAGGTTAAAAATTATCTTCTGCTGCAAGTGGGATGGGTGCAGCTGGAGTGCAGCATCAGGTAAATTCAGGCACTGAAGTCAGCAAGTTGTGGACAGATCAGAGAAGCAGAGAAGTATTTCTTAGCCTTTGTTTTAAAAGAATGGATAAACTGGGAAAAAATGCAAAACAAAATACTTGAAAAATGTACATTATTATAAAAGGCCTCTCAATAGCCACTTATCTGCAAATAAGCGATCTGCAGAAACATTCTGAGAGATCCATGCCACAAGATATATGGAAGCAGGGCAAGTATATCTAGTCTGGGGCAAGTAATTGTATTTCTTTTTCCTTTTATGTAGAAAATAAAATAAAACACAGTAAATTGAGTTGGCAATTTCATTATTATTTCTTATAATTCAGTGCTAACATATCACAAGGACCCGAGCAGACTAGTGCCCGGAAGAAGCTGAAAAAATACATATTTCGGGCAGTATCTGAGGGGAACGTAGAACAACTGCAATGTCTGCTTGCAGAGCTGAAGGAACGATCAAACGCGTGTACAAACATGACTGTTACAGGTAAGCTGTGGAGTTACCTGAAGGAATATTATTAGCTCTTCTGGCACCATATGTGTAGTCTAAAACTGGGAAATATCTCTGTGCAGCAGCTACTTGCCTGTAAATTTCCAGTCACTTGTTTGCAATGTAATATATGTCACATTTCCTAATTCTAAATGAAAGCTTAAGGTATTCAATCAGCCACCTCCTTGCTGCCTCCGAGGGAACACTGGAGAGTATTTGTCTCCTACTTATGATACACGGAGGGTTTATCTGTGCTGTATTCCCATAGCCATACCTAAGCTAGCCTTCTGCACCACGAGACTCAAGGCTGATGTCTCCAAACTGCAGTCAAATTGCAGTATAGACAGGGCTTGCGATGTCTGCAGCATAGTAGAACGAGCAGAGAAGTTAGAGAGTTCTGGGTCTGCCTCGAGTTACCATGGCAGTGGGGTGTCCAAAAGAAAAAACAAGTGCATTGGCTACCTTATTAATTAGTACCACATCTCTGCATGCATTGTCTCACCAAGTATACATATACATAGCTCAAATACAAAGTGAATAGGATGAAGTAATTGTTTGGCAAATAATTTATGTTCATACACATCCCTCAGGTTCCACCCCTATTAAACAAAAGATTAGAATTATTTTCCATCCACTTTAATAAATAATGATGATCTAATCTCAAAATTCACTCTTGTAGATTATCTGATGAAAAAATTCACAGATTCAGACACTGGCAAAACTTGTCTGATGAAAGCTCTGCTGAACATCAACCAAAACACAAATGAGATAGTGAATATGCTACTATCCTTTGCAGAAGAAAATGGTATTTTGGAGAGATTTATCAATGCAGCATACACAGAAGAGGCATATAAAGGTATTGCCATCTGATACCAATTTCAGGTATATGGTTAAATATACCATCCATAAAAGTAATGTTTTCTTCAAACATTCTAATGATGGTTTAAATTCCTGAAACTACTTTTATTCATTATCACTGGTGCTTTCCATTGTGAAACATCATTAATGTTTCATAATGTGCTTAAGACGTTCAACCCTAAGTACCTCTGTCTGTTGTTTCAGGCCAGACAGCTCTAAATGTTGCCATCGAAAGAAGACAATATGAAATAACTCAGAGCCTTATAGAAAAAGGAGCTGATGTCAATGCTCATGCCCAGGGTGTTTTCTTTAATCCCAAACATAAGCATGAAGGCTTTTATTTTGGTAAGTGGAAATGTGGTCTCTCTGGAAAAGATAGGAAGGAATACCCAAACAAGACAGTATGGAAGACAGGCAAGTGTGAATCATTACTGTAGCTAAACCTAGATTAGGAAACTTGCATCACAAGATATAAAAATGGCATAGTACCCTTTGTAAAATTAACTTGCCAGAGTGCAACGTATTATAAACACTCAGAAATAATTGTAAAACATTTACAAAAAAATTGTAACTGCTGAATGGCAAATAAAATGTAACAAATTTAATTTTGAAGATTTTCTCCAAATAATGTTTTCATGCAAATTAAGCTTTTATAAAACAAGAGCTAAATTCAATACAAAGCATATTTACATATTGATTCATATATTAAGATGCTTAACACAGTCACTCTTTTATAATATGATTTGAATGCTTGTAATAAAATATGAACCATGTTACATTTTATAATTCTGTAGGTGAAACTGCACTGGCATTAGCTGCATGTACTAATCAACCAGACATAATACAACTGTTAATGGAGAATACCAGGACTAATATTACTTCTCAGGATTCAAGAGGAAACAATATCCTCCATGCATTAGTTACTGTGGCAGAGGACTTTAAAACCCAGAATGACTTTGTAATCAGAATGTATGATATGATTTTGTTGAAAAGTAAAGACAGAAATTTGGAAACAACAAAGAATAAGGAGGGTTTGACACCACTACAACTAGCTGCAAAAACTGGGAAATTAGAGGTGGGTATTATTAAGTAGCATCTAAGAGAAATTAAGTATGGAGAAAGAGTCAAGGCCAACTATGTACTCAGACGTTAGTGCTCTGACATGTAGTTTTCCATGCTGGTTATGCTGAACTATGTATCAGTAGTATTTGGTGAGCTAATTTTGTTCAAAATACAAGCAAATATTTCTATCGCAATGTTGCTTCTACCCTTCAAGGTTTCCCTCTAACAACCCTTCTTTGTACAAAATACACATGCTGTTTAAAAACAGCCTTGCAAACCTTTCTGTTGTACAGAAACTCAGAAATTCTGCATTTATTACAATACTATACTTACACAATATACAGTCTTTGAATAATTTCAGAAAACTCACTAGAACTGCTCTGTTATGCTGCTGTAGAATTTGGGTCTCATAAATCAATTGTACTGGGGTAAAGAATTGACAATGGGATAATTTAGAAAGTAATTGATTAAGTTAAAGGAAGATATAAATGTGAATGCATGGAAATTGTGCTTTCATCCTTTAGAAAAATGTCTGACAGAAAATCCAGAGCCATTAAAAATATTGTATTTATTTCCTAGAGGTCTGTCATCTGTAACACCACTTACTGAATAAGAGATTTACAAATACATTGAATTGCACTACTGTAGAAAATGTGATGGGTAAAAGGTAGGGGTGTTGGCAAGCATGCATGTGTGCTTTCTCCTTTCCCATGAAGAATGCATCTGCTTACAAATGGTTCTGTTAATGTTTTAGATTCTGAAATACATCCTGAGCAGAGAGATAAGAGATAAGCCTAACAGGAGCCTGTCAAGAAAATTCACAGACTGGGCTTATGGTCCTGTTCAATCTTCTCTTTATGATCTGACAGAACTAGATACCACCTCAGACAATTCAGTGTTGGAAATTATTGTCTATAATACGAATATTGGTGTAAGTTACCTTTTTCTAAAATATATATGTGTTTTCTAGCAGTACCTTTATTTCAGATATGTCAGCCTATACATTTGACTGAATTACTTGTAAAAGAGTAAACAGCAATTTTTGGTTCTCAGTTTTATATCAGGAGCAAGATTAATTTTCTATCTCTAGATTGTCAACTGTAAGTGAATATGCATTCAGCTCCTGAAACATGAGCTAGGCATTTTGGGAGTGTTTTTTCTACATTTGAAGCATTAATTTGCCTTACATAGGAACATAAATATGGCCCAGCTGATTAGACCAAAGCTAGTGTCTTGTCTCCATGGAGTGGCCACTAGCAGCTGCCTAAGATAGCGCATGAGAACAGGGGAAGCAAACAGAAATACTTTACGAGAATACTCTGCCTAAAGTTACAAACTTTACTTAACAGGTGGGTATTTTAGGCGTTCATGAATGTTAGCTTTTCAAAGCCAGAATTTTACGTTTGCTAAATTCAAATACTGACATAAAACTTCTGTAGGAAGCAAGACCAGAAGTTCACATTACAGTTTTAGCTCAATCATAATTTACCAGAGTATGGCAGGTTATCCCAGCATGAGTCAGAGTTGTCCCATTGTATCTTGTCAGGTTAGGGTCTGACACAGATCTTTGCTCAGAGATGTGTTTCTAGATAAGCAAGGAGAGATACTGAATGAAATACACAAAATACATGCCTGAAATCATCTCAGTTTCCTTACAGATGGCAAGCTCAAATCTTAATTGTTTTTTTTCTACAGAATCGTCATGAAATGCTGACTTTGGAGCCTCTGAATTCACTCCTGCGAATGAAATGGAAGAAGTTTGCACAGCACATGTTTTTTATGTCATGCTGTTTTTATTTCCTATACAATATAACATTAACGTTAGTTTCCTACCACAGGCCTAATGAAAATGAAGTGAGTACAGCAATCTAATCTCACTGAATTTTACTGATTTAAAATGCAGTAGTATTTCCTGAATTGTATTTAAAATGCTAAACCAAAACCAGATATCAGAATATCAGGCTGTAGTGAGACCAGTTCTCCCATATCAGGTCTTGTATCTGGAAGGAAGAAGAGCAGTAATAGAGGAGATATTTGCATTTGCATTTTGTGAAAGTGACCCAAAATACAAATACATAATATGAAGACAGGTAGTTAAATTTCTAAAAGTGTGGAGAGGGTATTTTGGTTTTCTTTTAAGAAAGAAACTTCTGCTATTTCAAATATACACATTAGGGGGCTGATTCTGTGAATCCACCATGAAGAAAATTCTCACTGACAGGGAAGAAATTGTGTACCCAGAGAGCTACGTACATGAGGCTTCCTGTTACTTTGCCTTTTACCCTTCAGGTATGGAACTCAGTCTTTCCTTTTGGACCTCTCTTACAGGCTCCACCTTATCCACTAGCTCTAACACGTGGTGTGGGATGGCTGCAGTTATCAGGACAGGTGATGGTTATGTTAGGAGCAATATTTTTAGCCATAAAAGAGGTAAGACTTTTTAATAACAAATACATAAAAAAATAGGTAAAGAACTTCGCTAGACTTATGAATATGCTAATGATGATATTGGCAATACGTTTGGAATATCTTTGATATGTGTAATTTCTAAAAGTCTTTGGCACAATACATCCCTTACTCAGAATGACCCTGGCTATATATTTGAATATAACTGTATTGCTCTGTGAAACAAGTATGAGGTTTTTTCCTTTTAAATTCTCAAGACAGAGATTTGATATTTGTGCAACATCAATGTTGTCAAATTACTGGCTTTAAGGACACTGTTGAATTAGAACTTGTAATGGAAAAAAACCAGGGTATAATTTTTGCCATAGACTGTAAGTAATTAAAACCAGTAAATTATGCCAGAGATGACAGAAATTTAAACTTTGAAGTTACAGCCCTATAAAAAGACTTTTAATTCCAGAAGATATGTCATATCAGTAGACAGATTTTTTTTAGACCCCAACTTCAATTAAATTATTTTGAAAAATCCGTTTTGAGGCCTGTTTTCTCTTACTACCATTTCTGTATCTTATATATCTGTCTACATAGAGTGTAGCCATCTTTCTGCTTAGGCCCTCAGACCTGCAGTCAATTCTCTCTGATGCGTGGTTCCACTTTGCATTGTAAGTCTGTCATGCATATATTTAATACCACATATTCAAATGCTTATCTAGCTCATGGTCGTAGAGAATGTATTCCTGTAGAGGATGCTCACTTTTTCTCTAGATTTTCAGGTTTTAGGGGGATGTATGTAATCTTACATGCAGCTTTACTGTAACACACACTAATGGTTGCATGGGTTGGTAACAATACTGGGGGTTGATGTGTACAGACTGGATTTTTTTCCAAAGTACAGTACTGTCTTTAGCATCTCCTGATGCTGCATCTCTTTAGAGCTGTATATAGAGAAATTTGTTTAAGAAACCTGGTTAATAAACCAGATACAGTTTCACACTCCTTTTGACTCCTTCAGGAAGGAAAAATAGCATAAAGCTGGTTCAGCTGGCTGATGGGAGTATCCCATCAGCTGGCCTAGATAAATCACAGATGATTCCCTTTCATTTCTAGCATATGATTGTAGGATCAATAAAAAGAGAGGTGGCTTAACTCCACCTTTCTTCCTTCTCCTACAACCACACTGATATCAATTCCATGCTGCTAAGAATCTGGTTTACATCCTATCAAAGCACACCATACCTTCTACTAGTGTCTTCCTTGTTTATGGAAAATCTGTAATGATTCTAACAATTCATTAAACTAAAGCTTGAATTAAATGGCTTCAAAGATACTATTAAGAATGCATTGACCAACTATTTTGGGGAGAGTAGTTCACTTAAAGTAAGCTTTAATAAATATAATCCTAATATGTTAATATACTTATACTACCTGTACTCATTGATTTTATTGTTAAACTATAACGGTAATGTTCATAGGGGAAAATGGAATGCAATATGAAATTAGAATTGAAACATAAGAAGCAAAGAAGTCTTGTTTTTATATTTTTCCATTACGTTGTTGGTTTTGTGCTAGTAATTTCCCTTTTACATACATGTGTTTGTTTTTTAACAGTTTTATACAAGCTTTGCTGGTGATCTTCTCTGTCTTTTTGTACTTGTTTTCCTACAAAGAACACCTCGTGTGTCTTGTTTTGGCAATGGCCCTAGGATGGGCTAATATGCTCTATTTCACCAGAGGTTTCCAGTCCATGGGCATTTACAGTGTTATGATTCAAAAGGCAAGTTTGTTTTGTTTTGTTTTATCCGCCTTGTTATGATGCTTACTTGTTATGATACAATCCCAATCAAGCATATTCAGCAATTTAGATTTATTTTATAGTTCATACTGAAATTTCTTATTTTCAGTTTATACGTATTATTTCAGCAGAATATACTACATAACTTCAAAGGCAGAAACTACTTTATATCTTAAAATTAACATTTTATTGTATTAAATATGTAAGTAACTTGTGTTTTTTCAGCTAATGTAGTTCTACTATTTAATTGCATCATATGCTGTAATGCCTATATTGTACAGAGTTAGTCACCCTTGGACAACACACCAGGCTCTCAGTCATGAGATGAAAAATCAGACCTAAATCTTCTCTGGGTTTCTCACTGAGACTACAACTAGTTTGCTTAATGAAAGCAATCTGATACTTTAGTATGTACCACACCTGTATCCCTGAAGAATTCATAAGCATAAAAATAGTTCTCAATTTTCATTTCTGATAAATATTTAATTTAATTTTTAGGTCATCCTGCAAGATGTGATAAAATTTTTAGTTGTCTATATCGTGTTTTTGCTGGGATTTGGCGTAGGTAAATATTACTGGAGAAAAGCACTGATGCTCTGTGTGAGTAAAAATTTTAGCATTATTATGAATAAGAACCCTACTGTCATGATGAGAGCTCATGTTGGGGTTTCTTCTGGATATTAAAAAGCCAAGTTTAGAGATTTAAACTGTCTAGAGACTATCTGAACAGATAAGTAATTTGGCTCTTTCTCAATTCCCTGCATTTTCATTTGGATGTGGGCTCTTTCTGCTTCCTGGTAATCTGTCGTCTAGCTGCTGCTGTGTATGTTGCTGGGCAGCTCTAGCTCTTTATTAAGCAGTGCGTTTTGAATTCTTTAGGATAAAATGCCAGGTATCCATAAAGCATTATTGTGATTAAAATTTTCTCATGCTTTCTTCTCAGCTCTTGCTGCATTGATTGAAACTTGCCAAGATGGCAGTGAATGCCATTCCAACAGCAGTCTGGGACCTGTTCTGATGGATCTTTTTAAGCTCACCCTAGGACTGGGTGATCTGGAGATCCAGCAGAATTCAAAGTATCCTGTACTATTTCTTCTGCTCCTCATAACTTATGTTGTGTTGACTTTTGTTCTTCTCTTGAACATGCTGATTGCATTAATGGGAGAAACAGTGGAAGATATTTCCAAAGAGAGTGAGCACATCTGGAAACTCCAGGTTCGTTTGTGAGTTAGTTTGCTTAGTGAAGTATAGCTGCACTGGCTAAAATCTTTTGAGCTGTACTTATGGTAACTTATCATGCTGACGGAACGGATTAGGTATTAAAAAGGATAAGCTCCATTTGTATATGCGTACAAATAATGGAAGTAAGTAATTTTAGTATTAGGGTATCATAATAACTTCAGAATTCACAATTATCCTAAAGGTAATCTTATGGCTCATATTTTCAACCTCATGCACTGTCACATAGCTTTATGACTTTCATTCCCCTTGATATGTCACCAGGAAGGTGTATTTCATTATCTGCTCAGAAATCTGTAACACAGCGTGCTCTGCTCTTCCATCCCTTGAGTTTGAGCAATGCATGAGTTCATTCCAATTTCTCATACCTTATCAGAGCCTGGTCTTTTACCAAGGCTGGACAGCTCTGAGTCCCAAGCTGTCATCGAGAACACAGTCATAATTAGGATTGGAGTTGCTTACTGTGGTGGGCAGCATCCCACTACAGGTTATATATTATCCCTGTGGCAGGGTGTTGCATGAAGGTGTGTTAGCATTAAACCCTAAACACTGAGTTTAGAGTGAGATTTCTTGATTTTTCTCTGAGTATGCCTTCTGTGGTGGGTCTAACTCAAGAAAGCCGTGGACTCCCTATTTCCACGTGCCAAATAAGTGGCATGCCACGTTATTTGCTGTTGTTGGAATCAGTGTTGGTTATGGATGGTGGATGAAGGCATGGCATGTTATAATGAAACATTGGAGCCTGCAAACTGTATATGCTATGAAATCAGATAATTTTGAATATGGTTAACCATACTCATGTTACTATTTATTGTTAATAGAGAGCCAGAACTATTTTGGAATTTGAAAAATTCTTACCAAAATGTTTGAGGAAAAAATTCCAACTGGGAGAACGGTGTAAAGTGGCTGAAAATGACACCAGGGTGTGTTTAAGGTAAAGCAAAGCTAGAATACTGTGCTATCAATTCTGCTCTGTATGTTTCTTCAAGGTTGCTTCTCCTCAGGTCTCTTGTAGAAATATTTCTACATCTCCACAAATTATATTAGGTGTACAAAAATCCAATTTGTTTTCTTCAATGGTTACCAATTGTTTAAAAAATGGGAAAAAATATATACGGTTTTTTATTTAGACAATTTTTCGGTAAGAAAACAGATTTTCAACTTCATATGTTTTTAATGGACAAGTATCAAGTCTGCTTGCAGTAAATGTCACTTTGTCATAATCTTCTTTGCATGTTAGCTTAAAAGTAATTATATTTAAATTGCTAATTGATGATTACCATATTAAAGAAAATCTTATTATGCTGTTTTATGAAAAATACTTAAATATTTAAGGTGAGTTTCAAGACTGTACTCATAATGTGTGAAATTATAAAGTAGTCTTACTATTATTCTTATCTTCATATAGTACATAACACTGCAAAAGACATTCAGCCTTTTAGTACTAGCAAAGCAGGTGTTGATGGTAAAGTATGACAATCCCAAGAAGGGATAAAGAAATAAAAGGGGAAGTGCAGCCATGTAGCTGGGAGATAATGCATGCTAATAACACAACTTATATACAATATAAACAGGATTAATGAAGTGAAATGGACCGAGTGGAAAACACATGTTTCATTTATTAATGAAGATCCAGGGCCAACAGGTACTGCAGAATTTTACGACACCATATTTGTGAAATCGTTTTTTTCTTGGAAATGCTTTGATATATAAACTCTCATAATCTAGATACTCAACCACACTTTTCTGCTAGGGAAACTCATGGCTAATATCGTAGGGGTGTTAAATTATTTTTAAAGATTTGGAGAGAAGGGTTGGTTAAACTCTCCTTATTTATACCTTCGTGCCAAAACATGGTGCTTTCACCATTTCTTTATTTTTCTCTAAGCAGTTATGCTTGATTTAAGTTTTACATTCTATTATGGCATTTGAATGGTGTAAGACTGGAGAACTCTTTCTTAGACAGAAAATATTATTTTGAAAAAGTTGTCATAAGGTACATTTAGCCCTTAAATAGTTACACATAGCATCGCAAAATTTGGCAAAAAATTGGATTGATTCTACCTAACAATACTATAGTCTGCTGTTTTTAACCCTAGAACATTCATGTTTATGTTTTGCAATATATATTGGATGACAAATGGCCCCTTGTGAATGTTGACCAGGAAATTCTAGATACCCATCTGCTGACAGTGTTGGAAGTGTAATAGAGAAGTGACCTAACTTTGAGGTGTCAGCTGTCCTTCTGGCAGCAGGCATCACAGTTTGATAGGGGCATATGAGGATCTGGGAGACTCGTTCTGAAGTTTGTTCTAGAGTCAATTAGCATTTATATTGCATAGTAGAATGAGCTCAGTAATAATGAAAAGGGGCAGGCAGAAAAATTTCTGTATAAGATATGGTAGTAAACTGAAAACTTGCTGTTTAAATAAATGCATGTTTTTAAACAAAAAAAAATAGATGTGCAACACTTTGATCTTGCATATACAGTTTCTACCATATCCTGTTTTGTTTATAATGCATTTTTTTTCAGATCCAAGCAAAGTTCAAGATAATTCAAGAACTAATAGCAAAACCACCCTGAATACGTTTGAAGAAATGGATGATTTGCCTGAAACTTCTGTTTAGTTGTGCTGTATTTGATATGTGGTTGTTCTGAAGGTTAAAAGCATCATCAGCAGTGGATGCTGAAAGCTTTGTTGATGTTTTGGACAGCTGTAACCAGCTGGAACACAAACTTTCAGTGACATGGTCTGATGACTTTAACCCATTTAATCAGGGCAGCTAAGCTAAAATCAAACAGACTATTTCACTGGTTCAATTTTGAGCCTCTTGAAAACTGTTGCTGTCCAAGTTTGTGTGATGCTACTCAAACTTGGCTCTAGAATTTTTACTGGATAAAAAAGGTCAAATGTGAGATATTTCTTCCTTTTGTGGAAAATTAAGAACATCGTGATCCCAATCCGCTGTCTTTTGGAATCTCTAATTCATGAGAAACATTTTGTACACTGAAAAAAGTTAAGTTCTTGTCGTGGAGAAAAGAAAGGCATTTCAATTCTGAAGACTACTAAATGAAGTACGTTATTTGAAATAACAATGTTCTGGATACATTTGAAGCTTTTGTATTGACTGTCAGTGTTATTGGAGGCTTGAATCCCGCAAGTTGGAGAAAGCCTCTTCAGGTCTCATTAGCTTTGCCTGATCTGTTTTCCTGTATGTAATCCCTAGGGTATAATGTGGTGTTTACTGCTTTGTATTTATTACTATGTATATACGCTTTCCCATAAAATACCAGGGCAGAAACATAATGATGGAGAATATTTCCAAGTTTGTTCCAGTCACAAGGTCTTCACTTTTCCTACTCAGCTCTTCCATGCTGTTGCACCTTGCTGTGTAACATAAGTTATCACATTGGAAGTTCCTTCAGTTTAAAAGGAAATTAATTTCTGTATTCAACCACTTCAGAAAAATAAGAAGTCAGTATTTCTTCCCAAAATGAACAAAATAAGTTAAATGCAATGCAATTGCAGACTTTTAAAGCGCTTTTTTTTTTATATTCAGAGGACTATGTAATGCATTTCTGTAGCACTTTTTATTTTGCTACCTGTGATGACCTAGTACTATGAATTATATTTTTAGTTTTCTGTTTTATGTGTGTATGTATTAAAAAAAAAAAAAGTTTTTTCTATGTACTTTTAAATTTCAATTAGTACATCATGTGTCTTCATTGTCATGGTTTTTCATCATATGTATTCATGTGGTGCCTGTTTTAAAGGTGCTATTTAGGAAAGACTCAGGTGAATTCTGTTCTGCATTTGAATGGTAATATGAATTGCATTGGATTCTTACAGCTAAGCCTGCTGTGGGCAAAATGATCCAAAAGACTTTCTTAACACAGAAGAGAGCATGAGGGAACTCTCCAGCAGAAAGGATAGTGCAAAGCTATTTGCAGGGATGGTGAACACGGTTCTCGCTACCCAACCGGTCTTCTGTAGATGCCGTATCCTGTGTTTCCTACCACGTATGGCCTGGATGGATGGGATCAAATTGAAATCTTCAATTCAGTTACGTTTTTACAGGCCATAGGAATTTGAGGGGAAGGACATTAATGCTATTCAATAGACCAATGTGTAATATCTGAGCATTGTTTGGCTGCCTTAGTAGGATATGTGAATATGAGAAGAAAAATTCCTGTGGTCTTGGAATCTTTCATTTTTGCTGGTTAATTTTGCATTGAAACTGCCAACAAAAAATATTGCCTTAGGACTGTGCAGTTCCGTTTGGATTCGAGTGCCAGTTTTTGTACAAAAAAAATACCTCTTCACATATACTCAGGAACCAGAATAAACTAGCCTGCACTGTACTCCATGTTGCTATGGGTAGACTTGTCACTGAAAACAAGTTCACATATCTCTGTGCTGTACTGAGGTCATGCTGTAGGTGTAGCCATAAAACAGGGAAGGCACAAATAAATGTAAGGAATGTGCTGTGCCACTGTTCAGGTGCAAAACTGTATGATAAAACTGAGGAAGAAGCTGCGGGGGTTGTTTCTAGAAGTTATTTGCTGAGAAAATACTCTCCTCTTATGGCCACAGAACCCTGCCAGATCACACATACTGTCTCCTATCTCAAGGCTTTTATCAAAAACACTATGAATAATGACTAGAGCAGATAATTCTGTACTTTTTATACAATGTTTATTTAAATTAAAGAAATAAAACTTGTAATTCAATAAACGTTCTGTCCTGTGTTTTTATTTTATTGCTGTAAGAGTTACACAAAATAGGAAAAAAGGTTTTTGGCTTAGTAGTAAATAAGGAAGACATCACTTTTCAAAAGATATAATTTGGGGGTTATCTAGACAACAAATCTTTCAGTAAATAGCTAATTATTGTATTCTTATGCAAAGTTCTTAATGTTTGCTCTATCCCCAATTATTGTCAATTATGTTAACTTTAAAAAATTCATTAAATCCCCACTTTCTTCTCTTTTTCAGCTACTATGACAGGCTTTATCTCTACAAATACAGAACAAGTCAGTCTCAAAATTCTGAGAAGTCTCCTGGAATTCTTCTTGATTTCTGTTCTGAAATACTCAGGTACGGTTTGTGCATTGTTCTTTATCAAAACCTGAGTAATTACCTCATCTTGCCTCCTTCATTGAAAACGTTTGGGGTACAACAGTTGATTAAAATTTTATTTGGAAAATGTTGTAAGGTGGATACACCTAGAGAGTTATAAAGCTGTAAACTTCTCTTGTCTCCATTGCAATAGAAACTTTCTTCAGAAGTTTCCACAGGATAAGCACATCTTTTTCTTGAATTTGAATATTGCTCCAGTATGTTTCCAACTACTAGATACTTTCTAAATTCAACCTTTTTGTCTTTAAATTAATGTTAAATCAGAAACAGCTTGAATTAGTCTTGTAATACTTTAAATTTAAAAAGCTTTACATTTCATTTTAGCATATTTTTCTCAGAAATCATATGTTTTTAGCTTATTTTATATGTTCATAAGTATAAAAACAGAACAAATCCTAAGGCTTCCACTTCAGTGCAGTAGGTGTTAGTCGCGAATGCAGATAATACAAAATAATTTCAATATACATACCCTCACTTTGTTTCTCCCTAGCTTTTCCTTTGTCTCTTATTTTGTATGTTTATCTGAAGAATTGGTTTCAAGGATCACCTTATTTAAAAAAGCGTTGGTTATTGTAGGTTTGGGGTTATAAAGTAGAAACGCTGTAATTTTTTTATACAATGTAGTTTTGTGGATGAGCATCTTTCTATATGATGCTGGATATAAGTTTTATAGCTACTAACTCATGTGGTACATTGTTTAATCATTTTATATAGTGTGAACTAATAAACTTCATAAAAATAATATTTATTCTTTGCATCTAGTGTGATGTATTAGAACAAGTAAACAATCATAATAAGCATGATGGCAGTATGTTTCATCTTAAAAGTGCTCAGCAATGTTAATTAAATTAAAATTGAAAATTAGATTCTGCATTTATTTACTCCATGAATTACTACTGAATGACACTGGATTTCAGAGAAGAAATCCAGTTTTTCTACTGAAAACCTGTAATAAGCTTTTAAGAAGTGTTCTGGGCTAAGACTGAGGATCTGATGTGTTTTGCAGTAAGATTCACTTTTACTGTTTTTACAAAAGCTTGTTTCTTTTCATAATATGCAGCTTCGTTAATAAATGTTGGATAGACTGTACAGTCCCCTTTATATGCAATTACTTCTCCATCAAGAGTCAAAAATAGAGGATCACCATTGTTCAGTGGCTGCCAGTCTTGATCCTTAGAGAAAGAAAATAAATAGAATATATTTACTTTCAAGTTTTTGTATATTTCATGTGACTTCTCGAGTTTATGCTCAGTAATTATATTCTCTCCAGTTTATGGCAAAAGCTTTTAAAAGAATTCCTTTTAATCTTCAGTATGTAATTTCAGGTTTCTGGCCCTCATTTTCAGGCTTGTATAGAATTCAATGGTAAAGGTGAGCTAAAAGGAAACTGCATATGCTCACAATTGATTAAAAACAGACCCTCGTTTTAGAATTCAAAATCAGATTTATATTTTAGAATATAAGCTATCCTATTGCCTTTTTCTTTTCAGTTTTAGGTTCAAAAGTGATGTTAGATTCAGTGATTCCCAAGTCAGTTACTGAAATACTGTATGACCTTAGTGACAGAACTTACTATAGGGAAGGTCTAAAGTATTCAATAAACCCATTGGTAATATTGTAATTTTAAATATTACTATTAAAATATACTATGATGTAGCAGAAACAACACAGGAATACTTATAAAATGTCACAAATGGAAACTATTTTAGAATTTACCTGCAGTTTAGGGTGAATAATAGCAATAACTTCATCATTCTTATTCCTGGGATAATCTACTTTCTCCATTATTTTAAAAACCTCAATTGTACATGGTGGAAATTCCTTTCCTAGAAAGAATAAATGTAATTTAACATCAAAATGAACAACTGCCTGTTAAAAAGAACAATGCATTATTTATTCTTTTTAGAATGGCTTAAATCATTAGGTCATACCTCATCAAAGCTTATACACTAGTGATTAGCTCATATATAAAAATGTCTAGCTCCAGATTTTTTGTCCCCTCAAAGCCAAGTTGCAGAAAGATGGTCCAGTCATGTACTGTAGCATATGAAGCCCAGATCTAAATTTGGTGCTGAAATGTGACTTTTCACTGTATACTTAAAAAGATATATTTTGTAGATGAAGAAATCAATGAAAGGCCTGTGTTTGAGAGTGCTGCACAACACAGAATGGTATCAATGCTATTTAATCTTTACCATTCCAGGAGAATAATGGAGATTCTGACATGCACAATTATATTATTTTCCTTCTACCACCACAAAAAGCCCACTGACAAAATGTACTCTCGAAGAAGTTTAAACATCTATTTTTGTCAGGATGTATTTCAGATGGTACACAGGTATAACAAAATCTTACAAAATTTATTGACTTTAATTTTAGATAATAATGCACAGAATGCGTGTAAATTAAACACTTCTTTCTTAGCATTAATTTATGTATGTTCCCCATGTACATACTACTATACAAATATGATGTATTTCAGATTCTCAAAGCAACTGTAAGATTAAGATCAAGAATACTTACTGAATCTTCAGAAAGAGGAAATACCCTTAAAGCTACCCAAAGGAGCTATACAGGAATTCTGACTTTCTTATGCCACGCTTAGGTGGTCTAGAGAACAATCCTCATCTCACACCCCCCCCCCGACCCCCACCCCCCTGCCTTTTACCTGTTTAAATGTAAAATGTTGTAGCCCAATCTATTTTTTTACAAAATATTCTCCTGAAATAGTCCACTGTATGACACAGGAGGCTATATTCTCTCATTACTTACTCTACCTTCATTAAAAAGTTGCACAAAATCAAGGCCATGTTTGACAATCTTCCTCATTTTGTCCAAAATATCAGCTCTAACAACACCTTGTGGCTGGGGACCCACCTCCACACCTGTTTGCAGATGAAGGAGATTATTAATGTAGCCATAATATATCACATGCTTAGATTACACAGCAAAAATAGATGTCTGATTGGGTCTGTGGTTTATGTTTAAGAGGAATTGTAAAGTACCAAGTTATGTGATTTTTTTTTTTTTTTTTTTTTTAAGGCAAGCAGAAAACTTAGCTCACAGGTCAGGATCAGTTTAAAGAACCTTATGTACATTTTTGAGTGTGCTACTAGGGTAAGAGAAAGGGCCACTACATATATTCATTTCTCTTATTCTTTTCCTCATCCTATATTTCCATGCTGTATTTTATTTGTTTAATATGAAAAGCAAACTAATGATTTTTTCTATGGTTATGGTTTTGATTCCATAAATGAAAAACTTAACCACTTCCATGCAGAACATCACTTCCCCTTTCCTTTATCATGTCCTCTCTTTTCCTCTTCTTGGCTAACAACCAGTGTTTCAGCCAAGGCTTATTTAGCGGACGTAAACATTTCTTTTCTGAAGCTGTTACTTCTTCCTTATCCTCATATATTATAAATATTTTCTGCAAACAGTGGGTTAACTGAGTTTAAGAATTTCCATCTGGCTTCTGTATTTTGTAAGCCAAGTATAAATCAGGACTCTTCAGAAGAAGAGCTAATCATATCCATTTGATTTGGTAAATATATTGTCAAACAGCTACTGGTGATCAGAACACTCTGTATAACGTAATGAAAGGAACAGATCTGGAAACAGGCATATTTTAAAATAATTCATGGTGGGTTAAAATAGTCTTTATTTTTCATATTTACCAACAGGATGTTTTGCTACAGATCGAGTTGTTGCATATTTCAAGCCAGGATGTTCAATCAGCAAAACAGGACAGCGTTCTGGAGCCAAAGCGTTCTGTGGAGATTGTTTAAAAATTCCTTTGTTATGCAAATATTTTAAAATGTTGTGCCACAAAAGATTACTGATGCAGAATTGATTTACACAATGTCTTCAATATGTTGCCTTTATTTCGTGGCCCTCAAAGAAGTAGGACATCTTTAGAAAACATACAAAGCTGTATTTGTTGGTTTCCTTTCCATTAACTCATGCCAGGCATGCTCCACTGAACTTTGCTGTCTCCTAATATAACTGAACACAGTTCTAGTCTTAAATTGCTAACAGGAAGAAAAATCTACTCATCAGTGTTCCAAAACTTAGAATCAAAATACTGTAAAGCAGATTTCAAGTATTTTTTGTGTTAGACTTAGATTCTCTTATGGGGACATAGATTGTGAATTAAGCCTTATTTTAACCTTTTTTTGACATAGAAACCCGATTTCAGGCCTCTTTCCTGGTGACTGCCTACCATTGCTCTTCATAGAATTTTAGTCATAAGCTTTCTGTATCTTCAAATTTTATAAACATTTAAATGGCATACATGTAATAAGAAAAAATCAAATGTTAAAATATATCTTATTTCTAAGGAAAAAAAAAAATTAAAATTCCACTGTTGGCCTAGCCTCAATTTCATCAGTCATTGTCTAGGTCACTAGTACTTCAACCAGATTATGCTTAAGCCAGCACTTTTGCAAACTTCATTCTACCAATACTTATCAGCTTCAGTAACAGCAGAATCAAACAGCTTCTAAAGACATATCACTATTCCTATAAATACTGATGAAGGGAACATTTGTCATTACCTAGTTCCATTATTTTTTACATGTCTTTATTTCATAAAATTAATGTTTAACTATTTAGCACGTGTGACCGAAATTTATCCAAGTTCCTGACAGATCAGTGTGAAAGCAGATTAAATTGCATTCATTTTCATAGAAGTTATTCTAAGCATTCCTCTTTGCCCATCAGTCTTACTAACACTCATTTTAATACATGAAGATTATGATGAGTTCAAATCTGAATTACCTGATATTATAATCAAATTATTAATTATCTCTGATTAAAAAACCCCATCCTATGAGTGATTAAATATTTTAAACAGTTTTGCAGAATAAAAAATAGCGTATTTAAAGAAACTACAAAATAATATATAGTAATACAACATTACGACTAATATTCTATTTTAATAGTTCATTTAAATTACTTTTACCTTGATATAATGAAACATATGAATTGTAAAGTCATCCCTGGAGTTTTCAAGAATAAGGGTACCACCCATGTTAGAAGTGGTGTTGTGAAGGTCAAAAATAAGGTCATACGCATCATCACTACCTTTTGGACCAAATATATGATTGATTTCCTGAGCCCTTCTCACTTCATATGGAATATCTTCCACCACTGTCCTGCTGTTAATATCAGTACAAAGAAATTAGTAAACTCATTCCATGGCTTTACAGTCAACAAAATATGTATACCCTTTTCTTTTTACTTTAATTCCATAATTGACTGGAGTTGAAATCCCCTATTTAATTACTAGACTGTTAAAACTTGACAAATTTGTGCTTGAGAAAAGCAAGTATGATTGTTAAACAGGTCTTACTAGTATGTATCTTGCGCAGAAGGGTAGTGAGAATTTTTTTATCTGATTTTAGCTGGAGACTATTTACTTCTCCTCTCTTATTTCTTTGCATCCCAAAATTTCCCCCTATGCAGAAAACTAACTCAAAATTTATCAACAACTTAAACCACTTCCAAGACTGGATCCACCTCCTACTGAAGACCGTATTCAGATATTGATCCATGCCCTTTTACCTTGGACATCACTCACAAGGTCTTTTGTAACTTGCTTTACTTCTTGTCTTCTCATATTCTGATCAGACTTTTACAGCCTATTGTTTTGAGCCCTCCTGACCCTCAAAGCTCATAGAAGATTTTGCTACCTCAAATCTTTTCCTCCAAAGTTTTAATACTTGTAATCTCAGGTGACTACGTCTGTACTACACTTTAAAAAAATGGTCTTAGCCTAAGGAAATGTCTGAGATCTGCTTCCTGTCTATATAAGGGCTCTATAGGAAACTGATGTATGACACAAAGACATCTGTCTTGCGTATTAACAGGGTATAAAGCTGCTGTAGGTTCAGACTTGTTTGGCATAGACAGCAAATCTGGTTTTGATGACAGGCTTGGGATACTACCCAAGTACAATAGAGACACAACTAGTATCTTTTGCGCTAAATTCAGTTTTCTTTCTCAATACAGCTCAAGCTTTGTAATATTTTAGTTTTGTAAGAAATACTGGTATTAATTTGCCCAAAGAAAGTTTTCTTAAACACTAACAAAACACTTTACTAACTGCATGTATATTTAAGCATCAGAAGAGGTTGCTGAGGAAAATTAGGGGATCACCACTGCTGGAGTATTAGAAATGGCAAGACATAATCAATTAGGAATGTCTACCATCTACATGGTAGGACGTGAGGTGGATTAGAATTTTTACATAAGCCCCTCAAGCTCCTTTTTCATTTTTATGATTCTGTATATCACATAATCTATCTTTGTATTCTTTAGTTCTGTTTTTGAAATTCAAGGTTTCTTCACATAAGACTGTTAAATTAATACTTCTTATCAAAGTGAATGGGACTTCCACCATTACTTCCAGTAGTATCGGGATTTCACTCTCCTTTTTCTTATTTTGTGAAATAATTTGTAATCTTGAAGGGCCTACACTTAAAGGGATCAGCTGAAGGTATTCTAAACAGTCAGTAGTGTTGTAATAGGACTGGGGAACTTAATAGGATTTATTGAGGAATATTAGTTAAAAAATGAAGACAACCTGCAGGTGTCTTAATCTGCTATTTTTTTCAAGTGTTCCATATTCAAAGCAGCTGAAAACAAACAAAACCACTTTTTTTTTCATACATTTGTCCTAAGTAAACAATTAAAAGAATGGCCTCAATGCTTACGTGTTAAAAAGTCTGTTTATCTTATATATAGTAAACAACAAAATTCTAAGATGAAAGGATGTGCAGGGTAAGAATAATCATGCTTACAAAATACAGGATACATACTTCTTTCAGTGATATTCACCTTTACCACTAAGACCTTTCTGAAACATAATTACCTGTTTAGCACGCAACTATACCAAGTATAAGAATGTTTATACAGCAAAGTACATGTCTGGAATAGATGTCTCAAAAGCAGAGAAACATAAAATTCCACTAAAAATGTAAAATCAGTTACTATTTCACAGTAACTACAGATTGCATTTCTTCTAAAATAATGAGTCAGTTAAGTTATTAAGACTTTTTGCCTATCATTTTGCTATAGAGTATTTTTAACTTCACTAATTTCAAGTTTTCATCTTTTACTGTATATAACTGAAATTAAATACACTTCCCTGATTTGTATGCCATTCTTTCAGATACTCAGATGTCTACCTTTAAATTGCTTTTATCTGCCATCTTCCTGCAAGTATAATCATATTCAGAAAAGCTCCAAAGCTGTATTGCACAAGAAGACATGTGTGAAATAATGACTTTGAAACTCAGAACAGCAATACTTAAGTTTACATAATTACAGCTGATCTAATACTAATTTGAAATGCTATGTTTTAAGATTATGTGTTGGTTTGAGACTCATTCTACTAGCAATACTTTTAAAATGAATCTGTTCACACTCATGCAATTTGTTCCTTTTGGGTTAAAGGTCAGTAATTTCAGTTATGTGACTGCACAGTTAAAATAGTAGTGGAACTTGTGTTAACATTTTAATCTGGAAAGGAAGCTCCTTACAATTTTAAAAAACAGAAAAGTAAAACAACAGAAAGCACAACTATTCTTACCCAAGATTATCAGGGTCAAAAACACGGTTCAGATCACAGTCAATGTATCTAGTGCACTTCTTCACAGCTCTTGGGTTGGTAAGAAATGGTTTCACTTCCACTCCTGTTCTTTGAATCTCAGCTCCGTTCTCTTGCCAGTGCTTGACCAAAAACACCCCTGATAACTCATTGCCATGAGTTCCCCCGAAGATAGCAACCCGTCTTACTGGAGGTTTATCAACAACAGAAGAGGAAGTCATGCTTTTCAGCAGCTCTAAGAATTGCTGAAAGCAAAACAGAAAATAATGGAGACGTAAAACTTTTGTCTCTCAAAAAAAAAAAAAAAAAGTATTATTTTTAATAGGAAATTCTTTAAGCCTGTTCAGATCAGATGTGACTGAAAGTGAATTAACATTTGTCTAACAGTTTTTGACTCCCGTTGCAAGGCAGGGAGTTGCTAACCTGACACTCCTCCCTCTCAAGGAGCCCTCCCCTTCATTTACCATATTTAGTAATACCTCCAAGTCTGTTAATGGTACTGTTGCACAGTTCAAAAGTTAACTTCTCCAGGCAATCTCTATTAATATATGATATATAGGTAAATCTTGTACTAACGATCATATGAAAAGACTTTTAAAATGTAAACTTCATTTACATGTAAATGCACTTAAATATTTCTAACATTTTTGCATTGCAAACTAGGTGTAACAAGTATACTCATGTATGTTTTACGTTACGTAAACATTACAGTATACAAGGGCAGAATGACTTAAAGTGAGCAAAAACAGTAAAATATGAATCATATCTTGGCTCTGTGTCAACACATAATGCTGAAACATCAATTATTTTCATCTTAAAAAAACAAGAACAGCTGAGTTCCTCAAAGCATGTTGTTGCTTGTATGACCTTTTTTGTTTTATAATAGCTAAAGAACAGTGATTAGAAGGAACGCTAGCTGAAATTAAAGTGCAATTTATCCATGACTGACTGACCTAGCATTCCTGGTTCTAGTTCTGTCTTGGGATTTGCTAACACAGACCTATAACACATTGAAACAACTTTGCCAGTGACAACCCTTCTAACTTATGCAATCTCTTATTAAAAAGGAAACAGATATAGACCACCATGGGACAATAGTTGTGTTTCCCCCCAAAAAAAACCTTAGACAACAACTTGACTTCTTTCATCTCTAAAGGCATTCAGATAGGCTTCTGAAACTTAAGCAAAAGAGCAGCCATAACTTCCCATCATGAGGATCAAAACATTTAGAATAAAAGGTCTTAATAACAGAAAATAAGTTTTACTGCTGTAAATGACAGAAGTATTTGCAATTAGTGTCTGACACACGATATAAATATAAAAAATATTACATTGCAAGGGAATAAAGAATGTTTATTGAACAATTCTTTTTTATTAAGATTATAATCTAGTGACAGAGTATTTGGCCAGTGCCTGGGAGAGGCTTTATAACCCAGGCTGACAGACTGTAGGTCTACGAAAAGAAAGCTAAACATAGGACTTATCTAGACAAGTTCTGCCAGGAATATATTTCCTACAAAAGTTGCTATGTTTCAGCTTATGCATACAGATTTGCTGAACCTTATAGTGAGTTAATACAGAGAGACTGTTTACTTAAACATTCAACTGTATTACTGCTGTACTTAGAAGCCGTCAGATATTTAATCATAGTAAGTAATTTATTAAACAAAGCAGTAAAGTTGTATTTTACAGCACTGGACAGTCTGTACTGTCCTTTGACCCCAGTCTGTTTAGCGGTGGTGCCAAAACAGCTATTTACACGCTGCCTGAAAAAATGACTTGCGCTCTGAATCTTGGTTTGCTGAATTTAAACACTGCAGCAGTTTGAAGAGTAAACGGCAAAATGCAAGTATGCAGTGCCAAGACATATAGTTTTATCTTTTATTGCTGGTGGTACTGTAATGGTTATAATTCCTTGCAAAATGCTGAATGAAATACAGAGATTGTTTGTACACTTACCTCATTTAACATGCAAGAAGTTTGTCTCCTAAGAAGAGCTTTCTTAGGAGAGATACAGTGCATTTCCAAACATGAGTTTAGGAACTAAAGCCACTGAGGCTTCTTTTATAGCCTTAGAGCAAGTTAACTTCCAAACAGCTTTTAACTCCTGGTCTCCCAGGACATTACAAGCACTCATGAATTTGTGGCATAAATGCAGACACTTGAGAAGTTTTCACCTTTCTGGATTAAAGACTAGACCAATCCCTTATTCCTGTGCTTTGCCAATACTTACACTTGCAAAAATTATGTAGGATCATATTTACTTTATTAAGACTTCAGATTAGTTTTATGTACTACATACAAGTATCTTGCAGTGCATCTGAAGGCTTAGAATGTGTGCTATGAGCTGAAAAACATATGCAGTAATAAAATGTAAATGAAATCAAGTCTAGCTATCAAAGCCACAAAAGCATACTTAAGAAGTGTAACGTGGCTCGCCAAAGCCTTCCAAGGCTGAAGGATTACAAAAACAGGACAGGCTCCAGTCCTGCAGAGCGCTAAGATTTTACACAGGAACCAGTCAGAAGTTACACGGTTGAAAACAGCCACGCGTAAAACCCAGAATAGTGGTTGAAGAGAAAAACAGCGTGAAGAATGCATATACTTTTATTTACATCCATGTCTGTGTTCACACATTGGTGGGTATTCCGCTCCTGCCCCGGGTTCTCAAAAGTGCTGAACAGGCCACCGCGTGGGCTAGTTCCACGGGTACAGAGACGATTAATTAAATCCTTCAGAGGACCGGTTTCACCGTTCCTGCGAGCTGCCCTTCGTGCCGCCCTCTCCCCAACCTGGGACCGGCAGTTTCCAACCACGCCGGGGCCGGGGCCGCTGCCGGCGGCGCCGGCCGCCCCCTCACCGACGGCCGCCCCCTCACCGACGGCCTCCCGCCGCCAAGGGCGCCTGTGCCAGCAGCGGCGGGCGCTCCGCTGCCGCCTTTGCAAGGGGAGCGCGCTCAGCCCCTTCCCGCCCTTTTCCCGCTCACTCAGGCGCGAGAGCGTGACCGTTTGGTCCGTTATTTTTGGCGGGCTTCACCTCAGCCCTGTCCTTCAGGCTCCAGCAAGGACTTCAGACTCGTTTAGCCTGTGACTGGTACTGCTACAGTGTGAAGTACTGCGGAGGCTTACCCTGGTATCTCCTGTTCTCCATTCTTAGCTTACTTTTTTCTACAGCTTTAGCTCTGGGTATTGGTTGCTTATCTTCAAGAGAGGACAGAAAGCAAAACAATACATTCTCAAATCCTATGCAACACCAAAACTGGCTTCATAAACTGAAATGTCAAGTTTATGGGGCTTTATTTTACAAGTATGTCACTTAGTGGTGGCCATTAGGCTTCGTAGTGCTAGCAATACGGTTTAAATTGTGTAACAGCAATGAACTAGAAGCTGCTCTAATGTCACACATGTAATTGATGTATCTCACAAAAAGTGAATTGATCTATTAGTCTAGCTGTGGTAGATACTTGAGCTTTGTTCTTATCAACAGCTTTAACAGCTGCATATGGTTAACTGCCAGATCAAAATAAATGTAGAGGTAATGTCTGATATTATTTATACACATAAGTATGTGGTATGTATATTCATACGCCACTAAAGGCTATATGCACCAGTAAGTAACTTTGATAGACAGCAACTAATGCTACAGAACAGTCTGTGTAGGATCCTCAATGTATACAGTAATACATAGACATTTACTATAGAAGTAGATTAATCAGAAAACAAATATGGCAAACTACCTGTACCTAATATGCTAATATATACTTTTTCTGTTTATAATACTTTGCTGATAATAATTTTTGTTTTACTTGTGAAGTATTTTATGTATGAGGAAATTGGCTAAAGGTTTTAGGTCTGTACCGTAAACTACAGAAGTTTATTTTTTGAAGCATGATGCTATTTTTCATAGAATAGTTAAATCAGTTTTTTATTCAAAGCCATGTACCTTGCCATCACACTTTGCAGTAATGCGTAAGTATGCATTTTCTATTAGTATTCTATTTTCAGGAATTAAAAAATATTCCTTGTATTTGAATGTATATGTACTTTTAAATTCAGAAGTGAATTCAGTATTTTTACAGCACTTTTAAAAAGAGTAGAGAATACAACTTTTACTTAAAAAATGTAATCATTTGGGCCCTTAATCTGCAAAGAGCAATTGCATGTTACTTGTGTACCCATGGATCTTCTAAATTCAGTAAAACTGCTCGCACATTTTAGGCTTTTATCTGAAGTGACACGTCACCAAATATGCAGAGAGTTAAGAGAAACTGCCATAAACCCACATAAAATTTGGATGTGTTTACAATATGAATTAGTTTACTTTGTCTGCTTATCTAACTTCCATACAGCAAATTTGGAGTAATCCATACATTGTTGTCTATTAAGATAGAGCAAAGAAATGAAAAGGAGTCTAGCTGACACTTCAACTCGCAGCACAGCAGGTACCATCCATTCTTTTGTGCTTTACCATTCATACATCATTATGCTTATATACATATATACACACACACACATGCAGCATTCATACAGGATATACAGTATTCAGTCCCAGACCCCCATTTCTTGAGTGGACTTGTATGGGTTATCTGTTTTATTGCAGCACAGGGCAAGATTTTGAATGGAGTCAGGGGACAGGTCACTAAGGGAAATGTTTCATTCACGAGATTATGTGCAGGACAGAGGGCTGGGAATATAAATTCTGTGAGGCAATGGCTGGTCTGTTATGTGTTTATGAAATGTAATTCCTATGGGTGATGTAAAATAATTGTTAAGTAATTTCATTTACATATTTTAAGTGTAGATTGTGTATCCTTTTGCTATTGGTACAGTAGTATTATTTGAATTTTAATTTTAGGTTGTCTGCCCGTACCTCTGTTCAATCAGAAGAAAAGAAATAGACAACCCATCACTTCAAATCCACTTAAAAATGAGCCAGGTACCAGTTCTGGGACTCGTACTTATGACTTTTCTCCCACATCATTTGGTAAATAAGATTTATTTTTTTAATGGCTCTAAATCCAAATAAACTGTAACTTTATGATTGTATTTTATTAAATTAGACATTGTCTTTATCAAGAACTATGTGCATCCTTTATGTTTATTTCTGAAAAGTTCATTATGTAAAAAATGTCCTTCAGGAAATTTCTTTCTCCTCTATACAATTGAGTTTTTATACTTTGTGCCTAGAGGGAGTTTGACTCTTTGTGTGTTAGAGAATGAAGTAGCACCAGCATTTAAATAGAGTCTCTTGAAACTCTGACCTTTTGTTTTCAGTTGATTTCAATCAACATTCAAGTCCTGTGTTACAAGAAGAAACATTTATAAGATGTCTTTCTTGTAATTCAGAAGAGAACTTCTGTTCTTCAAATTCTGCTTGGAAAGAATGATGCAGAATTCTGCCTTTAGTACTTTCTTTATGGTTTACTTATAATAAAGTGAAAAAGTTTACTTATAGTAAAGTAAAAGTCACTATACTAATAAGTCTAATGTCTGTAACTTAACCATTGTCTAGAGAAGCAACATACTTGTTAGAAGTTGCCTTATAATTACAGATATTAAAGGATCACATTCCCTTTTTTTTTTCCCTTCTCCTTCTTGTGTGAGACTATTTGTGGAACATTAAGCAGATAAAGAGTAGAAGCCCTAAGTAGACCTATTACCTTCCAAGCTTTTCAGTTTGTATCCATATTCAATCCTTTGTCTTTTGAGAATTAGGCTGGGGAACTGCAAACCCAGAAGTGACTGAACTACAGAAAGCAGCCAACAATGGGTACGTAAAAGCAGATTATTTGTTGCTTATTGATTTTTATTTGGGTACTAATTGTTTCACAAACTATGATCCCTGTGTCTGTCTTACAATAAAGCTGCTACTATGTCACTGATACTTTAAACTTGTCTTTGAAAGACGAACAGAACATCAGATGGCTCTTTCCCTTATGAAACCACCAAATGCATCAAAGTCTAATTTAGCAAATGCTGGAAAAAACTTGTATGCCTGCCAGTTGGTGGAGTCTTTAATTTTTATCCTTCCTTAACCAAAATTATTCTCATGTGAAAATATATCTTACATTTTTCCATATTCTTGTAGCATTCAGAGAGATCCTTTTAATTTTCAGATCACTGTAGTCCTAAATAATTACATTGTGCTTATGAGCCAAAACCCACTGAAATGAAGTATCTTTCCAGTGTACCTAATGAAGCCTATTAATTAGACCTAGTATCTAGCCTTATATCAGGCCTAAAATTCAGTCTCACCATAAAACTTGATTGAATTTTGCTGGTCTTAGATGTAATCTTTTTAAGATTCCCCTTTACTTGAAGTTTTGCCCACTTCCAAACCAAATTTATCAATAGACTCAAACAAACTTCTCTAAGTGTACACTAGGTCAATTGTATATCAAAACTGAATATAATTGTGAACTCTGTGCTTTTATAAACCAAGGAAAAGCTTACAGAATCAGATGCCTAGAGCTGGCAGGAAAACCCCCAGCAATGTTATAATTGTCCTTTTTCTCTCTTCCTTTCCTCCTATTCCTTTCCAATGGCAAGAAGAGAGTGAATGTTTCAAATAAGTGCCTTCAAAGGCAAAATGGAATGGAGGTGGAAGGAATTTATGAGACGCCTTTATAAAATGAAGGGTGTTAGAAATAATAAGGTCAGCACTAGAGTTTGTTGTAAAATTACTTCTTCAGTGATGGTGGTAGAAGAATTCGGAAATATCACTGTCAGAAGAAACTTTGCTTATTTTATTTTAGAGTTGTGGAAAAGATGTGAATCCTAGGTCAGGAAGGATCCCTTATACAGGGCAGAACAATAATTAAGCAAGCTTTTAAGGCCTATTGAATTCAGCTGGATTTAAGCAGAGGTGTGATCACTGCTCTGTATATGGATAAATTTAAGTGTATACTTAAGTGCTTTGAGTCTGAATATTTAACAGATTTTTTTAAAGCTAAAAAAACCAATACATAGATTGCTTTTATAAACTTTAATTACATACCTGAGTATTCAGAATAGATATTGTGATACTGAACTATGTCTAACATTGTACTGCAGGGCAGAAGAGAAGGCTCCCAGTACTAAAGTTTGGAACAGAAATGAGTATACTCCTTTAAGTAACACCACAGATTCAAGATCTGATAGTGGAATTATTCGAAAGTTTGAGAGCTTTTCAAATAGTCTGAAAACTGTTCAGCAGCAAAAAAACCCTGATAACTGTAATTCATCTCAGCATATCAAAACAACAGAAACCAGCCAAACATATACATCTAAAGGACAATGGCCAGTGAAACCTAACACTGCTTCAAGAAGTCTGCAGGATCATAGTCTGGCATATAAGTTTAACCACAATATTCAGCAAAATAAAACTAATGAAAAACAATATGGTTGTGTTCCACAAGGCAAAAGTCAGGTAAACTTAATGGAGAGAGTTAATAGGAAGATAACAATGAAAAAAAACAGTAAAGAAAAAGAAAACTGAGGAAAGATGAGGCTTTCATCAGTCCTAGCTGCCTTAGTAAACCCTTATGTTTCTGAAAATTTAGAATTGAGATTTTCATACTATAATAACCTACAATCCTCAGCATGATCAGATAAATTGGTAGGGAGTTGTTTGTATAATCTGAACAAATACCCTAATTTTAATGTAAATATTGGATATTTAACATAATATATAAATGTCTATGTGCCTTTTAAAATTGTGTGTGTATCTCTGACTTGAGTTTTCATCTTACTCTGAAAGGAAGTTTCATCATCTCAATTAAAAAGTAAAGAAAAAAAGAATTCTTTGCGAATCATATCTGCAGTCATTGAAAGTATGAGGCACTGGAGTCAATACGCTTATAAAACTGCACTATTATTTGAAGTTTTAGGTAAGCATGGTAGATTGTACTATAAGTGATAATAATGTTAGGACAACAGCCAAGAGAAAATGTTATTAACTGTAGGAACAATAGCCGAAATACTTAAAACCACAAAATAACTGGTGTGAGCACCATCTAATTTTCCTGCTGGGACATCCATTCAGCTATCAAAGGGGACTAAAATAGCTACAAAATTAATAATACAGTCATCCTCCAACATTTAAGCTTTTTCTATTCTGTTTCTTTTCTCTCCTTGTTTTTAGAATGTGTTACAATAAATTTTCCTATTTAATAGGAACCTTCTGTGGAGAGGTACAGTTTTACAGTAATTTTTAATACAATTAATCTAGGAATAAATTCAAGTCTGGAGTACTTCTAAACATAGATGACTTTTAGTGTGTTTCACTTTGCATTTTAATTGACATTATCTGAGAAATGAACATTACAAAAGACCGAAATGACTAAACTTTAAATCAAGGTGAATAAGAACATACAATGTAATGGCATCTCAGAAAAGTATTATTTTGACAAGGCTGCAAGTATCTAAAGTTGATTTGCATATGAAGATCAATAAAACTTGTGCTCTGCTTAATAAGGGAATAACTTGTTTACAGCGACAGTTATGAAAACCACATGTGGTCACTCAGTTGAGAGAGACATCATATACGATTGTACTATTCAAAGACTGTGTAAAGCCCATAATTTGTATTGCAACTTCGAGTGCTGTCAGCACAAGTTCTCACAGAAATCTGATACTGACTTCATATATCTTAGTGCTTTCGTGTAGTAAATGTTGTCATGGTACCTTTGTGTATCATACTTAGTACTGCTCTGATGTTGACATCATGATTTATTTTTGCTAAATGGTATAGGCACACTTGATTCTGCAGTCACATCTGGAGCATATGGGGCAAAGAATTTTCTTTTGAGAGATGGAAAGGAGAGTCTGCCTTGTGTATTTTATGAAATTGTAAGTATTCTGTGTCCGTACATAACACAGACACCACTAGCTATAATCCCTTTTATGAAGGTAATAATATGTTGTTCTGATAAAACAGAAAATTACTGTGTAAAAGGAAAGCTGGATGCTTATACCATATTGTTCCCAAACTGCACTAGAGCAATAATCCAGTCACTATGTAGGCATCCTTAGACTTCTGTTTCAGAAAAAAAGGTGGGACTTCAAGTTCAGCTTGTAAGTAGTTGATAACAGCAAAAAAGCTGATGTAAATTCCTTCTGCGTTTGATGTAGTCTTCAGAAACCAGACATTTTGAAAGCTTTTATGTTAGGTGATATAATTTTTTTATTTGTTTATTGTGCTTTTGATGAAGGACCGGGAGCTTCCAAGACTAATTAGAGGTCGAGTGCACAGGTGCATGGGAAATTATGACGCAAAAAGGAACATTTTCAAGTGCGTCTCTGTAAGACCAGCAACTATTCAAGAACAAAACACTTTCCAAGAATTTGTTAAAATTTCAGATGTTGAGATGACAGCATATGTAAAAACAATCAATGAAATTTAAAATGGTTGAAATGGTTGTCCGAAACTGGTTTTCACTCATCATTACCCATAAAGGCTGGACGTCCTAAAGCATTTACCAAAACTAATACTGCAAATCTGATTAAATAATTGAAAATATCACTATGCTGTGTTATCCAGCAAATGTTAGTAACAATGTTTTGTTTCTATTATTACTTTTCATAGCCTAGCTTTCCTAGTTATATATGCAATAACAGGGCTTTGTTACATAGTAGATTAGATTTTACTGGAGAAATTCTGAATTAAAACGTTGAAGATTTGCAGTAGTGCAAGTGTCTTTGAAAAAGATCAACAGTACTAATTCAGATTGCCATTGCTTTTCATTATCTTCAATTTTTAGAAATTCCTTCAATACCTGTTTCAAAATGTTGGCTATATACTTCTTTTGAGGAGTATTTTGTCGAAGTTTAATAGTGAACAAACGTCAACAAAGTTCTCTTTGGCTCTGCATATTGCATTAAAACTGCTCTTTGGTAGAAAGTAAGAAGTTACTCTTTATTCCACTTCAGTTCCAACTAACAAGTTCCCTTTCCTTTGCTGGATTACAAGGACACATGTAAAAGCTTTTTTAGAAATGAACATAATAGATACTAGAGAAAGATTTCACAGGATGCAGCTGTATATATTAGGTATTCGTATGGTTCCTGTTGATATGTTACCTGATTCATGTTTTTTAAAAAAATAAATAATCAGTATAACACCTGTATAAAATAGCAACAGACCCTGAAGCTTTAGGAAGATTGCTCAAGGACACAGAGGAAGTTGGAGAGAAATAATTATTTGAACACAGAACTTCCTTGCCTTTGCCACAGAAACATCTTTCATGAGGGATGGAGCATGTATATGTTTGTGTCTTTGCCTTCAAACATTAACTTTCATAGATTATTCCTGCTGTTTCTATTTCCTTTTCCCCTTAGCTAGTTCCCCTTCTTCAAAAGCTTTGTACTAGATCTGTTGGGAATTATAAAACAAGAGTTCTCAAGAAAATAGTGAACAGTGTGTTTTGTTTTGTTTTTTTTTTTAAATTTTATTATACAGTGTTGGCAATTGGAAATTTCACATTTAAAATAATTGAAATATTGTATCCAACAAGTCAAATACAGAAAACAGTTAATATTCTAAAAAGGAGCCAGCTAGTCAACGCAGAAACACATTAATGGAAAATACAGCTTTTAGTTACACTTAAAAAATTATATATTTAGAATAAAACTTGAACCTGGTCCAGTAAATCGTTTGACTTGTAACAGGAAAACGCTTTTACACAGTTTAACGCGCAGACAGTCTTTATTTAAAAAAGTGATCTGTCAGTGTTAGCACATGTATTTTTAGCAACACCCCCCTTAATGTTCCAGTTGAGGATCTAAAGTATATGCTTTACTAACTGTTGTAAGAATCACTTGTATTATTATCTCTGCCTTCTGTGCTAAGCTGGTTCTGAGCTTGGATGTTTCAAGGAGAGTTCCAGCTATCCAGTTGTATAGAGGTCATATACATATATTTGATTTCCTTTATATATTTTAAAATATTAAAGAAAGTTCCAAATGGAAGCATTAGCTTAACTCATAAAAGGTGCAGAATATTACAGGACGTAGAGCTTGATGATGCTCACAACAGAAGAAGTTGAGTTTTAAGAAGTAAAGTATTTGGTACAGCAGTGTTGTAAATTGTAAGACTCCATTGTAACAGCAAGTTAAAACTACAAAGGAAGCTTGAACTATGGGACCAGACCTGCAAGCATGTGTGTGTGTAATCGACATCACACAAATGTTGTAGTCCTACCAATTTCAGTTGAATGATCGATGGTTCCAGTTCTGCACATGTGAAAGTTACGTTAATAAGTAATGACAGGAATAGGTCATTTGCATCTACTAGGTATGTTATGGCTGTTAATAAAAAACTAAAATAATTTGACTTCCAGTAAGTGTTTAGATCTTTGCAAAAAAAAGTTTTCTACTTTACACTAACAAATCACTTTTTCTAGTGAAACATTAAGTGAACAGTCGTAAACATTACACAAAACAGAAAAAACCCTACGTAATACAGTTTATACACATTACTCAACATTTTTCAGTTGTTGCTTATTTTGTGTTTTTTTTTTTAAACCATATTGATCCTGTCTCGTATAATGGTTCTAGTGTAAAGGCACAGGTTGGTTAGGAAAGAAAAGCCTGCATCTCTGTCTTTCTACTTTGCGGTGATGATTTTCTTTTTACATGTTGTTTGTTATTCCTCACTTTTCTGACTCTTATATGAAAATTATCAATTTCAGCCATTCATTAACAGACATGTAAGACATTACTGAAAAGTACATTACTGTACAGAAGTGACTGAAATTTTACTTTAGAGGCATTCCTTCAACCTATTTTGTTAAATATTTGCAAGATTTAATTCCTTAGACACTGTGAGCAAAAATGCATAGCACGCGCTCTCTCTCTTTTTCTCAGTGTACTTAATTCTACATTGAAATCTGTATTTTCAAAGATTAGTAATGGAACTTGCTAAGTTTATGTGCAGAATTTGGTTCTGAGTGCATGAAAATGTAACAACAGACAATTATTTTGGAAAACAATGCAATGTTCCATTGAAGTTTAGAAGGGTGAGGAATGTAAACAAGACTGCAGAAGTCTTTGACATTTATTGAAATAACACAGTGATTGTTCTATCTGTTTGCATTTTCTTATACATCCTCAACATGTCTCTGTCTGTCCCTTCATGTACACTTTCCATTAAAAAAAAAAAAAAAATTCAGGAATCAGTGGGACTCAGCTAAGTGAAGAATAATAAATTTGATCACTTGGTTTGTGCCAAAATACAAAACTAAGAAGTACAGCTCTGAATTAAATATAATCTATGTGATTATTTCTTTTTAAATAAATAATAGAAAATAAAAGATGATAATAGAATTAGAATTCAATTTTTATTTTAAATGAAAAACAACAGTGGGGTGAGATTCGAACCCAATGTTTCTTTTGCTTTAAGGCAATCAAGTGCACTTACTTCAATGCTTGATAGTAATGAATTCAGTGCTATTGTGGAAATCAGACTTCACAAATTTCACATACTAACCCATGAAATATGGCCATTTGCTAGTTCTGACACGGCATCAGATTCTTTTTATTTGTGTTCAGTAGCGTTTCACCTTTTTTTTTTTTTTAACACAATAATGGGCTCTTAATAGTAATGGAAATATTAGAATCTAGTTCATTCTGGCTTGTATTATCACTACATACAAGGGCCATCGGACACATATATTTTTGTAAACAGAGATTTTTCTTTTTGGCCTTAAAAAACAAACAACAAACCCCAAAATCTACAGTTGTAATAGTTCAAATAATTTTGCAAAAGTCCACCTAAAATTATAATTTAAGAAATACCAAAAAGACATTCTTAGCATTTTTTTTCCTGTTGTTAAACTATTAAATAATCATGAAGCCTTTGGAAGTTAGATCGATCTCTCTCTGAAAAAAGTAATCTAAATTTTATGCAAGTCTTCCTGAAGATGACTGTAAATCTTGCAGATTAGATCAGTATTAAAAAGTGTGCCGACAACTTACAATATGCAGGTACTACTAATACATATAGATTAAAAAGAAACTTTTTTCTTGTATACAATTCTTTTTAGATATGAAGCTTAACTTTAGGCCGTGGCTACTACTAGGTGCTTTTTTGACTAATCAAAATAATTGTAACAAAATAGCATTATTGATTTTAAAATTATTGGGTTCATAAAAGTTTTGACATCTAATAATATATAAAAAGTGAATTGAAGCTTTTAGAAGACTTACGATTTTGAGACACAAAAGAAACTGGGAGGTAGACAGATGTTTTGAGGATAAACAGATTTTTTTTTTGTCTAAGGCATTATGCCACTACATGTTTAGAGCAGTATAAAGGCTGCTGATTGATCTTATTTCAATTCCAGAGTGTTTGCTGCTCATACTTACGGAAGACTATCAATGCACTTTTGGTCTTTGTGAATCTGACCTTCTCTTCCCCATCTCCTTTTTTCTCTTTAGCAATACAGCTAAATGGAAGTGCTATAATAATTTCTGCCCATTGCCTGTAGACAGGAATGTTCTGTTCTGAAACAGTAATAAAATACTATAAAATAGTAGGTATTGGAGTTGGAGATATGTGCTCTTTTGGTGCATATTTTGCAAAGAATGGTAAAAAGACAGACAACATGACCCCAACAATTGCCAGCATATACCCCCATCCAATCTGGCAGTCTCCTGCATAGTAGATGTCTGAATTCTCACAGAATCTCTTCACAGTAGCAGAGTTGAAACCAAAAGGATAAACCAAAAGCCCAGAAGCCATTATGAACACTAGAGAGGAGAAAAAAAACACAACAATTATTATCGAACACTTAATTCCTTTGAAAAAAATTCCTTCTTTTAGAAAGCAATGGAAAAAGTCATAGCTTAAAACTTATGATTGTCAGATTATCTTCCTTTTCATAATTACCTCTTATGGACAGCAGTGTCATAACATGGTAGCAAGTTGGCATTGGGATTTTTTTCATGAGAGCTCTTGCCCATTATGTCACTTCAGAAACGTTGTAATCCAAATTATGTAGCCATTTAGAAAGTAAGATGATTCAGACACAATGGAATCCAGAGGAGAAGAATTCCTAAGTTTGCAGATTCCAAACCAACTTGATTTTCTTCTCAATAGCATTTTTGTACTTGAGACAAAAAATTACTTTGTTCTGCCAAATAAAAACTTTCAATGAAAGAGTGTAAATGTAGTTTTTTAGATTCTGCTGATTAGGTTCTGGTAATGTAAGCACTTTCTCATTATTCTCATTATTACAAACCCAAATTTTTAAAAAAATCCTTCATTTGACCCAAAGATTGTGAGATGAAAACCAACACAATCTGTCTGCTTTTTATTTAGCTTTTAGCATTGGAGTCTTTGAGAATATTTTTTTTAATTCTCCCTGTAAACTTAAGGATTAGAAAAATTTTCAACCTAAGGTTGAGACCTAAATTAGTAAGACCTGAAGTTCCCATAGTACCTAGTATTGACAGCTTGGGCTCTAAAACCACAAAACAAATATAACAGGATGTGTTATAGAAATCTAAAGGTTCAGTATGTAAAGGCACAGAGTTAAAGTAGCAGGAAATCTCTCCCAGTGAGTTGTCTTTTACTCCTTCTATTCCAAATACACTAGCAGATTAATCCAGTGCATAATGAAGAAATATGTCTAAAATACAAGCAAAGCTTAAGCCACCTCTTGATGGTGGAAAGCCAGACTTGCCTCCTGCAATTATGCTGTCTGTATTATCTGTTAGCTTTTAATAGAACTTCACAGATTTTACAGTCTTTAATGAATATATGTTATATTTAAATATCGTGGCTTATGCAATTAATTTAATGAACAGCAGAACCACTTTTCCAGCTTTGAAAATAAGACTGCCCAAGGTATAAATCATGACTATGATAAAGATGCATTAAAATACTCCAGGTACAGTTCTCAGAGCCTGTTTCTGCCCACTTTGGAAGCCAAGAGAGGCTGAGCTAGGCTGATGCGAAGGGGTATGCCATCCCAGCCATTGTGTATACCCCTTTTTTGAGAGAACATCGAGAAACCATTTTTCTAGCCTTTCTGCTAATGAAAAACTACTGTATTAAAATCTATGCTGTATTTTAAAAGACTTTATTTTAGGTACCAAAAAGATAGCACAAAGCAGTCCCTTTTCCTGCCTTCTCATTCTTCCAGGATAGTGTTTTGTTCAAATTCAGAGGGTGGATTGTTAGTGACTCAAGAATAGTGATAATCAGCATTAACTGTTATGTTTGAGCTGATAGATAATTCATAACCAGCAAACATTGAATGAAACATTAAGATTATAAAACAAACACTATGTGCCATTCTCTGTATTTGTAATTGCCTTTCAGGTAGGGCATGTGCATATTACTCCAATTATAATATTGCAGAGGCTTAATCTTAAAAGTATCCAGTAAAAAAGGGCAATCACTCATTAATCTTTTTTAATTAAAAAAAACTTTAATAAGCTTGAGGGCTAGATGAAATCAAAAAGTTTAACACACTCAGCCTGTGAAGTCCCTGAATAATTTGAATTAAAACTTTCCTTCTAGTCTAAATGGAACCGCTGATTTAATCCCTTGTAAAAAACAATAAAAACCAAGAAAATGGAAATTAAAAGGAGAGAAACTGGAACAGAAGCAAACTTGCCAGCCTGTTTCCCTCTAGGGTAACTGATGTATGGGTACAAAGAGAAACTGCCTGCCAGTAAGCGGAGCTTTCTGAGAGCAAGGTGCTTTTACCTGCCCTTGCTCCCACAACCACTCTCCTTTCCTTTCAGCCTTTATGAATGATAAGTTTTCAGTGGTTCCCAAGGAAAGGACGCTGTGGCCTTCCCCTCTTCCCAGGCTCAAGGTGTGTGAAGGTGATGCTGCAGGAGCCAGTTAAGGGAAAGGTCCTCCCCAGCACAGGCAACATTCTGAGCGTGTCTCGCCCTCCCTGATATTCAACCGGCTGCACCTGCTGTGGGTGCCCAGGGCAGGAGGGAGCTCACAAAGCTCAGCACCGAGTTCTTAGCAGCTGTGCTTGTGCATTTAGGCTCCAACATTAAACAAATACACAGAAGCTGAAGCTAGTTACAAAGAAGTAAGTTGTATTTATGCAGATCTCCCTTAACTACACACATATGACACCACTAAAACCAATACAAAATGAAAATACAATAAAAATGAAGCTAAACTAGACACACACACATACATCTCATCTAGCAAAGGTCACTGAGCTTTCCCAAAAGAAGAGAAAGAGCCAAGGGCCAGCACGCTTCCCTTGTTCAGTAGCATAGCCTGAAAGTTGTGTGACTCTCTTGCATGCCCAGGAAAATTCCCCGAGCGCTACTTCTGTAGGCAGAAACAGGGGAGGCAACCTTGGAGAACAACCAGAAAAAAAGGTGACTTTTCCTACTGCTATGGTAAACTTTGAGAGTGTTAAACTGCTAAGCTGATGATCAACAAACTAAACCATGTTAATCCATAGATGCATGTAGGTTGTAGCATTCACTCGTGGGCTAATACAGCTAGGAAGTGCAACAATGTGCTACCTAAGAGACTGGGATGTAAAGCAGATACACAGCATAGCCCCAGTCAAAACCCAGGCTGCTCGACTGCATGAAGAATCTTGAAATAGCCCTGTGGTACAAAACCTTCTGTAAAATGTTGGGCTCATTTGCAAAGGAAAGCAAACTAGTTTTAAGACAAACAGCAATTGCTGTAAGCAAGAAGCAGGTCTAAAATTAAAATTTCAGTTTCCTCATCTTTTCAAAGCCAAAATAGTCCATGCATCTCATTTGGTGAAAGAAAACATTATGCAGAATTGGAAGCAATCTTTTTATCATAAAATCCCTTTAAACTTTGCTCACTGTTAAAATTTGCTGGTTTTCTAACACTATCTTCATGTATCTGTCCATATATATGTTTTCTTTTTGATTGGGTTACACAGAATTATTTTGAAGGATGTGCTTTACATTGACACTAGTGTTTTGATTACCACTTGGTGCTGATGTTGTATGGTGTGATTTAATGGAAGAAGCTTTTTTTTGAAGGCTAGAAATAACCTGTCACAGTCGAATGTAATGTGTTCACATATCAAACAGGCTGAAAAGTTACCCATGGTTTCATATCCTCAGGCATGTCATAGAATGACCTCATTATTCTCATTTAGGTGCCCTCTTTCTTACAAAAGCTCAAAATATTGAATAGCCTGTTATTATCAGCAGAAGCCAAGCTTTCAGACATGGTGCTAATGACTGCTTAATAGTGCTGTCTATCAGCAGTGCAGTTAGCTGGGAGAGCACACAAAGAAACAGTGGGGCTCCATTTAGGCTCCTCATATAACACTTATGCCTCTGCGCAGTTTTCCAACAATAAACATCACTTTAAAACGTGTCAGAATACAGTAGTGAGTGCACTTTACCATTATGTGTAGTGTAATCCCACTGTCATACAAGATGATGAGAAGACTACACAATGTATTTGGGTCTGTTCTATAGCATGAAGCATATTGAGTGTAGAGGGGACTTGCTGGTAAAATGGGTCATTGGAGTTCTTTTTGTAACATGGCTTGGCTGATCATTTGATTCATCTCCCATCAGCTATTGGGTCTTGTTAAAAACATGCCTTTTTTTTTGCTTTAATATCTGACACATGGTGTTTGTTATTGCTAGGTCCTTATCACCTGGGTTCTCACCAGTAAGTCACAGCCACTACTGACTGCAGGGCGGTTTAAAGTCAAGTCTGTGCACATTGGTTCAACTGTAAGTCGCTTTTTATTTCTACTTTCTAATCTTCTGCCCTCCCAAACAGTTACAGTCTCACCCTGGTTTTCTCTCATCCTCTTTACTTCACTGGTGTCCTACAGCCAGACAGTAAATGGCATTTTCTCCTCTGAAGGGTTTGCTAGCCAAGGCAGGACCCCTGCACTGTGCTCTTGCTCCCTGTGCAGGCCCAAGGCTTAAAAAATATGGTTTACCTATTTTTTTCAAAAAAAGTAGATTCCTGAATTTGTCGATTTCTAAATAAAATAACTTTGATTAACAGTAATAAGATACTATTAGAATGGAGGACACCGTTTTAGGGAAAACAGGGCATTATGTAGAAAAAGTCATAAATTGTTGGTGATAATGCTGAATCAATGACACTTCTACTCAGGGAAAATAGCATTTTCTGCTATTTTAAAATCTAATAAACTATAACTCTTTGTCATTGCAATCCTGCATTCATTTCATTAAGCTCCTGAAATATGCTTTAATTATTTAAATCTATCACATACCATTTTCAAGTTTATTTTAAACCAGGCAAACCAAAGTAATGCAGTTCTCTAGAGTGTGTGTAGAGGGCACCAATGTACAACTCTCTTAAATACCATGCACAAAAAATGGCTATTTCCATTTCCACTTCTTTTGGCAAGGCTGATGGAGTTTTCAAAATGTGAAACACAATAATTGAATGGTTTTCTCTATTGTGAAGCAGGAACGTGAAAACTTGGCTAAGCTTATGTGTATCCTTCCATACTAATGCTGAAATGGATGGAAATCCAGAGGTCGACCACAAACATAGAGATCAGAAAAAGCTATTTTATTTTACTGTATTTGTTAATATGTTTAGATGATGTGTAGTAGTAATACTGATCACCAGTAATAAAATATGCTGTGTGCATGAATTATCTTCCTGAAATTACCTGCTGTAAGAAGATTAGTTTTTCTTAGAAGTTTAATTTGCTTATGTTAGGAGTATATTATATTCCTGATACTTGTGACAATGACGGATTAATTGCAAGATTGTGGGACATACCAGACAATCATTAGAATTAAGGCTGAATCGTACGTGAGCGAGAGTAGTATTCCAACCCTATTACAGATTATCAAAGTCTTATCCCTTCTTGGAACATTTTTATTGATGGAGCTTAATCTACCAAAGCAGTTTTCACTCATCTCATCAAGAAGTTTCCTCTCATATAATCCATTACCTCCCTTCTTAAAGCTGGCAGTTCTTCTTATGCACAATCAGTTGACTTTGAATAACACATTTCCTCTCAGGTTTACACATTTTATTAATCTAATAATTTTATTAGCTCCTCTTAAGCTTTTCTTTATGTGATTTTACTTACTTTACTTACATCATTTCAAATGAGAAAGTGGATGCTGATCCAAAGCCACAGATATCCTAACGCAAAGCCAGAAATACAGCTAACATTTGAGCAGCAATGAGAAAACCTTTCAACCAGTAATGGAGCCAGACATCTTCAAAAACATCATTTCTTGTCCTACTGCACTGGCTAGCCTGCACTCAATACTTTCCAGCACTCTTCCCAAGCAAATATTTTTGTAGCATGGCTGAAGGGTTACTACATTTAGGATATTTTGGACATAGGTGGTGCCGGTTCCCTTGTACAAAAAGGAGATACCTATATGTCACTTCCAACAACCAGAAACCTAAAGACAATGCTAAATAAGATCCAAGGTCACAGCTACTGTTGGTGATAGCTGTGCATGAAAGTACAAACAGAAATAAGATGGAATTTTGGGCTATCCAAAAATTAGTGATTTCCTTTTGGCTACTTCAGAAAAGGAGAAATTACCTAGAGTAATTTTGGTGAGAGCTGAAATACACCTAAAATCAGTGGGCATGCCAATTAAGTATAAAAAAAATAAACAGGAAAGTGACCTGTCAAAGATAAAACAAACCAGACAAAATCCTACTGTTATGGAAGCAAAACTTCTGAGGGGCAAGGCAAACGGGGACCACTGTTAAATGCCATTCTACCCTGCTGAACTCCTGGCAGGTGCACGTCAGGTACCTATAGTTCAAATTCTTGAAAGCAGCCCTAGCAATTATTCCCTCCAAGGAAAGCAAAATGGAGAGCAGGGAAGAGGGATAATAACGCCCATATATTTGGTATCAAAATGTAGTGCTCTTCCTTTGTAACTGAACAAAGAGCTGCAACTCATAATAATGATACAGCCATTTCTAACATACCACAGTTTAGCTCTTCTCCTTTGTGAAGAATTATTCCATTGGCTTCATTTCAGTCAAACATGTTGTGATTTGAAGAGCATGTATCAGTGCTGGACTGTTGCCAAATAAGTAGATTATACCAGTTCCTTTTCTAGCTTTTCTAAATGGTGCAACTCACAAGTTAGCACTTAGCAGCTATAATAGAAATGTGGTTATAACGAAAGCTATGTAGCTTGTCAATCCCCTTTGTTAGCTAACAAAGGAAATGTATTAGTTTGTACAATGTCTTCAAACTCTGTGTTTAAATAAATGCTGAGTATGTGACTACAGCTCACAAGCTAAGGAACTGCATCAGATATAGTAACTTACAGTATTTTAATATATATGTGTATATATATGCAAAAGTACTGGGAAATATATGTATATAAAAAGTTGGACAATGTTTTTCATTTGAGTTTATTTGGATTTAGCTGAGGTAGAATAGGACAGGTTATTTTAAATAAAACTAGCACTGAAATAAGGGTGCCTGTGCACCTTTTTTTGCACACATCTTTTTAATACCACTTAAATACCGCATTCGAGTTCTGTTGGCACAACTTCCTCATTCAGATGGGCCCTTATTGCACAAATAGCCTGTTTCAGAAATGTCTAACAATTGTACAAATAGGTGAAGTTACTTCAGTTATTAACTGAAGGGAGTGGGATCTAACTATCCAGACTTTGGAAAAGAAATTCTCTGAAGCCAGCATAGAGGTAGTTGGGCCTGGTAATTGCTGCATTAGCTGCAAGTTTATTAAGGGCTACAAAAGGAAATGCCATCTCGGTGACCTTTGAGGTTGCATTTCACAGCATGTTTTCTACATGAGAACAAATGATGAAACTTCACTATTTCTGCCAAGTGAGTGGTAGCTATGGTGAAGATTTATAGAGGTAATCTGGTAATCTGTGGGCCTAATCATGCAGTTATAGAGTTGCGTGTCATTTACTCAAAAAGGCTGAAATGATCTAGCACTGTGTGGACTATGGTGAAGGAGTGCATTTTGTCATCTGCAAGGTTAGAAGATATACAGCATATTTAGCAGACTGTAAAACGGAGAGACAAGAGCTAATGTTTCTCAAAATAGCAGACTGTTACACAAAATTTTACAAGACTCAGAGAGCTAAGAGATGGGGACTGTCAGATGCACTCCAGTTTGGAAGCCATTATGATTTTCCTTTTTTGTATTGCTTCAATAATTATATAGATTTTCTAATTAATTTTTTTTTAATTATTTAAGTCATGCTCAATTCATCTCTTTCAGAACAGCAAACACAGAAGCAGACTAATAATTTAATATTGACATATTTAAGTGTTGGGTTGTTTAGATGAGAGCAGCATGTTCAGAATGTATTGTGGCTGTAATGCACCTGTATTCCCTTATCCCTGTGTTACATTTTATTCAACAGTTAAGAAGTGCTAATAAGAAGTGCATATTTCAGTTGTTCTATTTTAGATAAACATAATATGATACACATTTTTCTAAGACATGCACATATTGGTTAACTGCTCAACTCCATTTCTACAAATAGAAATAAAGGTGGCAAATGCTTTGTTTATTAATTAACCTATCCATGCCAAAACCAGTATGTTCTCCAGCACAAGCAGGGAATGAAATTGATGACTGAAAATTTAAATTAATACTTCTTCTTGTGATCTTTTGGCTAAGAACAAGTGCAGCTTCAACTCACCATCTGATGCATTCCCTAGCAAGGAACAGTATCAGCCTGGGTCCATATGCAGCTGAAAGTAGTGAGGGAGCGGACACGTTTCCTTGCAGCATATTGTCTCTCCTTTGGAGCCAGCTCAGCTGGGAAGGGGAGATGCTGCCCAGCTTACAGCAGGTCTTGGCTCCTGCTCTGGCTGTCAATTCCAAGTTCTTAAATAGCTATTTAGAGCGGGGGCTGAGGTCCAAAAGATGGGCAGTGATGTGTAGATCACCTGAAATGTCATGATTTGACATGACACATTTGCTCCCTTCTCTTCCCCACCTGCTCACCTCACAGGTCTGTTTTAAATCAATCTTTTCACCTCTCCCAAGACTCACAATTTAAGCAGAGCAGACACTCATGAAAACAGATTTATAATGAAGCTGGTGGCCATTAAATACTAGCCTTACATCAGAGGTGACCTTATTGTAAAGCGTTGTACAGTGAATTTATTTTGACTTTGCACATTCTATACCTTGTCTCCCACATCACAGAGATGCACAATGTGGCAGCCGAGTAGTGGTGGCAAAAGGCCTGATGCCTGAGAATAATGCCCACGTCTCACTTTGTTAGAGTTGCACTTCACATCCCAGCAGTCTTCAAGCCTCAGGGATATCGCATTCATTACCTCTTTCAGAGACATGTATTTTACATAAATGGCTGAAAGGTGATTAGAATCCCTGACAGAACAGCATTTTATCTGGAATGCAACCATGAAAAATATGTGCCTAAAACAAAAAAGGCATCCTACATCCTTCTCCTAATTGATTTAAGCTACAAAGACCAGCTTCAGTTTTCCCAGGGCACAGGAACTACCAGCAAGACACAAATTGCATGTTTTCATATCTCCTAATAAAAACTCCTTGACAGGGGGTTGAAACCAGAGTTTTCTGTTCCTCAGATGTCCTAGTCCTGTGAATGTCATCACTCAGCAGAAGCACACATACTGCCACCTGATCATAAAAAACAGTTCTGTAACAACCCTCATTTCACGCTGCTGATTCCAGCCCACCATAAATCAGCAACACCACAAGTAACGTTGGAAATAATTGTCTGTTCCCGAGCTCCCCTCTTTTTACGGCCCAGGTGCCATACAGCTGCAGCCATATGGTAGACTACGTCCTACTGAAGTGGGTTGTCACAGCACCTCCAACAGTAATAGTACCTGAGTACTTGGAAGCTTTTTAATGCTGCAAACTGGAAAAATGCAGCTTGTACTCATGCAGTGGTTTTCCTAACCTTTAAAAACGTTATAAAAGGAATCAGCTCTGGCTTAAACCAGATGCTCTTCAGATAGGGAATGGGATAGCAACTGCTAATTCACTGAAAGCTGCCTGGAAATGCAGCAGGTGATCCCAGGGCTGATCCTCAGACAAGTCTGCCAGCATGCTGCTCTCTGACCTGTCTTCCCTTGGTCACTACACCGTCTTTCTACCATCTAGCTTTTTGTTTTTCCTGAGCAGAGATTGCTCATACTGATTGCTCTCTGTGCAAATGAATTAGTGCAGCACAGCTAACATTTTGACTTCAGCCATGTTTGACCTCTGTGTTCCTTAGCCAAGTCTTACACAGCAACTTTCAGGAATGTGTCCTGTTAGACCATGCGGTTAAAACAGTACCAGGCTGGGCTGTGCTGGTCAAGCCACACACTCAATTAGCAGCAGACAGGTCTACTTTCAAGAGCCACCAGCCATGTCTCACACAAGAGGTTGATTTAGTCCAAGGCTGCAGGAAGAAAAGAGCCAAAACTCACCTGGCATCTTATGGCTGAGCACACCGTCAGCCTGCCAGCAGGAAGGACCAAGTGTGTTCCTCACCTCCCACTGCGGACACTGTTTATAGGTCCCTGAGCAAGTCATTGCTTGCAATGACCCCTGTCAACTGCAACAGTTTGCCGTTCTAGTGCACTTCAAAAGGCAAGTTTTGGCTCATGTCCCTTCTCCGCTGCATGGGGCAAGAAACTCATCATTGACTGATACGTGCTTCAGCTCCCAACTCGTAAACATACAAATATAACTTCAGGCCATAGTAAACCAAAAGAAGTAATTGAGTTCTGAGGCAGAGCTACTTATGTTAGAAAAATAACGTAGAAATCTGGAGTAGTGACAGAAATGCCCCAAATAACTAGCTAAATAGAAGTGATTTGGGCTATCTGATCATTTTTATCAGGTTGGCCCAGCTGCACAATTTCCCGTCTCCAATTATACCAAAAGGCCCACACTTCCTCCTTCATTAATGCATTTGAAGGATTTAATGAGTTACTTCATCAGGTTAATAAATCCCTTCAATAACTTTATTACACTTTGATACAATTATTCAAGTGGTGCAGCTAACAAATGATCATCATTTATATTTCTTGACAGAATAACTTAGTTAATATATTTGGACCGTGAAATACAAAATCCGTAAAAAAACTATGGGGACAATTGAATGTCTTTGTGGGGGAGGGTTTTTTCTATCTCCAGTTAAGGTAGCATTGGAAACCCTCTTTCTCTTGTGCAAGTAACTTCAGGCAAGTGCTAAGGAGAACTGCAGCAATGTTCTGTTTCCCACCGAGTGCTTAGGAAGGAGGCGAGCTGCTGCAGGATGTGTACCACTGCCTATAGGGAGATGTCTTAAAATGCATCAGAAGGGACATAACCCATATTTATTTGTTCCAGCACTTTATCAGGTTTAAAATCCAGCTTCATAAAGGCTGTTCCATTTCTTGAGGTTAAGATCTTTGGCTAATTTTGACAAGGTACAGTGACACCATCAGAAAATAACATTATATTCTGGAAATTATTTTAAAACTAAATTGAACTGGTTGCCATGCCATTTGTTTTTCCTGTGGCATCATAGTAAATGACATCATCAACAGAATAACCTTAGGGGCAAGGGCGTTTTCAGAATCTTAACCTTCGAATGGCCAGCAGTATTACAGCTTCCTATTACCAGAGTAATAATATTTATGGTAGGTAGACTGCAAGAATGGAACCGTACCATTTATTTACTTATACTTGATAGCCACCTCTAGCAAGAACAAATTTCCCATTAATCACCATCTTATCTCTGTAAGAAACAGTTACTCTCAAGGACATCTGTATTATTCCCTTTGTTTTATTAATATAGAGAATAGTGCTGCTATGGATCTTTTGACACTGAACTTTATTTATTTTCTAGATTTTCTTTTTTAAGGACAGCTGAAATGCTTAAGTAAAATAAACATTGATCTTTCTTAATACACAAACTACTTAAGACCCCAATCATAGCGAGGGACATGTGCACTGGAAATTTCTCTGAATATATTTTTATGTAAAGAAACTGCAAATCAGTCTCTCTTTCTTCTATTTTTTTATCTGTTGAAACTCCAGTTATGAATTCTGAATTTCTGCTGGGAGTGCAGATGACCTTGTTAATACGTGAGAGTGCCAGAAAAGCAGTGCCCTCCAGTCCAGGGGGTCAGGGAAGTGAAACCAGTTTCTAAAATCAGATCTTGTAATAAAAAATGCATATTTCTCTTGCCTTTCGCATAGTCTTTAGTGAGCATTTTAAAAATTACATATTATATTGAGCTCCAGGCTGATTTGTTTTTCTAATTTTTCAAGAGCACTGCATCATATATTCATCTTTAAAAAGAAATCAATATAGGCCCAGCAGGGGACAATATCAGACAGCCAAACTCTCTTTCATGTGAGAAAAGCATTAGTGGAAAGACTTGCACAAGCTGAAATTTTTGGAAGTTTCTCCCAGTCAGCGAGTTCAGTTCTGTTCAGTATCCTAAACCAAAAGATGGTCACAAATAAGCACAGGTCTCAGGTCAGCTCAGAAGGACCAGGGCTCTTCCCGCTAGCAGCTGACTAACTTCTGTGCAATCTGCTTTGAAATAATGGAGCCACAGTTTCCCATTTCCTTTCATTTTGGCTCCAAGTGCCACGCAGAGCTCAGGGCGGCAGGGCCACTCAAGCCCCGTGATTGCAGAGGAGACGCAAGCAGCATTTAATGGGTGCTTTCCTGTGCAGCCGCCTCTCAGCTCTGTCTCGGTGAGTGATAACTGTTGGTGACAGCAGGAACTGGTGATGCTCATGTGTTTTAGATAGAGCAAAGCAAAAGGCTCTGCCACCAGCCAGCCCTGTGCTCCCTCTCACTCCATCTGTCTCAGCCCAGGACACAGAAGACACATTGGTTGTCCTGATCCACCCTGCAGGCCTGAGTGTCCTTTCCATGGAAACCAGAGCCTGAAGATGGAAGAAAGAAAAGAAAGAAGAGACCCGGTCCATGCCCTCTATGGCACGATGACCCCTCTTCAGAAGTGGCCAAGTGCTTGGCAGGAAGGAGATATGCCCTGTTGCCTGAAAGCAAATAATTTACCTTGCAGTAGGACAAGCCTTATGCAGTACCAGAATTAGGTGGTTATGCTAGTGGAAGGGGAACCTATTCATTTTCATTTGCTGTTTAATTAGGTGTCCAATACCAAACAATGGTGAGACGCTTGCTTGGATAGGATGAGCCACCTAATTGTCAGGTGAACACGCAGTCACACCTGCCTCTAAACTCAAGCACTGCTCACCCAGCAGTTACTCTGGAGTCTGTCAAATGTAATTTAACCAGTAATTTGCTTGCAAAGTGAAAGCTGCGCTTGCAAAGATAGTGAAGGACTCTATCCTGCCCCTGTGCCACTGCTGGGTCCAAGCTATGCTGGTCCTGCCAAGGATGCTGCCCAGCATAACTGTCCCGTGTGAGACATCTGGTGTAGGTAGGGTTTGCTGAACCAGGAGAGTAGAGGCAGCCCAGCAAACCCTCCAGTGAATCTGTGCTGGTTTGGCAGGTTACCACGACCCAGTGGATCAGTGTGGGTCAGTGGGGGTGTAAGGATTTTGTTGGGAGGAACGCCAGCCATGCAGCTGGGTTTCTCGGACTCCAGCGAGTGAGCAGAGCCCAGCCTCAGGCATCCCTGCTCAGCTGTGCCTGCCCAGCTCCCCGCCACCCTGCTGAGAGCTGGGACACCCCCTTTGCCGCAGGCACCAGCATCGAGACTGCCAGCCCCACAACACAGCAGCGAGAAACACCCCAGGCAGGTGCTGCATTAGGGCTGGTTAGTCCATGACAGGGGCTTCCTTCAGGGATGACAAAAATAACGCCACAGCATTTCCATCTTCCTGCATTTAAATGTTTGAGTTAATAACATTTATAGGGCAGCACAGAAAAATGAACTTAAATACATCATCTGTCATCTCAGGACACCGAATTACACCATTACTGAAAGAGATACAGAGAAATGTGTCTAATAAACATTGTATATTTTGCACAATTTACTTTGCATTTTCCATATCCTGCAACAAACACAGGATAGGAAGGCTTCTTAATGATCATAAGATATGTGCAGAAAGAGCAGTTCCCTGAGGACTACTGATTAATCAGGGAAATACTCATTTGTTCTGGCAGAAGTGATGTGCATCTAGGCAGGGCAAATGATGAACCCTAAGTGCATACAGCAGCCATCAGGGGCCAAAAGTTTCCATTCATTTAACTAATTTTGCCTCTAAGAAAAGAGCACGTTTCAGCACAGCACCAGGACATAACAGCACTTGTTCTCTGTCCTAATTCCTTTAGGGTTTTGTCTGAAAAAGGCATAAAGAGGCCCCACATTCATTTTAGAGACTATAAATGCTAAGAGTCAGCTTCCAAACTAAGACATCCCTGCTGCTTGCTTAGATACACTGTTTAGGGGAGGATATAAGGTCTTGGCTGCAGCATCTGATTACTGTGCGAGGGACTTGGGAACAAGTTAGAAGATTTAAAGGATTTTTCATCAGGTGATCTAAATCCCTGCCTGGGTTTTTAGTACCTGAGAAACACTGCATGTCCACTGATTGCAGTCCTTCCGACACTCCATCATAGTCATATTAATTTTGTGGTTTGGCACAGTTGTTGCCACCTAGAAGTTTGCAACCTGGTGTTTGCTAGTAAGTAACGATGTGCAACCTCTGTGCTTTACACATATTTCTCTAGTGTTCATTTTCAAATTAGCCACAGAAAGGACAAACTAAAAGCAGATGTGTTGTACTTTTCTCTGTACGTTTGGAAGCTCAGTCATGGAAATATCTTTGTCAGATAAATGAATTCCAGGTCACTGGGATAAATAGATGCAATAAAATACTTGTATGTAGAAGAAACTCATGCAAAAATGTGATCCAACAACTCTTGAAGGAAATTGCCGTGTAAAAGATCCAACTTTGAGGCTTACCTCAGGCTTTTGCATAACATGATAGTTAGTACTTTAAATTGGAGAAAATGTGATGGGATCTTTTGATTTTTTTCCACTTGCTTTTTCAATTTCATGGGATCAGCAGAAAGTGAAGGGAACCAAAGCTGAACTAATGCTGTGCTTTTGACTCCACCACAGCCTGAACACACAGCAGAGGTCATCTGGTGGAGAAAGGAGTATGTGTTACCCCTCTTATGGGCATCCCGAAATTGCCAGAAAATGTGGATTTTTGACCTGTTTTCAACATAACATGAGAAAGGAAAAACAGAAATAAATGGGAAGGCTGAAACATAATCGGCAAACAGTAGTTATTTAGTTTGGCTACCGATTTATTAATGCATTATAGTTATGCACTCAGGAATAAACCCTCACTTTAAAATGTTCTTCAACTCTAGCCGGGATTATTTACAGGAAATAAAAACAGTTAAAGAATTAGAATGAAATCCTGCCTGTACAGAGTCAACAGAAATGTTGCCACTGATCTCATTAGGCCAGGTTTTGCCCCCAGATATCTACAAAGAACCACAATTCTCTTGCAGTATGTCTAGCAGATTAATATTCGACAACACCAATTTATCTTTCCCTGCAGAATCCTTCATTTTTATGCAGCTGGCCTAACAACTTTGCTCCACAAGTTTGTGTTTCAGTGCAAGACAGACAATGATCCGTGCTCCTTTTTAGGCTGTTTGCCCAACATTGCCATTCCCATTTGGCTTAAGCACCTTCTGAAATTATTATTTTGCCTCCATGTCCTTTATAAGAATTTTTTTCCTCTGAGGTATCTGCTTTCTCAGCAGCAATTTTAAGGCATTTCAGGCTACAGAAGAACTATAAAATTAACACTGTGCTCCTGTATATCATAAAGAACATATTCCTTTAACCCTCTCCTTCAAAAACCCATAAGCATTCACTGTACTTCAGCAATTCGCCATATGCTTTTGCAAGGAACATTTTGCACCTGCCACCATAATACAGGAAAAATGCCAGCTTTGCAGGAGAAAACATTAACTAATTTACACAAAGCCTTAGGTGGTCTATTAGCCCTGCATAAAAACAAGAACATGTAATTACTGGATCCACAGACAGAATTAAATTTGATTGACTACAAAGAAGCAATGAGTGGAGCAATTAACAACAAAGCCCAAGTAAACTCCTCTGATGGGGAACCCATGGCCTGGCTGAATGAGGCTGACAGCACAGTATCTACCTCTGCTGTCCCAAGAGACATGTCCACACCAAACCTTTAACTCAATGCAAACAGTTAAGCTTCTGTCAACAGCACTGTTCAGCTATCTGCTGAACTACTGTGGATTGTGTAAGATACAAACCAATAACCATATAACCAATTCAGCACAGTAGTAGTCTTCTAGCACCATTCGTTTTGTCAAATCATTCTTTCTCCTGTGTTTCTGGACATTGATAGCAGGCACCCAAGGTGGTTGCTCCTCCGTGGTTGATGCCATTTTGGGTGGATACAGCGTTGCTCACTGGAGCACCACGTGCCCGACTGGGCAGCGCAGCAGATGCTGTCCTGCAAGCATGATGGAATAGTTGCTCTGTAGGCTTAAGCTCATTAAGATAATTGCAACTGGTCAGAATCACAGGTGCACAGTTAAATTCGGGATGGCAAAACCCATCCAAAAGAAAAGCATCTTCACTTTCCAGCTCCCCAGCCACACAGGTTAATTGCAAGTATTTTGCCGGTGTCTGCAGTAAGGCAGGAACCTGGGGTGTTTCTGTCGCCGCTTCTGTCCATGATTTGATTTAATGCCCTCTATGAGCAATTGCACCTCAGTGCTTGCAATAAGAAAATGTCATAAAGGTACCTGCTGCCTGGTCCAACATCTTTTGGCTTTGACAGTTCAAATTTACAGCTTTAATTCAGGAGTCTGGAAGCCTGGTATTCTGTACACACTTAGTGAAGGGCTGAAGGAACAATATTTTATAAAATGTTCACCTGTGTTCAGTGACCCATGGAGGATATAACCCCTCAGACCTTGTGAAATGACTTGCAGACAAATTCATAGTCCAGATTGTCCGGTGGCAAATTACAAAGTCCTAGTTAAACCCCTGTGTGCCTGGATGTACTGACTTGAATGTTTTGCCTCCATACAATAAAGAGCTGAACTTTCAGCAGCTTAATTGAACAAGTGCTCATCTGGGTTCTCTTAGCCTTTAGGAAGATCCTCGCAAGCTTGATTTCTTGATCATGTATACAACAAGCTGCACTTCAAAATTGTCTCCTGTTCTTACATTTCTATAACCTTTTTCCTAACAGAATTATTTTGCTGAGGAATGGAGTAGCTGAAATACACAAACAATTATCAACAAATCCATCACCACCACCTGAATTGCTCTTGCTGCAATTGACCAAGCACACAAACCACTGAGGCTCCTTCCACAGCCACGAGATGTGGGTGGTGCAGAGGGCAGCCGCACCTATGCCATGAGCTTGTGTGCCATGGGCAGAGAGTCTGCCACAACTCACGGTGTATTTGGCATCCTCATTGAAGCCTCAACCTGCCACTGAGTCAGAAAAATTAGCTTCCTCTCTCCAGACTAAAATTAGTAGGATTTAGGGGGTTAAATTCTGACCTCTGTTTACTGGTGCCCCTTGCACCATTTCCCTTATCAGCACTGGGACAAGCCCTTTTTCCAGGTGATTCTGCCTATTTCAGTGAGTCAGAATATGGGCAGCTCTGGGGCCAGCACCAGGACAGCTTGCATGCTGGGTCAGATTTGGTGTGCAAGACAGACAGCTGGTTTCATCAAGCAGATTCTGTAGAATGGTGATTTGACTTTCCAGGTATTTGCTTGTACTCATTGAAATGGTTTATAAAATACTGTGGAGGTGTTACTGCACTGAGCACTGTCATAGATGTATAAGGCTGGTGCAGTAAGCCTAACACAGCCCTGGGTTTCTAAAGACTGAAAGAGACTGTTGAGGAGAAATATATATATAATTTCACCAATTTCAGGAAAGATCAGATCCTTTCTCTCAGTTCTGTATCTGTATCTACAAAGTCTCAGGACATAACATTTAGAGAGTAGCATCGATCAAGACACGACGTGCCCTGAGTTTATTGGCACAAGACTGGCTCAGACACGCTGGTGAGTGTGGGGCAAGCCAGTGAGGTCACAGCCCAGCCCGCACACCTTGACCAGCGAGGAAGAAGCTGGGAAGGAGGTAGAACATGTTGTAAGCATCCATAGCAGGAGGAGGAAAGTGCCCTTCAGAGCAAGTGTGATCTTCCTAGTCCTGATAACCAGATGAACCAGGCAGTTCATTACATGGACGCAGCAAAGGCAGACACAGAGTACATCTTTCCAGGCAGGGACTGTGGCTTGCTTTCTGCAGGAGTCATGACATATTTCACAAAAACGGCACAACTGAAACGCAGAACTAAATGCACCTGTATGAAAGGCGCTGACACACAAACACCACTTGGGAGACTCTGGACAAAACAGCTACGGGATTTCCTTTAGGAAAAGACGGGCTGTGCGTGTGGCTGTCATGCATAGGACAATGTCATCCTGCTGAGCACAGCGGGTTGGCAGGAACTGAGTAACGAAGCGTTAAGCAGAGGTGAAGGGAGGCAGCACCCCAGCCATTGCCTGGACTGCTCCCCCATCACGGAGGGAGGCCAACTTTGACACTCCTGCTCCTTTTGCAATCCAATTTAAGTCCCACGTCTCTGTTACCGCTGTGTTCCCAGGGGTCACGTTTGGGGCTGTTATAAAATGCAGGCACACTAGCATTGCAAACGTCCCCAATCTGTGCCATATATGCAGCTGTTTAATGAGGCTTGCTGTCATTACAGCAAAATGACTCAAGGACTTTCTTAAAAGAGCCTCTTATTTATAGTATCATAGATTACCTTAATGTCATTTTACTGGGAGGTGCTTTGAAATACTGTGCAAACATTACAAGATGGTCCCGAAATAATGTGCGTTTAAACAGAATCTAACAAGGAAAACAAATATTGGATGGAAGAGAAAGCATTTGTTGAAATTTGCTGAAATCTTCAGCAAAGGAGTACTTTTATGAAAAGTATTCACTTCTGAGCTGGAGTTTCACAGCGTATCTTGCACATGGAAGTCAGTGCAAGTGTGTACGCTGGCACAAATTCCTGATGGAGAGATCTATGTGCGAAGTGTAAAGATTAGTAAGAATTTTCTCCTACCAGAAAAACTACCTAAAAAACAACATGACAAAGCAATGCTGTTATTCACCCATAATATTCAGAAAGCAAGAGTTACTTTTTCCAGGCTGTGTCTCAGTTTTTGAAGAGAATATCAAAAACCTGTATTGATGTCCAGTCCTCTTCAAACTACAATTTAATCTTTCACCTATGCCACCTCACTCTGAAGTCTTCCTTCTTGCTGAGTTTCATGTGTTTTCTCTCTGCTCTCAGTTTTATACCTGCTTCTATCCCACAAGTTACTCAGAATTCTCTCTGACTTCTACCGGCACATCAAATTCCTTCCATCCTTTCCATCACATTTCAATGACATCCTCACTTTTTTGGAAAATATAGACTAAACTTTTGTATTGTGTCCACTTTTTATTTTATGGCGTTAGTTTTAGTTTGTGCTTTAATCTGTAGTAGAGATGAAAAATTTGATTTGCACCAACCTCTGTGTATGTTAGTGCAGGCTTTCTCTTGCCAGATAAACATAGCCTAGATGAGCCCTCCATGAACTATAGATATGCATCCCTGTTTGAACAAGGAAAATATTTGAAGTACCCATCTGGTGAATAAAGGAGATATCCAGGGCATGCTGATTTAAACCTGGCCAGGTCCTCATGTTCCTACAGTGGATAATTACAGGTGGAATCTTAAACGGAAATGTATTAATCAGAGTGGGATCTGCTGCCAGTGCCCTTCCCGTCAAAACTCAAACAGCAGCAAGGAAATGAAGTAGTAATGACAGGGCTTCTATTTAGCCTCTAAATCTTTTTTTCTTAGGTATCCACATTTTAATGAAATTTATATGCTTTTTAATGTAGGAGACATTTTGATGATCTTAAATACAGTCTCTAATTAAACATTCTGTAATTAAACTTCTTGGTTTATTTATGTAAAATGTCGAGGAATTAGAACAAGCCTTATTCCTCCAGGTTAAGCCTTACTTAGCCTCAAAGACATGGTGTCTAACACCAGTTTTTTTAAAGCAGTCACGGGAGCAGAAGGATGTTCCTATACCAGAGAGCCCCCATGGAGCAGAGCAAAGGAAAGCCCATCCTATTTGCGCCGTGTCAAGACCGGTGGGCTGGATGGGCTCCCAGCCCAGCAGCCTGCGTGCCTCTTGGCGTGGCTTGGTTGGAAACTCTCACTTCTCTTGACTATTTACTCATTCACTTTTTCCCCAACCTTTGATGAGATTCCCATATGGGATGTGGAATTTGTGAGCCACAGATTACTTTAATCTGAAAAGAACATTTTGTAAAACATGCAGAAGACACAAGTGTACTGGGTTTTGAATGTCTTCATTCTCACATGCCAATGTATAACATTGCATCCCAGAAAAATATGTTTGAAATAATAATTTTAATTAATTTGTGGAGGGTCTGGCTCCTGTCTTACAGACAGATCTATGCCATATTCGCCTTTGTTTGCTACATCTGTGAAACATCCATTATTTTTCCATGGTGTAAATGATCTCATTTCTGTTGCTTTCCCTGTGACACAGTGCCATGTTCATTCCTCCTTCGAAAATTTCAGAAAGAGAAGCAATTTGTAAGAATGACAAGAAAATGGCTTCTCATTTGTGTACACCACAGCAATCTGACACACAGAAAGAGGCTCTCGTGAGATTCACAAATCCTAATTCCCACTGAGTTTCAAGCAGTCCAGATTTAAAAAAAAAAATCACATCGACCAATTTGATCATAAAGATTCTAATTCAGCACAGGTTAATTGAGAAGTCAGATTTTGTGCTATCACTTCTGGAGAGGAGGGAGATAAGCGAACACAATGACTCTTTATCAACAATATGGGAACTTCATTTAAAGTGAGAGCATTAGGTTACAGGCTAGAAGATTAGTAGCAATCAGGCTGCTCTCAGAAAAGAAAATGCACTGGGTAATAAAGATAGAAGGCATGAAGCTGGATGCATAAAAATGAGGTTTGATGCCAAATATTACAGGTCAAATCTGAGCTATCTGTCAAGTTGGCAGTGATCATTGCCGATGCACAATTATTATTATTCACCTGTGATCAGGTCATTTACCACTATCAAGTCAATGGCTCCTCCCACCCATTCCATTTGTTAATGGCATTTTAATGAAAAAAAAGTCCATCTATTATCTCTTTGAGATCACTAACCATTGTATAATAGTACATAATAGTATATGAAATACATTTACTTTTTCCCAATCACCCATACAAAGATATCAGCTGTTATTCTGTTCCTTAGCCACAACCCCATAAATCTGAGTGCAGTTCTGCATTTAAAGGTGGCAGGCTTATTTTTCCTTTCTCTTTGTGTGCCATGTGTTTTCCATACCAAAAAGTGCCTGTTTTGTTGCAAGTGACAGAAGGAGAATTTAAAGGGATGCTAGAGGATCATAAAGACTCCCCTCTACCCAATCCCAAGCATACATTCGCCTTATTGTTCTGCTGACTAAAGAATTAGAAACTATTAATATTGTCTCTGCTGGCAGGTCAGAAAAATACTTATTCTGTAGTCGAGCAGATTAATCCAAAGGGGGAAATAACCCTGCAAAGCCCTGCAAAAGCTGGCTGTCTAACCAATCCATTTTCTAAACCCAGATGTTTTCAATCTGTTTAAGTGTTAATCTCATGATACTTCTTTTTATGCCTAGTGAAATGATTTCAACATGTATTGAACTATTAGAGAATTCATATAATTAGTGCAGTTATTACTCTTTATGAAGGAGCCTTTTGAACAAAACCCTGTCTGTGAGTTTGTCAGTCATATGCTCAATTATCGAGGCACATTAGGACCTCTTGCCATTAGCTTTTTTGATAGGCTCTGGATACTGCCCAACTTTGGCTATTCATTTCAAAGAAACTTATAGTGAAATCAGAGGCAGTATAATAATAGGTAAGTTATAAATTAAATGCTGGCATTCTTCTGTGATGAGAGCCTGAATAAACTCAGTTTTAGGCTTCAAAGACGACGATTGAAGGGTTTGGTCTAGGGACAACACGGAGCACTTGTCCTGTCTGCACAAGGGCAGGGAATTTCTGACACTCAGTGCACTCCCTTGAGAGGTGATCCGAGCAAAACAGTTAAACTTCAAAGCAGTTATCACAACATTACACCCGATGACTAATTGAGGTTCCTGGACAGACCAGGAGGAGTGGGCAGAGGTTGAGGTCAGAGGTACTGTTTTGCAGAGCCTGTGATGGGTATGTAGAATAGGTTTGCAAATTCAGGCACTGGAATCCAGTCTCTGGGATTTACTCCAGCAAAAACTGGGTAACTACGAAATGTAGTTATAGTTAGCCATTTTTCCTGAAAACTGGAGAGATTACCCTCTTATGTCTTTTCTTGGCATGACTTTGGTGTCCTCTGATAAAGAGCTGATTTGAAATACGACAGCTAGACTGTGAGTTTTAAGCCGAGACCTCTTCTGTGACAGGTGCTGATGGGCTCTGCTATCTGGGCTCACTGTGTGAAGAATAATGGCTTGTGAAAGGAAGGTTACAAATAAGGTCATGAAGCAGCTCAGGAAGCCTTGCATTTCATGTCAAGGATCTTAAAGGTTATAGGAGGGCTGCAAAAACTTTCCTCTGGGGCTGCTGACTGACAGATCAGTGTCGTGATTAAAACCTGATTTTGATAAATCACATTGATCTACCATTTGCAAAAGGCTTTAAGAGCGCTGTGGCGAGCCATGCGTTCCTGTGAAATACTAGATCAAATCTGTAGGAAAAAAAGCAGCTTATGCCTTCCTATATGTCCTGCTGGCATACATACTGCATGGTAGCTGGCCCGTGCCATCCGAGAGCAGGACCTCCACCCGAGGGAGCTGCCCAGCCTTAAAGTGCCGCACTCGGGTGGAGCCTCCTCCAGTTTTGTGAATCTCCATAGACATCCCAGTTCACTAAGGGCCATTTAGCCCCTGAATCCTTAAGCAAAGTCCCTTTGCCTAACAAGCAGGCAGTAGATTTTGTCTGTGGGAACTGGCTCGCAGAGAATACGTGCAGTTGCAGATGGCTATGCTTACCCACACAGGGTGAGGGGGTTTATCATGGGGCTTACGGATGCTTCTTTTATAAGTTTGGTATGAGACGAGGGAGAGGAATCAGTTTAAAATTAAAATGAGGATTTTTCAACTCGTTCTTAATATTTATAAGGCTCCTTTTGCCTTATGGACCAATCGTCAAAGAGAAGATGGAAAGCTGCTCATCCTTATTTCTTGGCCCTTTAGTTCAGCTTCTCATTGTTTATACTACTCTAAGCAAAATAACTGTTCTGGAAATGCAGTCATTTACAAAATCCAGTCTACTAAGCCTTAAACAGCAGAGACGTGTCCTGCTATGTTTGTTCCTTTGTTGTTGCTATGGCATTACCACACATTTTTCCATGTAGGAAAGGAAATCCCATGGAGACCAGATAATAAAGGCTTGAATTTCCAGGGCACTGTGTCCGTCTCGCCTCTTGACCTGTTTGACGCCCTCTTTCACCAAACCTACATTCACTGAATCCAAATAAACAGCCAGCCATCAAAGGAAATATTTTAAAAGGATTGCTCATGGTTAGCCGTGATGAAATATACATTGGAAAACCTGCATTTTAATCACATTTGGAGTTCTGCATTTCAAAAATGGTTTTGTTTAACTACATCAGACTTGTCATTCAGGGAAGTTTCCTTCCGTAGGATGCCTGCATTTAAAAGTCAAGTTAACCAAACCCAAACAAATTTCCCAGGAGGCTGTAACAAACCAGACAAGCATCTCATATGCTCAGCGTCTGACCTCTGCACTGTACCAGGTGTATCTGCCTGCTATCTGCAGGAGTCTGAGATGCTGCATGCTTATACAACGTCACCAATTCACAACAGGGTGTCATGAGGTTTCATCAAAATATCATCACTGCATGTTGCTTGTTGGGACAACCTTGGCTTAGACTCTCCACTCAGCTTAACACTAGTTTACAAAGATTAATCCTATGCCTAAGGCCCCTGATCATTCCAGGTTGCACAGAATCATTGTGCCTTGTTTTATCTTAGAAATAACTATTTCATGGTGTTACCTGAAATTATCCTTTGCACATATGTTAAAATTGATGTGTTAATAGAAGTTTGTAAAATAATCTGAGACATTAATCCTATGTGATTTTTCATTCAGGCCAATATACAAGGTAATTGTCATACTCAGTACCATCGATCATCAACTTCTTCAACTTATTTTAATGTATATCTAGTTATAATTTAAGTAAGTGTCACCTGTTGATGTAGTTATTAGGGAATAATGTACGGTTCACAACTGACTAAAGAGCAAATGTCTCAGACTCAGAATTGTTCTGATGCAAAATGGCATGGTGTATTTTGGGCCAGACTTCTTGGGCTTCATTTGTAGTCTGTCTTCCACTGCTGTCATTTTTGTGCAACATAATTCAAAGGCACTGGCCTAGCCATCCAGGCATATTAAAAAAGTGCCTTGTATCCTCTCATCTTTCAAAACCACATATCCATATTGCGTATAGGGTATTGCAGCCAGAAGACATAGCCAGCCAGCACAGGATAATCTGCCACAGGCAACATACAGCTTGTGGCCTTCCAGATTCTTCAGACAACACAGGAAAACAAACAGCAGCCTTACAGACTTAATGGACTTTTAATGGATTTGATGGATTCTGCATCAGCAGTTTCTAATGGAATAGCTAAAGAAGAAAAATTTTCTTCCCATAGAGATTCCTAGGAGAATGTGAACCGACAGTGCAAGGGCTCCTATTTGCAATTCCTTGATGCTGTGCAAGCTAACTCAATGGCAAGACTCAAAGTCTTCATGCCTTCTGAAAAGTCATTGAGTTTTTAGGGGACAGTAACTGAGCTGTGTCTGTGCCATAGGCTTGTCACATACCACAGCAGTCAACAGTGGCAAAAGGCACCAGTAAACCCCATGAAGTCCGTGACCCCCTTGATCAGGGCCATTTAACTCAACTCCCCAGAGCTGGTGAAGAGGAGGTGCAGAAACTGAGGCTAGAAGTCTGCTCCCATGCCCAGAGGGAGGCTGTGGTTTTAGGATGGGGGGTTGTTCTGCATTTATCAAAAAGAAGGCAAAGCCTAAAATTCCTTTGTCAAATCCAGATAGGCAGCAGTAGTAATACATTCCTCCTAGTCACATATCCTTGACTTTGTTATTTTTGCATAATCTTTTAACTTCAACTATTGATAAATAAATTGGTTTACAAACCAGAGAGTAAATCACCATTCACTGCTGAGCTACTATTGTGCCTCTCATTTGTAAGGCAGCTTTCAAGCTTGTTTTTTAATCAGTTTGGCTTGACATTTTGTTTTCCTACTATTATTTATGAGCTGTATCTTATGAATGGATTATGTAAAATAGTTTAATTCCTGTTTTTGCAATTTCTCAGATGCCATCACACAAAAGCTTGCTTTGAGTAGAACACTCAGGTCCAGATTTTGTTCCCAGTTGCGATGATACAAATTAGACCATCATCCACTGAGATCAAAAGGGGTTTCCTCAGATTTACAACGTTATGAGCATTTAGGAAAAAATCCAAGTAATGCTCTTCTCAGAGTAAGCAAAGGCACATCACTACCTCTCAGCAGCGCATTTTGCAGATGGGGTTAACCCACTTATCCAGTGTCCTCAGCTCAGTAACTGAACCTCCTGATTCTTGTTGCAAGGAATTATCAACTGCATTCAGCTGTGACTTGACTGCTTTTGTTAGAATATGTCAGAAATGTGGATGGGTGGATTTTATAACATTTGCTTTCTAAGATTTTGGATGCACTTGGTCACTTTCAAGAAACTAAAACCTCAGTGGCTAATTAAAGCAAGTGCATTAGCCCCCTTTTGATGGCAGGTGTTAGCTCTTTTCTGTGAGACAGCAGGCTACTACTGTAGCAAACCAATATCTCTTAAGCCTTTGCTTGTAAAAACTATCTCCAGATACCAAAAATCTTGCCAATTATTACTCTCCATTTCACAGGTTTCTCTGATCTCTCAGCATCTGACTTCACACCTGAGTGTGGAACAGAGAATGTGTGAAAACTAGAGCTTTGTTGCTAAGGAGCATTCGGTATGTATTTTTGCTATTTATTTCCCTATACTAAATTATAGTTCATTTCTCAGGATGAAGCAAGTGATGTGGCCTGCAGCAGTTGTAGATAAGGTGCAGTATCATGCAAAGGAGAGAGAAAGAACAGTGACTACAAATTTCTGCTTCGTGTTGGCTTGCTCAGGTTATTGCTCTGTGGTTGCCTGGACTCAGGTCACTGGGTCAAGTGCCCAGTTCCTGCACTCGCCCAGTGCTTTGTTGGAGCCCAGCCTGGTGTCAGAGCAGCAGCTGGCCTGTGGGAAACCTAACAAGGAGGCAGCTTGTGCTCTGCCACTTGCAAGCCAAACTGGTTACATTTTTCATCTCAGCACAGGGAAATAGGTATGGTTAATTTGTATGACATCGTTGTGACAACGCAGAGCTGTGAAGATGATGGATGCCACAAAAGCCATTACAGGGCAGTTTTTCAAAGATGACTGCAAACACAGTGCAAGGCAAAAGGCACGCAGTTTTGTGCGTGTAAATGAGGCAATTACAACCAGAGGCACGCAGACTGCATCTTTGCAAAACTATAGCTCCCTTGTTTGAAGAAGTGCCTCTCGGCTGAGTTATGCAGGGCTTTCCAGGCTTGTCTGGCTTTGCCTTCAGTCAAGGAGAGCAGGTGGGACCTGCATGGCCCAAACTGATGCCCGAGGCCTCATACTGCATGACCAACGAGTTTTCCTGGTGCTCTGCTCGACCCAGCACAACTCCTCCCTGTTTGAACTACAAAGGTCCCAAAGACCAGCCTTTCCGGGGAGCAGAGAGTAATCCTGCACAAGGCCTTCAAGAGTAATTTATCCTTATTTAGAAAGGCATGTTATTCTAATGGCATACCATGCTAGGCATGATACAGTCTAAATGTTCTTCACTGGTTACAAATGTGACCTTCATTAACTTATCTTTGTGCGTCTAGATCTACAGGAACAGCTCATTGCATTTTCAATTTAATTTAATTTGAATGATAATTTAAAAGTTGTTTGATGCAAATGTGACCATCTGCATCCTCGCAGCTGACACAGTTTTTAAAGATTAGTTTGTCGGCAGGCGTGGTGGGGGAGCTTGATGGAGAATAAGAGCCAGGGGCTTTGCAAGGTGGTTTCCTGTGGGGTGTGGAGCACCCCAGGAGCAAGCCGCGAGTGGCTGGGGGCTGAGTGGGGAAGAGGAGAGGAGCCAAGCCAAGCAATTGCTTGTTACCAAAGTTGTATGTGTCCATTTAAGTATGGAGCAGTGATTGCAAGTCATCAAGCCATCCCAGCTTGTGGTGCTGTTTGTCATCTGAGCCACAGTAACTGCCCTATGCATGCACTAGCCAGACCTGCTGTGACACAAAATGCGTGGGAGCTTAAACTGCCAGGAGGGGCTGAGCCGGGTTCTCTGCTGCCTTGTGCATGGCACTTCAGTGCCTAGCAAAGACACTGGCTGTGGCTCTTGTTATGGTTTTTATTTCTGTCAGTAACAACACTGTCCTCAAATGAAGAACTCACAGTGACTTTGATAGGGGTGGGGGGAGATGTAGAAAAAGTCTCTTGTTTTTCTATGACTAAATCTAAGCTGTAGGTTTCTGGAAACAAGTGCCTGCCTATTCTTACCCTCTGCTGTGCACCATGCAGTCCTGGACGCTTGAGGACAGTAAATAATGATAATAGTGCTAATGGCTGTTTGTTCGTGATCACTACTTGGCTGCCAAACTTTGAATAACTTGATAAAATTGAGACCCTGAAACGTGGCACTGACTTTTCTAGAACTTGGTCTGGGTTGACCACTGACTTCTTCCTAAAGTAATATGATAAAATGGGCTCTGTGTCCAAATCAAGCTCTTGAAAAGGAGCCAGAGGAACCATTTTGCCCCTAATGCTTCCCTGCTGGCAGCCTCGGTCAGGTAGGATGGGAGGGGAGCTTCTTGCTGAGCCCTCACTCTGCAGCAACAGTGCTTCTACCTGCACCCCAGGGAGTCATGCTTGGAGACCAGCATCTCGTGTGGCTCCAACAATACCTATGTGAACTCTACTGGAAGGGCTAGCAAAGGGAAGGGAGCTGGGGAAGGAATTTAAACCAATCATTTTCTGTCCTGTACCCTGAAATCTTCCATATTTCAAATAATGCTTTTTTTGCCACCTGTGTGCAACAGGCATTGCACTGGTGCTTATAGGAATGTGGTTGAAAGCTTTTAGCTAAATTTGCAGGCATCATCTCCCTTGCCATTGCAAAGCTGGATGGGGGAAATGAGAAAAATGACCCTTTCTAATAAGGAGGAGTGGTTGGGTTAGCATTGTCTGTGGCTCGGGAGACCTGGTTTTAATTCTTAGTACAACCCTGTGTTCCTGAGGGGCTGAATTCTCTCTTCTGTTTTCTAGTGAAACTCAAGCATTACCACTCCCACGAAAGCAGACCATACCCATCTCTGCTCTATTTTGAGGGTAGCACTGTGTGCTGCTGTCTTCCCAAAAGCAAAAAATAAGCGTGTGCTACTTCAGCACAGTGGAGCTGTAAGTGTGGTCTATGCCAAAGCACTACTGAGGAAGACAGATCCCTTATTAAAATGAGCATGCATGTTATGAACTATAGTGCTTATTGTCTTAAACCTAGGAACTGGATGAAATATTGTTGGAAAAACATCACAGCAGCTTTCTGTTGCAGAGACTTAACTACTGATACATTTATCTAACACTTTTCTTGCGCTTCATTTAAAACCATGTTGCCTGCTATTTCTCTTGTGCTCCCTAAATTGGGGTATGAGAGACCACAACATCTTTGACAGCAAGAGCAATTGGCTAGAACTCCCCATACAGCTCAGTTGTCTTACGTGTCATGTTTCAGGTGCCTCTCAGAGCTGCATTAGCAGTCACTCAGGAATACCAAAGCTTGGAGATACTTGTGTGGCTGTATGTTAGGTAGATGACTGTTAAGACTTGGTCCCATTTGAAGTTCACCTTCCAAGCAGTCTGTCAGTGTCCCTGGCACTCTATTTGACAGTAGAAACCGAAATTTCTGATGGATGGCTCTTTCTGCAAATTATATTTTAACTGTATTTATGGTCATTAAAAAATGTTATTTAAGTCAGCTTTTGGAAACAAGCAAGAGAGGTCTCTGGTGTTCTTATGAGAGATCAGACTGAGTTAATAAGGTGAACAGAAAAGCTGAGAAGGTGGTTGGGAACGGAAGCTTTGAATTGCAACTGTAAGGCTGATTTCTGATCCTTCTGCTGCTATGTGTCAGTACTGCTTCTCACCGAACCCATTAGAGAAACACTTAACAGAAAAAGGCAACCCCCCCCGGGAGAGCCTTCCACCTCCTACAGAGATTTGGAAGAAAGCTTACATCTACCCATTAGAAAAAAGTACTTTTAGCTTTTAAGTTCAAATTATGGATCCAAACAACATATGCCAGAACTGAACACAGTCTTGGTGGGAGGAGATTTGCCAAATCTAAGGCTGCTCTAGCAATAAATAATAAACCTAATTAGGCTCCTTCCCTCTGGAGCACCCAATTTTGTGATAGTTATACAACAGGGCATCAGAGCCTCTCTTTCTTAACAGATCTTCAGAACACCATTGAAGTGCTTAAAAAAAAACATAAACACTTTTCTTGAGAACAAGCAGTTATAGACAGTCATATTATTTGTGGTTGTATTTTCCTACCACTGTACATCAGCTGCTTCTGAAAAAAATAAAGAAAGGAAAAAAAAATTAAAACGGCAGCTGGTCTGACTACCGTGCATTGCTATGCAATACAGGGAAAGCAACTATTTTGTACGAATACTGATTGCAATGTGAGAAAACTATGGACACTCTTTATTTTTCTCACAATACTTAGTTTCCTGGTATCAAACATGTCTTTGATAGAAACCTTATAGTTTGGCTTTCAAGAGGCAAAATCACTTTAACTGGTGTGTTAGAAGGACTGCAGATTTCATCTGTCACTGAAAATCCTTCTGTGCTTCCTCTACAAACACACAAACATCAAATGGTGGAGCTCTTCCAAGGCTGTCAGCTCAGATATCCTTTTCTGGCCTGGAAGATGCTTAAAATGGGAAGTTTCAGAAACAGAGATGAGAGGACTCCTGTTTCACCTTCTTCATGCTTGCTGCAAAAACTCCCACTACATGCATTGCCCCTTGCTGGTAGTTCAGCTGCAAGGCTGGGAATTCATCTATTTTTTCCCTCTGGATCTGTAAGTTTTGGCTCTTCCCTCAGCATAAACCTTGAAACTAGTCAGAGGAAATGAATGGTGCTTTTCCACCGGCAGTTCTGCCAAGCCCAGTTGGCAAGCCGTGTCTGACGTGCCATTTAGTTCCATCCCATGAACAGCCAGCAATACTGGTGCAAGGGGGGCTGTTAGTGCCTTTGTTGTAGGAGAATTTTTGCACTGCTGGGGTAGGAACCCCCCAACAGCTTGGTAGCTGAGCCCTTTCCCCCTCGTGTCCTCATAAATTAAACATAACTGCTGCCGCCTGCTCCTGCAGACAGCCATATTCTAATAAATCATGTAAATAGAGTCTCAGAGATTCACTGCCCTTTATTTCACTTGAGTCCCGTAACTCAGCTGTTAATTGGATGTGAGATAAAATCTATTTTACCACATGTTCCCTAAGCAGGATTCTGTAAAGTCCTCTCCAGAATAATAACCTATAGCATTGCCCTCTTTGTTTTGCTTCTCTCTGGCACCAAGGAGGAGAGTGAGTGGTAAGGCAGCATGGCCAAGCTCAAGAGAAATTTCCTTCCTTGTGGCTCTCCCAGGCTGCTCCTGTTTGGCCATCAGCTCTGAGCCACTTGCCTCCTGGTGAAGATTCATGCTGGTTTTTGCAATGGCAGCACAGCTGCCAACGCCAGGCTGCTTCTGCCTCCAGTCCCAAAGCAGTGGTTTCCAAGGGGCCTGGTAAAGCGTAACCCCTTCGGAGCAATTATACAAGGCTGTTCTAACCAGTAAATATTTCATCCTAACAGTAAGCTTGTTTTTGAGAAACATCTTAGAAGGTTCTTGTGGTTTAATTGGTGTAATGCACCTTTTCAGCTGGGAATTTCATCGATGAAATGGATGTGGGACGTACAACCAAATAGGCATTTGGAGGGTTTTTTCCTTGGGGAAGGGGAACCCCAAATCTTCTGTTTGCTTCTTGCTTTCCACTAATTGCAACAGAAGAAATTTCAGGATAGCTGTTTAAAGAGATGAATAAAACCTGTACCTATGGAATGCAGGAAAGGCAAACTTTTTTTCAGTGTTTTCTCTCAAAACTGAAACCCTAAAAATCTTGGCAAGAAGATTTGCTGTGAGGTCTCTTGTCTAGAATTTGTCACCTCCCTGGTCCTTTCCTGTCCAGAGTGGGCAGCATCAGCTCAGGATGTAGCCCTTATTGCCTGCAAAGCACCTGGCCTGTGCCTGGTTGTGCACAGAAAGCATCAAGAGCAGAGAGATGCCTTCAACCAGCGCTGTACAGAGCTGCAGCCTTGCACAGGTCACATACCAGCTAAGCTACAGCGGTTTGGCTACTGTTTTTATTGTTTATAGACCTAACCTGAACCAGTATCTAGGAGCAACAGCAACATAATTAGCTTTGGTAATTAACACTGCTTAACTGAAGCTGCTGCAGGACCAAAGGCACTTTTTAGACTGCAGAAGCAGCAATTAGCGTTTCATTAAAGTAACAAGCCTAGCTAGACTTCTGAGCCTGCTGGGGTCTGCTGATCTAATTTTGGGATCCATCAATAAACCCTAGGGGCATTAAAGTGACATGCATCGAGTCTTTCACCACCACGTTTGAAAAGCCTGACTGGAAAGTGACAGGAAGATTCTGTCTTTTCTTGGTTAGTTAATGGTCATCTCAGTGTACGTGTGAGGTATCACTGGGCAGCACCAACTGCAAAAAAAGCAGATGGGTGCAATTGGGTCTGTACACCCCAAAGATTGAAACCAGGGCCTTGTGGGACCCTGGGAAGCAGAAGTGGTTCAGGGAGGCTCTTCTCCCTCCGGCTTTCAGGTTCTACCTCCAATCTAGTAGTAAAGAAAGTAGAAATAATTTACTGTCTTATCTGTACCCCCAAGCGAACATCCTTTTCATTAGTTTTCTGGAGAAGAATGTATTTCTGTGCCAGTGTCACATTCAGTTCTTTGGTTTCTGTTTGAAAAATGATGCATGTGTTGGGAAACATAAATTTTTATTTTTAATTTTTTTTTTAAGTCTTGCCTGCAGCTGTGGCTTGGTGGTTCGTTCACCTTAAATCTGAGGTCAGCTCTGCCTTCAGGGAAAGGGGCTGACACCACACAGCCAGGTGCTAGCGCTCAGGGTCAGAGTGAGCAGGTTTAGTCACTGCTGTACCACTGTTGGGCATCAGAGAGTTAGGATGGTAGAGATGCATTACGTGCACATACAGCTTTTAAGCGCCAGGTTTCAAAAACCATTAGCTGTAATATAGCGCACACCCCTCCCTACCACCATTTGTGCATATTAAACTCCAGCTAACATACCAAACAGTATTTAGTGGTTTTGCTAGGAAATACCACTATAGAATCAGAACATACCTTTTTTCTGACTGTTCTTTGGCATAATGCAGGGGAAGAAAACCCATCCTGCTATGAAGCTTTCTGATATCCTAAGGGTTATTAGCCAATGCAGCTGTTAATATAGCCTCTTTTCCTTGCAATCTGCTTTGCTGTTTTCTGTGCTTTACTATAACCAGTAACTTCCAGTAACCTGGAAGCTTGCTAAAAAAATAGGCACAGAGCCATACTTCTGTGAAAGAGACTGATATGATAAAGTCAGGAACTTTCTCTATAGCAGTTTTATTGCAAAGTGTTTCTGTTGCAGCCAACAGCAAGGAGGGCTTTAGTGTCTCTCTTCTGAATCAATGCTGTTGGGGTTTGAAGAAACATTCCTCTGGGATATGCACTTTGCACTTCCATAAGGGCTTTCTCAAAAGAGCCTATTTCTGGATATGCCAGCAAAATAGGAATGATTTCCTGTTTCCTGAAGATGAAGACTTATTAAGGAGGAGAAAGTGTGTTCTCCCATTTACTGTTCACTTTGATGACATGAGAAGCTTTTATTTATGGCTGTATATTAGGCTTGGGATTTTTGAAGGGGAAGAACAAGACAAAAATCTCTAATCTGGTTGCCATGAAGTTTCTGCCACTGAGCTGCGTGGAGGGCAAGGAGCTTGGCAATGGGACACCCATTCACAAGCTGGGAACAGGCTCCCCCCCGTCCCCCGATGTTGGTGTTCAACACCCACTAAAACTCTTTGACCCCAGTACTGGTCACCATCAGCAGCGTTTGTCACAGCTCATTACACAGCAGGAATGTGGAAGCCCAGTGACCTTTCCCAGAGGGACAGGCAGAAAAGCAACAACACAAAAGAGGGAAGAAAATGTTGTACACTTTAGAAGAGAAATAATTGAATGTTATTGTGATGGAAAACACTGGGCTGACAACGGGCAGGGACAAAGACTTTCCTTTTAGGGTGTTGGTTGTGGGATGTGGGATTTGGACATCTATTCGTTCAGCTGGGTTCAGCTTCCCTTCCTGCCCCCCCTTTGGCTACCAGGGAATTTTGGCAGGCTGGGGAACAGCTCTCAGGTCCCAGTGACACTGGGGCATGGGGGACCTGGGCACTTTTCTGATGCATTGGAGCAAGGATCAGAGGTGGGAGAGCTGGGGGCACCTTGCGTGGCCTCCTTCTGCCACACAAAGGAAGAAAGAGGCCTAAATGTGACAGTTCTAAACCTATTAAAGAAGTGAAGGCAAACTTTCAGCCTTTCTCCCCAAAGCTCGCCAGCTTCTGTAGTGGGGGACTAGAGCCCCTGGGACTGCTCCCAGCTGGGACTCCAGAGTTTCTCCTTCAAACAGGTCCAGATTTCCAACCACCTTGTTCATCCCTTCATTTCACTTCCAGTTTTTATTTAATCTGACTTCTCCAGTCTCCTGAGACAAACTGATTAATTCTTTTCCCCTTCGTAGTCCCCCGAGTCCCTTGTTCAATCTTTCCCGCCTCAGTGAGATCTTAATAAATGCTGCCTGTGGCTGGAAGTGGGATTGGGTCTCAGAACTGTAATTAATTCTTTACTTCCTCCATTGCTTCAATATGCTATTTACAGCCGTCAGCCCGTGCAGAAGCAGAGGTTTGCAGACTGCCTCCAACTTTTGCCTCTGATTAATGTGTTGTATCCACCTTGCTTTCTCCTTGCTCTCTTGCATTTCTTGGTTTGCCTTGTATCCAGTTTACTGTCGACATATGAAAAAACTGATGGACTTCCAGTTAAAATGTAATCTCAGAGACAACAATTGCCAGGCTTTTCTCTTTGCTCATGCTCTGTTATTTGAAAGCCTCTTAGTCCAGGCTGGCTGCTCATGACAGGACATGAAGACCCATTGCAGCAGCTTGACCACGGTCTGACTATAATCTCCCTAATTGCTTTCTGTAGTCTCCTTTCCAGTAGCAGCTTGCAGGATTTTAACTCCAGCACACTGACCGTCAGCCCAGGGTGTACTTTGGAGGCATTGCACAGGAGGATGTAAGCAACTTGGAGGGAGGTGGGTGAGACACAGCAGAAATGACTAGGAGGATCGGAAGGTCTGAATGAGAAAAAGCTATTAAAAGGGTTTATGGTTTTTGGCAGATCAGTAGAGGGGAGCACAGTGAATGCTTGAAGCCTGCAAACACTACAGAATTATGTAGGCTGACACCATGGAATATAAATAGGAGTGGATTGAAATTAATCTAGGGGTAATTGGGCTGAGTGGGGGAGCTGCTCCTTGTGGCTGTGGGAGCCTCCTCTGGCAGGGATGGAAGCCCCCGGTACTGGCCCTGTTTTATACTGAGGGAAGTGCCTCAGCCTCCTGCCTGGGACCTGCTCAGGGTTTCAGCAGTGAACTGGAAAGCTGCATTCAATATGCCAGCAAGGCAGCGAATGCAAATTTTCTCCTTCTCTCTCTTTTGGGTGAGATTTATGCCACCTCCACATGCGCAGCCTCCTGGCAGCAATAAATCATAGAGGGGGAGGGAATGCTGCAAGGAAACAGTTACCCTGCAGTTTCTGTGTGAGGTGCAGGGAGATGGGATTGTGTGGGGATCAGCCAGCCGCTCCCAGGCACACAGCCCCAGCATTGCAAACCTTCGCACCGCTACATCAGAGACCACCCTCCACAGCCTGGGGAGACAGAGATGGGATTTGCTTTTTAGTCATCCACCTTCCCTTCCCTCCTGTGCCAGTGTTGTATGTATGCCCAGGTACCGGAGGCTAGGATGGAGCCGTCAACCTCATCTTGGCAGACAGGTTTATTACAGAGATGAGCGCTTTGCCTGCTCTGTGCCAAAGTTCTCCCCAGCGTGTGATGAGCTGGGCACCCCCCAGACCCCCAGGCATAGGTTGCGTCGCAGACTTACAGCTAGTGCATCAGCAGTCACCTCACCCATTGGGACCCGTCAAAAATACATGTGGGATGGAAGGCCTCGTTCAGCCCGAATCGTGGCAGAGCACAGCTCTGCCAGTAACTGGTACGGGTGGGAAGCACTCTGCTTTGCCCCAATGGGCATTAACTCTGCTCGCCCTGCAGGTCTGGCACAGCCTGCTTGACCTCTCTGTCATCTGACAGAGGTGCTGGGTTCAGCCCAGGGAAAGCAGAAGAGCCACAGGGAGGAGCAGGGGCATGAAGCAAAATAAGCAAATGCGCCCTAAGTGTCTCTCTCATTTGGGGACTGAAAAAGCTCCAGCAGATCCCTCTCCGTGGGCACTGTCAGTATTGCTGTCAGGTGTCTTCACCTCTGCACTGCAAAGCAGAAATGAAGGCAGGGTAAGGCCATGGACAGGCACTGCAGGAAAGCTCTTGGTACTCATACCAACCCTGCAAGGCACCAGCTCAGCGCTCTGCTCCATTTTGCAACTCTCTGGCAAAAATGCCCAGCTGATCTGATAAAACTTTCTTGTCTTTCCCCAGTAGACTCAGCCACCTCCTAGCCTTACCTCGCAGCCCCACTGCTCCTGGGACTCTGGCTGGGCAGCTGTCAGGACTGGAGGCACAGGAGATGCTGAGTCCCCTTCACACTGGCCACAAGCAGCAAGCACAAGAAGACACAAAGGGGACAAGTTCCCTCCAGTGCATCATGCTGAGCCCAGCACGCTCTGCTCCCCGCTGCCCCTGCAGCTTGGCAGGGCTCGGCCAGGGGAATGAGCCCTGCTCCGGAGGACCTGGGTTCAACCTCCGGGAAAGGCATTTGGCTGCTGTCTGTAAGCACCTGACTGCAGTTTAATCCACTTTTCAGTGCAGAGCTCTGACAAGCCCCCAGCAGAACTAGGACAGCTAAAAATACTCAGTGCACAAAGAAAGTAGTAATTTGGGTAGGACTGAACCAAAGTGATTTATCTCAAATCAAAAGGTTCAAAAGGTGCAAAATGTGGTCTCATCAGGTCAAGTATCAGAAAAGGAGCAAAGATGTCACAGGGCTTAAGAAAAGCAGCAAAATCTAAAGATCTTGCTAAACTTCACAGCAAGAGCAGCAGAGCCTGTACCAGCAACGCAGGGAGGTGCCTGCTGATTTCCCCACCATACGCTGACTTTACCTTTACTGTCAGTCTAAATTCTGCCAATTATTAAATTATCCAACTTGCAGCAGGAATGCAGTTAGATGTGATCCAAATGGTGTCACTACAATTATGGTAATTATCTGAAAACAAGCCAATTACTTCCCTCCTCTTCGTGCCAGTTGGTACCAAGATAGCAGCTGTTCAAGGGAAATTTGTTATTGCGTTACTGTACATTTGTTAAAGGTTGAGGTTATAGATTCTAGCCTTCTTTTAAATATTAAAAGTGCTATAAAGTCATGGAGTGTATAACTTATTAGGATTTTTTTTAAATGTCAGGAAGGGAGAAATTTCTTTTATATGCCAAGAGAACCGGTGGGAAAGTGATTTACTAATGATGGCTGGCTGGAAATGTGTACTTTGCAATCAGCATACAACTGAGCTATAAATTAACCTGTGTCAGCTTGTTACCTCTACCCATGTAAAATGAACTAAATGCAGAAGCTTTCTGGGGATCTTTCACATTTCTCCTTCTTCAATTTTGGCATTCGGGATGCTCAATGCATCTGGAGGCATCTTGCAGGATTGGCCCCTCCACTGGATTCACTTTCAGCAGCTCATTCAGTTTGTCAAGTGCTTTGGCTCATTTAATCGTGTGAGAAGCAGCAACACTCACTTATGGAGAGTGAATGCAAAGGATGGCTCAGCTCTGCCTGCAGCCCTGTGAGCGCTGCCCCAGGCAAAGCAAGTTGGGCCAACACTGGGCAGAGCCGTGGGAAATTCTTCACCCACATGAAGAGGGTCCTGAGAAGTTATGTATCAAGCCATCTTTTACATTTAAACCTGTTCATATCAAGGACAGCCTTACTTAAATTGCTGAAGGTGTCACAACATACAAAGCCCACCACTTGCAGCTACTGGCAGAGGTGCATATGAAGCGCCCTTGGACCACAGATCAGTGTGACCTCTCGTTTTGCACAGACCTTCCTTGCAGAAACTAGAGTCTTTCATCTCATGTTTGCTACCATATCCTCCCTTGGACTGACCTTAAATTTTTTTTCATGTGATGTTTTGAAATCTTTGGCTTTGATGTGCGTAAAACACGTCTTTCAATAAATGTCAAGAGCAGATTAAAGAAAATTAAACGGCAGAAAGAAGAGATACCACCTTTTGGCTTGAACAGCATTTTCATGACAACTGAATGAATCAGCTATGAAGAATGTGTGTTTTCCTCTCCATGCTCAAGGTACATGCCAGTAGGATCTGTTTATAACTGTGGGCTTAACATACACCCCCGTGCATCCGTAATTCCCTGCAGCTTGTGTGCAGCTACACAGCCAAGGCACAGGGCAGAGCTCAGTTCCCGGGAGCAGGTTAGTGGCATTAGCCTGCTGCTTTGCTTGAAATAATTAGCCTTGCTCACAGATGACCTTCACAGCAAGCCCTAAAGGCTGACAGATTTGGGTTATATTGGAGCAACAGAAAGAAGCACGTTTCAGAGAGCTCCTCCTGGAGAAGTCCCTGCTGCTCACTCCACCATCAGCCCCCAGGAACTGGAGCTGGGCATCGTGGCACCCACGCACCCGCAGCAAGGGGGTTTCTCACTTCCGCAGACCACGGGGGACAGATGCAGCCACTGGGCTCCACCACTTTCCTGGACGTCCCTGGTACCTTCCTGCTATTCTTAACTGATACCATCTGCTTTCCATTTTCCTTTCCCAGAAAGTCCCTGTTGCTGTCAGAGCGACATGCCAGGACTCTCTCCTTTCTGCATTTGGGGTTGTGTCCAGTTCCTACTAACTTGGCAATATGTGAAATACCACCTCACACAGAAGAGTGTAGGTATGCTATTTGCTACTGATCGCCACTCAATTCTTCTTTATTATCATTTAAGATTTACTTATTACCTTTATCCTTTTGCTTCACATGAAGTTATTTTCACATTTGTTACCCATTAAAACTGCCCAGTTCAGATTTCTCCCTGTTAAGCAGCAACAAGACATTCAGCCACAAGGATTACATTTGATAGTGTTAAAAAAAAAATAAAAAATCCAGGCAGTCCCCTGCCCAATTGTAGCATTCGATACGAGTGAGTGTGTAAACAGGTTTCTGCTTATCAGTCCCGCTGCTATCTGCTGCACACAAACTGCTCAGCCCCACAAAATCCAATTTCCAAGAGGTTAGAGGAGGGAACTGTTTGCAGAAACACAGCAATACCAATCTCCAAAGCCACAGCCCTCATTACGCTGACATTGAAGAGAGAAATGCCGCTTGAGTCCTCCTGGCACCCAAAGGTGACATTTACTTTTGTGACTTTGATTAGAATCAGCCCAGCTTTGCCATGGGATTGTTTCCTCCTATTTTCCCCTCCTTGTGTGGTGGGTCGGCAAAAACGGCCGAGTCCCCGCTGCGGCCATTGTGCCCGGAGCAGGTGCTGTGCATGGGGGGTCTGCAGTGCACCCTGGCCCTGCAGCACAACCATCACCTTCTGTTTCGCCCCAAACAGCTTGGAAACTCGATTTGGAAAGTCCAGTCACACACTGACAGGAGAGATAGGAACACAGCCTGCTGCCTCCCGTGGGGTGCCCTGCACCAGGCATGGAGCGAGAGGGTGAGGTCCTGCGTTCAAGGCTACACCATTTTGAGCTTTTGCCCAACGCCTGGATGTAGACAGATGCTGCAGCTCAACCCTGCAGGAGCTGAGCTCTCCAAGTGCCCTCTAGCACTGGGGAGGAAGGAACACAACACCGGGGATGCCGTGGGCTGAGCCCTCTGACATGGCTGCTGTAGGCGACAGCGGGAAGGATACAGCAGCATCCAGTGGCAGCAGGGCTGTGAGGTACAAAAGGCAAATGCGCCTCAGCCTCTGACACAGGCAAGAGCTCTTTGTTTATTCCCAGATAGAGTGATCAAGCAGCAGGCAGCCCACCTCCGTTCCTGACACCTCCGCTCCCGACACCTCCTGTAAAGGGCTGTTGCCCAGAAGTTCACTGCATCAGTAAAAATGCAAACTGTAAGCTGATTAGATATTCATAGATACTCTTTCTTGATTAGCTCACCATTAATATTTCAATGTCAGAACTGGATGCATACTGCCTCCCTGCTCTCTTCCTTCCTGCTTAATTAATTTTGACCATCACCGACAACAGTCTCCGACAGATAGCAGAAATTAAAGTGGGCTGTTCCGTGACTTTGCTTGCTGTAAACAGCTATTTGCAATTCCTTTTCATACATCACCCACCCGCGACAAAGAGATCACAGTAGTAGAAAATGAGTCTCCCTCGTAAGGACTTCAGAGATCCAAAAGAACATTTGCTTATTTGATAAAAATAATCAAAAAGACAATGCAGTAGGCACAACTCAGCAACAAGATTTGTGTCTCACCTAGTAATAAGCTGGCTGTTCTGCCATTAAAAAAAAAGGAAGAGAAAGAATTGTTAATTTATCTTTAAAAAGAGAGGGCCTTTGATTTAGGGTAGCTCATAAAAGCCGTAGTATCACCCAGCTGTGAGGGGATGTGATAATCACTGCAACCCCAGCAGTGGTGTGAGCGGCTCACTTCATAAAATGCAGGCTGCATGGCTGCCTAATGCACTGCACACACATCCATGGCTGATAACACGACATGCTGCTAATAGTCTGTTTGATTTTATTGATGTGCTTAAGATATATGGGGGCAGGAGGAGCAGCGAGGCAGAAATTATACGGCGGCGTTCATTCCACCCCAGCCCAGGGGACCGTCTGCCTTCGTCCATCCTCCTCCTGGGCCCGGAGGGATGGGGAGCTCTCGTGCATGACTGGAGGGCAGTTGCCACCTCCCAGGTCCATGGGGTCCTAACACAACACACACTGGGATTGCTATTACAATGTGCTTACCTGGGACCAAAGCGGCACTGGGTTTGCAGAAACAAAATTTTTGCCTTTCTTTGCTGCCACCTGAGCTGCATGTCGCTGATGCAAAACAAACCCTCTGCTACTGGACATGGTCCACATCTCCATCCATTGCTGCAAACCATCCCGCCCCATCCTCCAGCCTCTCCTTTCCCAAGGAATACACCATGATGGTGACCCAAGGCAAGCAGAAAAGCAGAAGCGGCATGTTGCAGCCTTGCTTGGCTCCATCCCCTCCATGCAGTAACTCAGGCTGTTAAATGCCTGGCCAGAGCTCACCATCTGCTTCCAGTCTTCTAGGAATACTGCTGTGTAATTCAATCAAAAAGAAGACCCTTGTTTCACTGAATCGTAAGTCACTCTTCAAGTAATTATATTTTTATACCCCTATCAGGAGCAACAGGGGCTGTTCATTTTATGGGCTTTAGCAGCCAGAGCTGTGCTTCTGCCAAGGTTACGGCTGGGAGGGAAACACGATTTAACATTTCCTCAGCCATCCAAGGCTTATCCATGTTTTTAGCTTTTTGGTTAGGCAAGGGAATAAAGCCCTGCAGGACCAGGGCCTTTGTCCAGAAGTGCTCTTATTGTGGAGCATAAAAAATGTGCTGGCTTGGACCAGCAGAGCTGACCAAACCATCAGCATGAAGCTGATTCCCAGTGGTGTGAACATGCCAGGTCTGCCCTTCCAGGGCAATGCACAGAGCAGCTTCTGCAGCACAGTGATTGCTGCCTAACCAGGGAGCAAAATCCTACTTATCCCAGCAGCTGGAGGAGACATGGGGCTGCATCCCTCGCGTGCTGCCTTAGAAAGGTCAGATGAGATTAGTTCAGAGGAAAAGCCTACCAACTTGCTCCATCTAAAGTGCCTGGGATACAACTCACAGGACTTAAAAAAATAAAGGAGTCTTTAAAAAAGATCCAAAAAGGTAACCTTTCTGGAACCTTCTCTTGCTCTCTGGGGTAATTTCCCCACTTTAGACACTTCCACTCTCCTACAGTTTGTGCCCTCTCTCCAGACAGCCACCCCTTAGCACCACTGTCCTTTCCTGGGTTAGTTCTCCACCTGCTCTTTCACTGCCCCAGATGTTCAGTCTTTTAAACAGATTTATTCCCTTGATTTTGAAAAGGGCTTCACCATGTTTCCATCTGTGTTTACAGTCAGTGCAGGGTAAATTTCTCCTCCTAGCAGATCTGTTCCTTACCAGCAAAGAAATTCGACTCAGCATAGAGTCAGACGGGAAGGCAGAGCAAAACATTTCCGAACCAGCACTCACTTGGGAGCTGTGCTATGTGCCCACACAAGGATGGAGACCTCCGCCAGACTACCTGCATTATCAGACTGTGCAAAAAGGAAGCGGGATCTGGCCCAGAGCCACCGCTCACAGGTCCACTCTCAGGGCTGGCTCCCCAGCTCACCCAGCACCGCCTGCCAGTTATTCAGGCTACTGAAGCCAAATGCTCATCTAGAGCAAGCAAAGCAGGACTGAAATGCCCCGCATTCCACCAAAGGGTCTGACCCAGGCAGCCGGGACCCTGCTGGTTGGGTGTTGGAAAGACCCATTTTGTCAGACCTTCAGAGCTCCTTTCTCAGGGAAATCCTATCTCTGCGCATGCCTTCTCTTAAAGCAGGACCAGCTAATGCATGAACACAGCCGTTTTTAACTGCCTGGGCAATTTGCCACTCAAAGGACAGTAAGCAGCTGCAGCCCAGATTTATCACCTTGCTCACCAAGGCTAGGCCAACACATCTCTGCTGTACGGCAACAGCAAGGCCTCGTAATGACTTCCCAGGTGGATCTACAGATAGCGTGAGCTTCATCTAATCACAGGAAAACAGATTTTGAGGCATTTGGGGGCTCACTGCTTCACCCTAAACTGATATCAACCTTCAGGTTTTGGGGCAGCAGGTTGCTGCTGGCAGATGGGTGTACATGTTGCTCTCATTGCTATAAACTGCCCTGCTCTGTGTCCTGACAGGTCCTTGTCCCCATATTAAGATGCCTGTTAAATTACAGCCGGGATCCAAACAGCCCAGCAAACATTTATGTCTGACACCAACGCCGGAGACTGTCTTCCATGCTGCTAATATTGGTTTAGCACATCATAAGAGGCCAAAAACTTCCAACACTGACAGACAGAGAGGGCTGGATGCTGAGGTTCACCAAAGCTCCCTGAAATGCATGCATCCTTCTCTTGAGCAGACTGAACTGCAAACTGCCCCTGACAGTCCTGAGCTCCCTATTAGCATCAGAGAGGATGGGGAGGGTTTTTTTTTTCTCTGCGTTACACTATACACTCAGTCCAGATGGATTAGTTAATAGAGATGATGTGACCTCTACACAATTGCTTCAGGATGCATGAAATTCAGCTAGGAGCTCCATTCCCCACAGCAAGGGAGGATATTCAGGTGGCCCTGGAGGGGGTTTGCAAGGGTCTGTCTTCATCTTCCCAGCAACAGCAGATACAAACATGAGCCCAGCCAGGGGGAAAAAAGGGAAAAGTAAAACTGTTTATGATGAGCAACATCAGCCGAAGCACATAATCACATAGCAAGGAGATAAGGAGACAAGCTTCTTCCCAGCACTGTGGGCATGCAACAAGCAGGCTGGGCAGCCACTAATGACAGCTATTAAATGATAAATGCTCTGAAGCTTTGCAGGATCAGGTTTATGATGTCCTGGCTGTGGTACAGGCAACCTGAACTTGCAAGGGAAGAAGGACCCTCTCATACAGTGGTTCTCTCCTGCAACAACCAACAAGCATGGTTAAGCTCCATGAAAGGTGAACCATAATCAAAGCCCTCCCTCCCCAAAATCTCATGTGAGGGAGCCTGCTTGGAAAGGTATGGCTTGAAGAGCCCTCCAGTGACACCCCTGAGCTCCACACTGGTACCTTGAAAATGTTAGAATGAGAGTAAATGTCCTGCGTTGTAGAAGGAGGAACAACTGCCTGTAAACTGAACAGAGAGTCACAGGCAAAGGGAAGCAAATTCCCTCTAAAACTGAAGTATGGGTTTTCCCATCCGAAACACATGGCTCTGGCACAGTGCTGGGTCCTTGGGGCTGGCTTGTATTTCCTCAGGGGCAGTAGCTTTGGAGCCTCAGTGGCACTTGTTATTTGTTGTTCCCATTTATTACAAAGCACTGTTATTATTTACAAAATATACTTTTTATGGACTGTTACTGCATCCAAGTGCAATAACTGGTCTAAACTCAAATCCCTAGGAGAACTGTTGAAAGAGAAGCAATTTGGCCACATATTAATCGGACAAGGATTTCCCCAGGTTTAAGGGAACAGAAAATATGTTTTGTACAAGTGAACTAGTTCTTTCTTGCAGTATAAAACTGCTCTTTTCCAATGATAGCAATGAAAGGATATTGCTTCTGTCACTGATGCCACTGGAAATGTATTTCCCCTCTCCAAGAAACCAATGAAAGGACATGGCTGGTTTATTCGCTAAATGAGGCTACTGAGAAATACACTCACTACTCCCGGCATTAGCCCAGGCACACTGCTACTGCCGTGTCCCTGGCCTGACGGGAGGGAAAAGGCACCAAGTCAGCAGGCGCGTGCCAAATGGCAAAACCGTATCTGGAGAAAATCAAAGCACAGTTTGAGAACTAAGCAGAAGACAGACAACTCTCCAAACGTCAGATGGAAATGAATCCCTAAATTCTCTCACCGAGGGTGAAGCGGGGCTCAGCTGCTGTACAGCGCAGCCAGGGTCTGGCCCCTTCTCCTTCAGCAGCTCTGCACCTTGTATGAAATGAGCTTAAACCCTGGGGAAGGCTAATCTGCGCCTAATCTGTGGCAGGGAGCCTGGCCGTTAGGAAAGCTGCCAGCCCCTCTCCCTTTTACTGCTAAGTTTAATGGTCTGGCTCTCCGCTGAAGGTTTTAGGTTTTGGAAGTAAAATCTCAAAATGGCTGTCGAACCAAGATGATCTGTCACTCGAATGCATGCACCGAAGTGAGCATGGAGAAATTACTGTTTCAGCAGAAGTGAAAATTTCCTCCAGTGAAAGGCTGAAGTTGAGTCTATGTTTGTGGTTCCACTTTCATGCTTGTCGATCTGCAGATCTGGCAAGTTCATTTTGCTTCCCTGCAACATCCTCCCAGGTGACACCTCCCAGTTGGAAGGTAGACAGAAAAAAAGTCAATTGTTGTTTTTAACATGGGAGTTCATCAGATTCTTAAACAGGCAGAGATTGGTAGAATAACATCATCTGGGCTTTGGCGCGGGTGCCCAGCATCTCTGCAGGGTTCGGAGAAGTCCCTCTGCAGGACACACTGGCCCAAGGCCCAGGATGTTGACAGCTTATACTGAGCTGAATTCTGGAGCAAATTGGCAAAAAATGCAGCAAAAGAGGATTTGCATCAGTGCGAGTGAAAAAAATGAGAGCACACGTAAGTCAGGCATAAGCAATATTGGCTCCGGAGTGAAGCACCTCTCGGGCTGGTCTGCGACAGAGCCCCCTCTCCAGCGCCCCGGCAGTGGGCTCCTACTATCAGATATTTATTAGTTGTGTCAGGAATTAGTGAGAGTTCACTGACTGAGTAATAATGTGCCAAAGGCAGTTTTTCGACTTTGCTAATGTAATTAAAGAAAGCAGGGGGAAAAAGCCTTGCACCAGGGAAGGAACCAGGGCTTCAGATGTCATTGGTCGCTCTCCCTATTGCAAGGACGAGATGTGAAATGTGGAGGGGAGAGGGTGAAGATGGCAATGAGGACCTGAGCAGTGACAAGGATCATGCAATTACTGCCAGCTGTGATGGGAGGATTGCTCTTTCCGGAGAAAGACAAGGAGAAAACAGAAGAGCTGCCCTTGTGACTCAGGAGCTGGATCCATCGCCGGGTTCAGGTTTTATGCTGCTGTTTTTTACTTTCATGCCCAAACGCCTTGCATCAAGGCTAGACTTTGCTTTATTTTTGGCGCTTCTCCTCTTGCTTAGCCAAATCTTGCAGTTTTGGAGGACCTTTTGTAAATGACTGGAAACAGCTTTATGGCAACAATTTGTTAATACTGCTCTGGTGATCAAACAGAGCCAGCAGTGTCACTGCATCAGGCCTGAACACATTTTTCAAGCCCCACAAGAAGAGGGACCACATGGGCTCTGTGATAAGAGCCAAGATGCTATTTCTAAAACAGGGATGGGGGAATCTTTGCGTGATTTTAAATCAATTCAATGCCTGGACAACAGGGCACTGCTCCCCCGCTGCCTCCGCTGCCAAGGTCCTCTTCCAAATCCCAGGGCTGTCTTCTGACAAACAACCCTTGGCGTCAACAGTTTGGGGCTCCCAGGCACTGTGCCCACAAAAATGCCCATCAGGAAACCGGCTGCAGGTCAGCCTCCGGCCCGGACTGCGTAGGAAGGGGTGGGAAAGGCTGCACTGTGGGAAAGGTCTGGAATAGGCTCAGACCCTCGTCTCCTCAGCCATTCCTGAATGTTTTTAATATTGGTTGCAGTGTTGGCCACCCAACCCCAAACTGTCCCCTGCCTTGAGCAGATGTCTGCTCTATTTATGTGTCCTCAAAGAGGTGCTGCAGGGGCCATGCTGTGACACTGCGTGCAACCCTGGAGCAGTGGGCATGTCCCCACTGTCCAGTGGCTCCTGCAACATCCTCGGACATTGCTCTCCAGCATCCCCAACAGCTGCTGGTGCCACAAGTCCTTTAGTGCATTGGAAGGTGATATTTGGCAGAGTGCCTTCCCCAGGCCATTATTTCAATCATGATTTCTTGGTGAGGGGCAGGACGGGAGGGATCTGAGACCTTGCAGGCAACTGCTGCGGGTGCAGACTGGCCACGTGCACTGATGTAAGTGAAGCTCTGTCACCTCAAAGCATCTTTTGGCCCTAAAAATGCAGCACTTGAGCTACAGAGCAAAACACAGGGAGGCAAGCAGAGCTGCACTTTCCTGAGTCATGGCAACAGTTCCAGGGCTGCCCAGTTATCAGAGACCCCGTCAGGCAGCACTCCAAAACCACCTTGCATGGTAGTGATGGCAGCAGGGAAGGGCAGACTTTCACAGTGTTTTTAATAGCAGGCCAGCAATTACCAGGCAGCCACAACCCCTCTATTTGCTGCCACCAAGGAGATGCTAGCAAAGGTCGGAGTACCGAGGCAGCTTGGTTGTACACCCTCTTGGTGCTATTTTTATCTAAGTTACTAATTACACATTACCTATATGTCACCAGGCTAATCAATATTAGTCTGAGGAATCAATACGGACGTGGATGACAGTGCTGTTTGCCATTCAGAGCCTGCACAAGCTGGAAAAACAGGGCACCATCAATCCCAAAGGTGGGCTGAGATGCAGGACGGGAAGGGAGGCACAATGCGGGCAGTGACCACATGCTGCCTTCCTAAATAATACTGTGACACAGGCACTGGGCCAGCCTCCTGTCCAGGAACCTGCCCTCTCTGTGCTGCCCCCCAGCACGTGCCTTCATCCCAAGGCTGGGGCAAACCTCCCAGCCATCCTGCAGCATTCCCTTGGGAATTGCACAGCCCATTTTAATCTGGGTTGATTTTCAGTCCTTCGGACTTGATGCATTTAAAAGATTCACACTGATCTGAAAATGAACAATTCTCCCTCTTCATGTGTTCTCACCTGATGATCAATGTCTTAAGTAATCACAGGCTACTTCAAAAAGCACAAGGTCTCCTACACTTTGCTTTGCCGCTTAACTAATCAAAAGCTGAAGCCATCTCTGTAATGTCACCATGCTTCTGCCAGCAAGAGGGATCTTGGCTGCAGAATGCAATCAAATTTTGCAGGAAGAAGCTCTTGGGACTACCATGAAATTTGGGATTAAAATGCAGCTAAGTAAGGGAATTGCGGAACTGGGGGTTTCTGCCTGTCTTACTGGAGTCTTATAACTGTTCTGATTCTGTCACAGCGATGCTGGGAAATTGCTCTTTGAAACCAAAAGAGCCTTAGAAAGGCACAGGCAGGTCAGGATCATTTGCCCTCAGCACTGGGTTTGTCTTCAGCAGTGAGTTGATGGTGGTAGGATTAGACAGAGAGCAGCGTGGGGTGAAAGCAAACCTTTCCCCAAAGGCTTCCCTATTGCTCAACAGTGCCTGTGCCCTCGAAGAGGTGCAAAGCTCTGCAGCCTCCTCCTGTCAGGCTGCTTCACAGGTATGTCTCAGAAACCAGAGAAAGCATCAGCAGCCGTGGGGCGGCTGGGGGTGCATCCAGTTACTAACCTGTTAATATCCATCAGTATCCACTGATGGATAGGCTACCACTCACCAGCAAAGCAAGAGCCCTTTGCCTGAAAAACACATAGTGAAAAGCTTCCAAAAAGCAACACAATCCTGGTTTTTACTGAGGCTTTTAGGGTAGCAAAAGGAGCTGTGGAGGGAGGCTGCTAGTCCCTGCTGCCCGCCTGTGAAAACTTGTTGCTTTTCCTAAGCAGCAGATGCAATCCGCTTTGGTGCCAGAGCCTGGTTGCCAGCAGCTTAATCCAACAGCAGACCCATAATCCTTCCCTCAGTCCCACAAGCCCCAAAAGCAGAAAGCTGCCTGGATTTGCTGTTTGATGGGGTTTACTCAGCCTCAGTTGCAATCTCAGTTTCCACTGGTAGGGAGCCTTCCTCCCCTGGAAAGGCTATTCCCATGGGAGCGCAGATGCTCCTGGGCCGGGGAGCAGACACGGTCCACGCTGGAAACCTGGCAGAGGCTGCTTTGGCTCTTGGCAGCCCCCAGCCTTCAGGACACTCCTCTAATGCAGTGACACTGCTGGGGACTGCGTGAGCTGTGACAGCTCAGAGTGGGGCCTCGGGGCTCCCCGGGGCATCACTGACAGGTGCCCGTGGGTGAAGCCGGTGCCCGAGACACTGTGATGGTCCCATGCTCCTTCCAGCAGCTTCGCCACTGGCAGTCGCTCAAAAACTGGTCCACGAGCTTTGCAGAGATAAACTATAATGTCCAGCTATAAACTGCAAGCCTCTGGCACAGCACCTCGAAGCCACCAGAGAGGTTGTATAGGCACAGCCAGCCCCAGAGAACATCCCCTACCCTTCCCTTACAGCCCCACACAGCAGGAGACATTTCTCCCTGGAATTAACTCCTATTTTTAAAATGCCAGCAAAGAGGCTTTTGCTGAAAAATGACTGGCAGGACTTCAGCTATACACCCATTTGCACTCCCTGTCCCTGGAGTTAGCCCATGGGCCCCTCTCTATCAGCAGTGATGGGCTGCAGCTGGGGGTTGGGGCTGCCCTGCTGACCCACACATAAATGGGGCCAGCTTGGCTACCTCACCCTTTCTGGAGGTGCTGCTCTGCAGGTTTGGGAGGGGGTATAGCAGAAATTTAATTTTAATAAGCTGGCACCATGTTTAGGAAGTGAGCCTCATCTCTAACCTCTGAGGGGCAGCTTTGACTTTGTTTGTAGGGTGTGAGAGCTGAGCGAATGTTATGTCTTTTATCCTTCCCCCTCTTCCTGCTGCTCATTTACTCTTTTATTAGGGATCATCCTCTTGTCATTTCTGTGGATATATTGGGTTTTTTTCTAAGGGGTGGATGCCAGGCATCAGGACTCATGTGTTCAACGCATGGTGGCAATTAGCCCAGCTCTGAACCCTGATGGTATGTCTGTGTCTGCAATTAATGCTCTGCTCTATCTGCATGAGGTTTCTGTCTTCCTTCTGGGGGTAGAAAAGGCACAACTTGGATCTTTAAAAAAAATAGCAGGAAAGTGTTAAAGACAGCTTGAGCCTGACTGCCCTTTGCTGTGTGGCTGCTCTCAGGATTGGGTCTTTTTTTGGTTCAGCTTGGCCTCTGCACCTGGATTTATGATAGTGTGGCTTGGGGCATCTGTCTGATACAGTGCAGAGCCTGTGGGGACTGATTCTGGCTCTGCTGGTGCCTCTGCTCATGCACTTTATGGCATGTTTCATGCTCCTGGCTGAATGCACCTGGCTCTTTACTAGGAAATTAGATTGCCTGATTGAATGTTTTATAGTATTAAGCTTATTTACTTGTGTCTTTGGTGCTCTGCAAAATATATTGAGTTGTTTTTGTGGGATTGGAAAATGAGAGCAAAATTTGGATTTGGGGGGGGGGGGGAATATCAGGGCAGGTAGAGGGAAGGTGCCTGTGGGACCTGCTGTGCGTCAGGGAAACCTGGAGTTTGGGAGAAATGTGGCCACCTCCTCCCTCCCGCTGCTCTGCCCTCATCTCATGGTGGTTTTATAGGGGGTTCCCCAGCAGAGCTGCCTGCCCCCCATCAGAAAGCTGCTCTACAAAACCTCATGGGCTTGCTCTGCTTTCTTTCTCTCCCATATAAATTCATCTACCCTAAAATCCCTGCTTTTCTCTATGAGATAATGTGATTTTGGGGGAGGAGTTTCTCTTGCTGTCACCTGGCTGCAGCTGATTTCTAATGAAGAGCTTACTCCTGGGGCAGGAGGAACAGGGAGAGAAATTGGGGGGGGTGGGCAGCACTTCTAAATCCAAATACATTAAACCATTTAATTCTGTTGACTCAGGGCTGCCTGGCTCTGAATAGGAATTAATCCACAGTGAACCAAAATTAAAAAGCGCAATACAAAATGCTTAGCAAGGCACCGCCAGGGTTTAAAGCAACCCATTAGCTTGCTCGAACGTACCCAGTAAATTTTCATTTGTCAATAACGCTTAGAGCCTACAGTTTATTTACAGCCTGTTCAATATTACCAAAACCCCTCAGAGCGCCTCATTTGTATTTATCTGCCACAGTGGGTTTCCTTTCCAGGGACTCTTCCTAATCCCTTGCTTTGTACCTGCTTGTCTCTCCTTGCAGAGCCAGACCAGCAGGGATGTGCCACCCTCCTCCCTGGGCAAAGGTAATTGCAAGGTTAACCCCTTCCATCCCATTTATCCCCTGCATGGGAGACCACCTGCAAGGGCACCCTGAGCCACCTCGCTGTGACCCACGCTATCCCTGGACTGGGGCTGAGACCTGCTGGCATGGGGCTCCTCCAGCCCACGTCCTGCACCCAGGGGATGCGTTGACCACAGTCACCATGGGTGAGGGGAATCACCGAATTGTGGCTTCCAAGGGATGCATCAGTCACTAGTGATGGGACACCGGCATGAGCAGCCGCCTCTATGGACCCACAGCCTGGCTGAGCTGGAGCAGCTGTGGCTAACAGGCTAGGCCCCTCCATCTGTTCCCAAATCGGCTCCTGTGGGATGAGCCCTGGTGAGGAGAGCGCATAACAGGATTTCCCCCAAAAGCCGCTTGAATGCTGCCAGGCAGATAACGAAGCCTGGCTGGCCCTAAGGATTTCTCCAAGGAAAGGAGTTTATTCTCAGGCACAAACATGAACGGGCGGTTTAATCTCCTGTCGTGGCTCGTGTCCAGTTGGGGTTGTTTAGTCCAACACTTCAGCTCCTGGAGATGTGGCTCCCTGCAGTGGAGACCAGTCTCAGGTGGGCTTTGTTCCTCCACAAGGAGCACAGGTTGGGGATGGACCTTCCCCAACTGCCTGCCTCCTCCCCTCTGCATTAGCACTTCTCAAAGGCAGAAGTATAACCAATTGCAATGGAAATATAAGAGAATGGAGCATCAAGCGGGCTGCCCAGGAAGGCCAAGGGGGAGATGTGGGACAGGGTGGGCAACAGCCTGTCTTGGGTGTAAGGCTCAGAGAATGAAATGCCCTCCAAAGGTTTAATTGCAAAGATGGCCCAAATGGGACTGCGAACTTCACAAAAGGCAACTACTAGACCCCAGGAGGTGCAGCAGCACCCTGCCAGCAGACAGTCTGGTCTCCACTGCTCGCCACGGCCCCCTGCCCTACACAACACCGTGAGCAGGGGGTAGTGAGCCGGACCTGCAGCCCAGGCTCTCTGCCACAGACCTGCATATTTGGGCGGAGGTGATTTTCAATAGACTTTAAAAGCACGGATCCAGGAGGCAACTGCTAAAGCAAAGGGCCGCTCTCTTTTCTCCCAGCATTGGTTAGGGTTTACAAGCACCTTTTGCTGCTGAGATCCAGGACGCTGTGAATGGCTGCGCAGCACACCGAGGAAACCCCATCTTTCCACCCCAAAGAGCAAAGTCCCCGTCACTTGCCTGCTGCTGTCTGCATGTAGCCAGCCAGGGTGCAGACTCGCCTCTCACAGGCTCCACCGGGCAGCAGGACGGCGACGATGGCCAGCAGCGAGCTGAGAGCCAGCAGGGCACAGCCACCCGCACACAGCACGGCGCTCGTCTGAAAGGACACGCAGGGCTGTCAGTGAGGTGATACCCCACCACTGTCCCCGTGACACCTCCCCACAAATTCTCCCTCTTGAAGTGAGAAGTGGAGCCCCATCGTGGGCAGCCTCTCCCACATTTTCCCTTCCACCTTCTGTTGCTTAAGTTCACTGTTAAGTCCTGAGCCCATGGTTCACCCATCACCTGGTCCCAGGGGTTATTAGCATTCGGGCTATGGTGATAATAGCAAATGTATTACATGCATGAAGGGCTACGTCGCTAACACAAGTGCCATTAGATGCCTGCAACGCGTGTCAGTGCCTCCACTGAGAGCTGAAACATATCTCATGACGGCGCCTACCCCTGCAAGCCTGGCAATTAGAAGGTATTTTGCCAATGATGCTCCGCGGCAGGGAACCTGCTGCTGCACAGGTTTCATTGCAGCCAGCCTCTGCCGACACAGCAGGCTGCTCCCACCCGCTAGCCCAGCTCACCTCCAGCAGCCCCACCAGCTTTTCCCTGCAGTGGCCATGTCTTTGATTTAGCCTCTTTTGCAACAAAATTGGGTCATTTGGGGCTGGTATTTGAACCCAGCTCGTGCTGTGGGATGATGCTTTGGGGTGCCGGAGGCCACAGGAGTGCCTGGTGGGCAGTGTTTTCCCTGGGGGCTGGCACAGTGGGGAGGGGCAGTGAAAGGGGAGGCCAGCACAGTAGCCTGTCCCCCGCCATCATCTGGTCGGGGTGGAAGCAGCTTTGCTATTTAATATTCTGGCAGTAAGATGCAAACTGCATCAGCATCTAAAACTGGGAAAAGCACTAATTTATGGCAAAACCAGCTTGCCCTTGGGTAGGTGTACCTGATTGCTGCACTGTTGCTGTTTCTGTCCCCATTGCAGGTGACATTTCCACCTCTGCCAACAGGATGGCACTGGCAGCGAGGTGGTCCCCGTACTGGTGGGGACATGTGCCAGCCCAGCCAGGGGCATAGCGTGGCCAGGGGTGGTGAGGGGACCCATGATGGGTGCCTCCTCCTCCAGCACTCAGCTCGTGGCAGCCTTCAAACAGTGCGAGGGCACCTCAGTCCCGGCATTGTGGCAGCCATGCCAAGTCCTGTCATTTCACAACATTTCACGGCAAATTCCATGAAATGCTTCTGGCTTTGGTGAGTCACCCTGCAGTAATGTCTGCCTCTTGGCTCCCGAAAGCGGTACAGCTGTAAGACAGGTCTTGTCCCCATTTTTCTAACAAGCCTCATTTTCATAACCTGGGGGGGGGCTGCCCTAAAGAGCTCAGATCCCAGCTCCACCTGCCCTTGTCGAGCCCTCTCACCCTGGTGAGATGTTCTGGTTAGAAATGCACAATTTTCCTTTTTTACTTTTCCCCCTATAGTTGAGCTTTTGGGCAACCATGGTTTACTATAGGAACAAACCCAATACATGTTTCCATTTGGCCTCCCTCACCCAAGAGGTTACAGATGAGGAGTAAATAATCTGCTAAATGCAAGTTATTCTGCAGGAACCACAGGCAGGCTGGAGGGGAGGAAGAGGAATTGGGTTTACCCTGTGATGGCTACGGGCGGTCCAAGCAGCTAAAAAAACCCCTCCAGCACTAGTGGTGCTGCCCCACGGGTCTGGCACTGCCCTACATCTACCTGTGTTATTTACTGCTGAGCTGGTTTTTAGCAGCTGGACTGGCTGGTGCTGTGGTGGCAGAGCCACTGCCTGCACGGTCCTGCCCAGAAGCTGCAGCCACTCCAAGAAGGGACGCACTGGTGCTGGCGAGGGATGGGCCAGGGGAGCATGGGCACCACCCTGACACCCTGGTGCGAGCGCTTCTCCCGGTGTTGTGTAGTGATTAGAAATCAGCATCTTATTTATAGCCTATTTATGCACCGCACAAGCAATGCAAATGCTGTCCTGGCAATAAATTAATTCCTGACATGCCATGTAAAAGGCACGGCTGTGCAAACAGCTACCGAGAGAAATGGAGAGGCTGTTTCGGCAGGGACTGTGGAAGCAGGGTATCTGCTCCTCTCCGGTGCCTTCCAAGCCACCGAGAACCAAAGAGACAAGTGCTGCTTCAGGGCAAAAGAGATGAGGGACCAGCCCCTTGCCCCATCCGTACTCTGAGAGGGATCCATGGGGTTTGGGGTGGGATGGGCAACCCCATCGCACAGACACCCTCCCAGTGCAGAACCCCACGGGGACAGCGGCCGCAGCCCTTGCTCCCCACCACTCCCAGGGCAGCAGCACGGCAAGGAAATATGGACTCATAAAAAAAAAGAAGGATTACTCTGCCCAGCATCTGAATTTCACCTTCCACCTGGCAACATGCAAAACCATCCTCCTTTGCGAGGACCATTAATTATTTAGAGCGATGAATTTTTCAGCAGAAAGGGGTCTTGTGAAGCAGGCTGGTTCCTCTTTCGTGTGAAGCATATTATTTTTAATGATCTAGGTTCTTCTTAATTATGGTAGTGGAAATCCCCTAAAAACTCACAGCTCCTGCTGGAAACAACCTATGAGCCGCTCAGACTGCTAATCCCTGGAGAAAGGTGCAAAGATGTTTTTCAGGACATAGCACCAAGAAAAAAGGTACAAACAGGATGGGTGTGGGTGAGCGTTACACTGAAAGAAGAGTTGGGTCTGGTTCGGGTCCTGCCATCAAGGTTCATACAGGTGGCAGCAAGACAGCAGGGTCCCGGGGCTGGCAGCACCCTGATGCGCACGGTGTTGGCCAAAAAATGATCAAATCCAGTCAGGCCTTGGTAAAGGGAACTAAGGTCTCATTTTGAATAAATGTGTGTTAAAATTCACGTGGGCAAAAGGCGTAGGTAAATGGCGAGGTTTGTTTTCTGCCATGTGGGCCAGAAATGCTGAGCCACCGGCCGGCTGCCGGGCAGCTCTGGGGGCAGGAGGAGTAACACAGCTGAGCAGATTTGCTGTGGGGCACAAGGGATGGCAGTGGCGCAGCTGCCCCAAAATAGCTGGCAAAAGGGAAAGGCACAGGGCACTTCAGGACAGATTGCAAGAGACCCTGCTGCAAGCTGGCAGTCTTAGTCTGGCTCCTACATTACGCTGGTACACCATGGCCAGAGCTGCTTGAACACAAGGCGCGAACTTCTTTCCTTAACATGTTGGCATTACCTCCCGAAGCACTGGATATGCTCTTGTAAACCAGAAATTTTGCTTTGTCATAACCTTTCCAGGGCCTTGGCTGGGAATTATCTCAAGTGCTCCTGCCCTGTACTGGAGTCGCATCTGCAGATCAAACAGCCGCTTCCGAAGAAAAATAATAAGGCTCAAGGTTGAAGAAGTCCATGGAGCAAAGGTACCAAACAGTAGCAGCCAAACCCCTTCTCTTTCCCACTGCACAGCACCTCCCTCTCTCCTCCCTGTTTGTGCCTGTTGCATCTTGAGCAGAAAGGAGAGGATGCAGGAAGCAGGATGCAAAAGCTGAAACCCAAAAATACACGGGGGGGGTGTGGGGTGGGGGGTGGAGCTAACAAACGGGATGCATCGAGGCTGTCTGTGAGAGCCCAGCTCAGGCAGGGGCAGGAAAAAGCCCATTCATCACAGCAGAGAGCACAGCTCCCAGTGCAAAACCAGCCAGGGAGAAGTGGGACCTTGCTGCCCAGTGGGCTGCCTCTCCCCAGGCATCACAGACCCGCGGCAGAGGAGACCCCCCCGGGGAGCCCGGCAGCCCAGGGCTGTGAGCTATCCTGCCTCTGCCACGCTGGGAAAAGACATAAAACCATGTCAGATTTTCTGCTCCCACTCCCAGGGAGATTAATTGTTTATCCCCAAACAAATTAATAGTCCCCTGGTGGGACTGTAAATATGGCTTTATGTAGTGTAGTAAATTCCGATTAACAACAATCCCCTACCCATTATTTTAATATTTTACAGGTCTGACATGCGCCATGGCTGCGCCATTCACTACGCAATAAATCTGCTGAAGATGTGTTTCCATTCACCAAAAAAAAAAAATGTCACACAATGACCATGCTGGGAAGAATCACTTAATATCCCTAATGAAAATTTTTAAAAAGTTAACCCATCTTTTGAAGCCAGCATCCATGGTCTTTACAGTTTAAAGTGAAAAGGGCAAAGGGAGAAAAAACTGCCTGGTCCAATGAGTTAGTGCTGAGAAATGGTACCCGGGGTTTGGCTTGGCGGAGATAAACCATGTTGGCAAAGCTCCTGCCATCGCATCCTGTGCACTGGGTCACACCATGATGCACATTAGTTTATTAATGCAATTTATTAATTGGAACTTGACCACCCTCAACAGCTGCCATCCCGGATGGGCCCCATGGTACCCAGAGCAGTAGGCTGAAGGCAAGGTTACAGACTGCTTGGGCATTTCAGACCTGCTCAAATGCTTAAGCACCTTTGCAAATGGGGACAGAAAAGAAATACCCTAAATAATGAGGAAATAAAGCCACAGGCTAAGTGAGAAAAAGAAAGAATGAAGGTCACAGCGTGTCTGGCTTTCTGGGGGCATCTGCTGAGGCAGAAAAGGTCTGAGAAACCTTGAAGGAGCTGGGGAAAAACTGGCTGTAAAGGCAACTGTAAGAGAAGAGGAGGCAAAATTAATGAAACCATTTACTTTTTTCACATTTGGTCCCTTCCCATCAGAGCTCTGCATGATTAAATATTCATTTAGGGAATATGTTTTGGGGTTAAACTGGATAGTGCTGTACCTGGAGAGGCAGAAACTGAATGGACACCAGGGTTTTTTACCTTGTTAAGAAAACAAATCAGTGCTGGACAGAGGTGCTGAGTGGGGTCCTGGGGTTTGGGATTTGCAGCAGTGCTGGCAAGGACCCAGGAGGCCACACCAGGGGCTGATGCCAGGAAGTGGATGCAGATGTTGGCAGCTGGGTCTGGCCCTGCTGCGTGGCTTGAGATGCTCCTGGCCAGGCTCCTGGCAGAGGAGGAGCGGTCACCACCGCCTACTGGAAGGCAAATAAAGAGGGCTAGAAAGGATCAGTGCAAATACTCAGAGTGGTATCTATCTGCAGGGCAGCAGCAGCGCTGGAGCAGCAAAGTGGACTTCCCTCCATCCCAGTGCCCGTCTCCACGTGCCCCTGCACTCCACGAGTCGCTGCCACCGGCACCACGTGGCCACCTGGTCCTTCGCTCCTTCCAAGCCTTCCCGTGAGTTTTGCACTGGACTCTAAAACCCCTGCTTTCATCCACACCACACTGGGCAGGACTGCCCTGCACCCGAAACAGCAGTGCCCTCTCCTTGGGCCAAGGTGCAAGAGATCTTGGTAAAAACCAGGAATACCCACCTGGGTGCAACAGAGAGGCGCCTTGCCTCTGCAGGAGACGCTGCGTGCACAGGGGTGGGTGGATCGAGCCTCGCAGCTTGTTCATATTTCCCCCACACAAGTCACAGAAACAAACATCCGCCATCTGGTCGGCATTAAAGCAACGGCCAGGAAGAGGATCCCACACGTCCTCATCTTCTCCTCCCTGGCAATTACCTTCCTTTTGGCACCATCTGAGAGCTTTCTCCTTCCTGTTTGATCTTCCCTCTCCATCCTGCTCCCATGCAGATGCTATCCCCTGCCCAGCAGCGCTGGGAAGTGCCTGGTGTTATCCAATGGGAATGGTGGGAGCGGGTCCAACCTCCCCAAACCAGCCCGGCAGTAACGCAGAGCCCCAGGCGTGATGCTGCCGGGGAGGTGGCTGATGTCTCAGAGTCCCCTGAGCTGGGGTGGTTTGGGCTGGGGCACAGGGATGCAGAGGAGGCAATGAGGCTCCAGTCCTCATTTCTTCCCCTCCAAATGAAGGATTTGGTTGATGGGGACCTGCCCGCGCCACAGCATGCACAGGGGGGTACTTCTCCCCAGCCCAGATTTAGCTGCTCACGCACAAAATTCAGCAAACCGCCCTCCCTAAGGCACAGCTTGGCCAGTCCTGGCCTTCCAGGTAACTTTCCCACTTTCAAGCTAATCAGGGTATTCAACACAAACACCGGAGGGGTTAATGCCCAAACCGATTCAAGAAAAAAAAAAGTGTTTTTTTAATTAGGGAGAAAATAAGAGACAGATAATATGTCTGATGAATTACAGCTGTCTTTCTTCCAGTGCCATTGCATCTGGGGACGCTGGAAAGCAGCTCCTAATGGCACTGCTTTATCTAAGAGGATGATGGATAGTGGTGAAAGAGAGAAAAAAAAGGGAAAAAGTAAGACATTAGCACATCAATGGTGTGCCTGTGACCTCCATCAAGGGATGTGAACCAACTTAATGAAATTTTAATTAGGCAGCAAGCAGTGCACTGTCGCTGGGTACCGGATCAGACCTTCTTACCCGCACTCTGTTATTATCCTTCCTTGGAATAAGCCCTTTCCCGGCACTGGCAGCAAAGCTGGGCTCATCGTCCTGAGCCAGGGAACGCCCCACAGGTCACAAAAGCTCTCCCATCTGGCTTTTCCTTACAAAGCCAGTGGAAAAGAGCCCGAAGGGAGTGGGACTTGCAGCTTCAAGAGGATGGAGGGAATGTCCCACCGTCAAAAAGTCCCTGCTGTGCCCCCGCCACCCTGTGCCAGACATCGCTCTGGGCCCTACAAAGAGGAAATGCAACGTTCAGCCCAAAATGTCTCTGATGCGCCCAGACGATGCCCTTCCCAAGGCACAGGGTTCAGGAATCGCTGTTTGTCAGGAAGGTTTGTGGGCAGGCGACCCAGCGTGAACCGGTCATCACTGTCATGAGCAGCCACGTTGCAGCTAAGCCCCGGCTGCTACCCAGCCTCTGGCCCCGCAGCCCAAGCAGCGATGCCAAGGCTAATACCCACCTCTCTGTGCCTTTGTTTAAGCAAAGCAGCTTCCATCTCCCATTGAGAGCAGAGTTGACAGAATTAATCCCGAGAGCAGCCTGTCTGTATTTTCAATCAACTTGACCTTCCACGGTCCACCCGTAAGCCGGTCCTGTCTCGGCACCCATTTCAGCCCAGCTTAGTGGTGAGCGGTTCACTGGTCAGTGAGTCCTTGTTATGGTTTGCTACTCAGGCATTGAAGCATGGGGCCAGAGCCCAGGAATTACAGGTTTCCTCAACACTGGGTATTTTCTGTTCTATTAATGTAGGTCAAAAAACTCCGGGTGGCTAATGAAAGGAGATAAAGTCTACTGCAAGGTAATATGCATAAAGAGGAAGACAGTGATTTCAAGAATTGCTGAGCACTTATACTTCTTGCCAAGGTTGTGCAAGTGCAATTAAAAATCAAACTGACTTGTAGACAGAGTAAGCCGGGAAGGATCTGCTCTCTTGGGAAGTTCTTAGGATGAGGAGCTAAAAGTTGATTTCCTGATAATACCAAATTAACATGCTGGTCTGATACATGGTCCCCAGAGGTAGAGCAGACTCTGCCCAAGAGCCAGTCTCACATGTGGCTCCCTGCTTGGGTCACATTGCAGGCCAGGGACTCCCAAAACGCTCAGCTCTCCCCTGTGCCAGAGCCTGTGCTAGAAAAGGAGTGACAGACTTTCCAAATATCCCCATCTCCACGAGCACCCCACGTGCTTTTTCACTGGGAATGGGGCTGCTGTGTAGCCCTGCAAATCTGACCCCAACAGGCAAACCTCAGATTACATCAGGAACCCAGTGCTGAACTGACACGGCGAGAAACGGGCAATGAAGGTTTATGAAACCTTTCCGTGTTTTCTAATAAAGGGGTAAGCAGGTTTACTGTGCATTTTCACTAAGGTTTGCTGAATCTTTTCAAGTCCTGCTATGGGTAAAAACCCAGGAAAGACCCACCCAGGGAACTCCTGGGGCTGTGCAAAGCCTTCCCCCCTGTCCTGAGCAGGTTATTTTGTGCTCTGCCCCAGCTGGGCATCACTGGCTTCATAGGCAAGTGGTCCATGTGGTTTTAACCTGAATACCATGGGCTGATCAGCTTCTTTTTGTTATTTTAGATTACATGCTTGGCAAAGCCTGAAAATAATTGGAGACTATCTGGAAAAATAAAAATAGAAATTTGAAATGAAGCAGCACTAGCTTCCGAAGTGCAGCATTGAGACAGGAACCCATGAGCCAAATGCTCCCACTGAAAGAGAAAATAAATTAGCTCAGGATAAAGCGCTATTTTGCACGCACACATACACACACAGCGATGTGGCACAAAAAAAAAGAGAAAAGTAGTGAGATGCGATGAAGCAGCTCAGAGCTGAAAAGCTCACCTGTTTTTCCCAGCTCTACCAGTTGGCCTCCCAAGAGCAATCCTCTCTCCCCACAGTGCCTGCACCTCTCGGGATGCCCTTCTCCAGCCTTCACAGCTCCAGGTCCTCCCACAATGGATCCTCCTTTCCACTAATTGTCTGTGTAAGGGCCTCGCTCATAAATTGGCTGTGGCCCCTGGGCAATATGACCATCACCATCCTCTCTCCTCACCTGGCTCCAGCCAGACCCTCTCCGATTTCCATCAGCTCCTGCAAGGTCTCAGCCTGCACAGGACAGCCTGGCCACAACATCTCCAGGCATCAGGGATATTTTATTATCAAATAAAATCAAATAGCCATCATGATGCTGAGCACAGTGCAAAGCCCTAGCAGCCTGAGCACTGACAGGGTTAAATTAAAGGTACCCATGATATTACAGAGCTGCAAAGTAATTATGATAGGAAGCAGAAAAAAGCCAGCAACTCTAAACAGACATGAAGGCCCTCTTAAGAGAAGAAAGGCATGTTAATTAACCTCTAGACATGATTCAAAGCATCATTTGTAGCATGATTAACATAATCCCCCAAGTGCAAACACACAACTGGCATTAACGATCATTTGCAGGGCTGAACGCTCCCCCACCCCTACATCAAATCTGCACATTTGAACAGGGAAACATTTGAAACGGTAACCCGTGCACGTTTCAGGAAACAAAAAGAACAACGTTCCCCTGGGATGGACATCCCGGCTGCAGGCTGCTCCCACCCCCTGTGCGCTGCAGCTGGGCATCCTCCCCAGATGTGCTCTCAGCATCCTCCCCAGGTGTGCCGTCAGCATCCTCTCCAGATGTGCTCTCAGCATCCTCCCTGGGTGTGCCATCAGCATCCCCCCAGATGTGCCACCAGCTTCACGCTAGAAGAGCTCCTGATCCCCATGTCAGCTTTAGCTTCCTTTGCCCCCCATAGCCACAGCTTCACACCCTTTTTGCCAGCCCCAGGCTCTTCAGCAAAAAGCGGGTGGCTGTTTTCAAAACCTCCTAGACTCCCGTCCACGATGGGCTCTTGGCTTTCATTTAAAAAAAATTGCTGCCCACAAGATTGCTTGAACGATTGGAAATGAATGTCACAAGTTCATCAAGCAAAGAAAAAAGAGCCACAATCTTCCCATCTCTCCAAAAAAGAAAATCTCCTGCTTGAACTTGCGGCCGGGGCTCACAGCACTCAACTCCCCCCGTCCTGAGCACCGAGGCGTGCGGGTTCGGAGGGCTGCTCATGCACAAAAGCCAAAGCTGTTGCCTGCCTTAGCAAAGCTGTCAGGGATATTTTATTATATTCCACGCCATCAAATAACCATCACAACAGGTATTCTCATCCTCATCATGGCAGAAAGCTGGTAGGGGAGCACTTTCCCCTGAAAGAGACTGCACTGTTTGTCGTTCATCAATTATTTGGGTGGTATTAATAAAGGAGACAAGGATGTGTCACCAAGATCCCCTGTAAACTCCACTCAGTACTGTGACATTATTCATCCCTATCACAGCCCAAGCTCAGGAGCTCAGAGGCTTTGCGTTACGTTATATTCTGGATCTAAAGTCTTTTCAGAGGCTATTAGATGGCTGAGGCTGTGTGTAGCTGAAGCTTGTTCAAATGAGTCACTGCTGAGCTTCATTCTTATCTGTAAAGTTTGTTATTACTTGGAAGTGTTTATCTGAATTATGTTTGCAAAAACGTCTGAACAAAGGCCAGCTTACGGAAACAACAGCATTTTTTGCACGTTTTTATATAAATCGGAACGATTTTATGCGGCCGGTTCTTTTCTTTGCAATTCACAATATTTCTCTTTAATGACAATTTTAAGGACCATGACGGGATTTAAGCAATCGCATGCAGACCTGGAGTCCTGGGAGAGATAACAGCACAGCTTCACGGCAGGCAGAGAAATTCAACTACTGACACCCATTGTGCCAGGTACAGCCATGACCTCTTGGGGATTTAGCCCTGGTATTGGAGTTTCTGCAACGTAGCGACCCGGAGCAAGTCAAAGCTCATGTGTTTTGAGCAGTGGTAGTGAAATCACACTCACTACCTCAGGGTAAGAAGCTAAGAATAAAAGGAAAGGAAAGGGGAGGAGGAAGAAAGGGCAGGGGCAAGCAGGCGGCAGGATGCCGGGGCTGGGCTTTGTGTGGTCCCCGTGCACACCCAGCGGGGACAGGCGGCTCTTTGTCACCCCAGGACACCGCAGCAACCCCAGGCCCCACAGGCCTTGGCCTCCTTCCTCCCAAAACCTGGCAAGGGCATCACCCTGGGCTGGCCGGGCGGGGGAACGGCCGCAGTCCCCATGTCCAGGCTCGATTTCTGGATCTGCGTGTCCCAGGGGCAGCAGTTTCAGCCACCTCTCTGCTCCCCGACCGCTCAGCAAACTCAAGACAGCAAGCGATGTTCAACGCCCAGCCGGGGAGCACCAAACCTCTCCCGTTTCTCCCCCAACTCCTTCCCGCACACCCACGCAGGAGCTCGCCTGTGCAGATCGGAGGGATTTGAGGCCCCGGTGGCGAGGCATGGCCCGGCAGGGCAGGGTGGCCGGGTCAGACCTGCGGCACTGCCAGGGCCATGGCCACGCCGAGCACCATGGCCACGCTCAGGCTGCGCTGACCACCACACCGGCACGAAGGCACCCGGGAGGTTTCCATGCAGCACCCCAAGCGCAGCCGAGCATCCCAAAGAGGGATGCGGCCCCACGGGGACCACGGGACACCCAGGGGGTTCTGAGGGGATGCTCAGGGAACAGGACACGGAGGGATGCAGGGGATCAAAGAGATACTTGAGAGCAGCATGGAGGGATGCAGAGGATGCTCGCAGGCAGCATGAGGGATGCAGGGGATGCCATGGATGCTCAGGGCAGGACAGGGACGCTGGGGCAGGTCTGGGGGACAGGATGAGGGGATGCTGGGGAACCTGGGTCAGAACGGGGGATGCTGGGGTGGTGACAGGGGGACTTTAGGGATGCGAGGAGGACAGAGAGAAACTGGAGAGCCTGGGGCACGTCTGGGGCGATGCGGGAGAGATGATGGGAGATGGGAGGGAGGCTGCCGGAGAGCCCGGGGCACGTCGGGGGGGGACGCCGGGAGGAGATGGGGTGACGCCGGGGAACCCAAGGCAGGCAGGGAGAGGGATGCCGAGGAGGTGATGGGGGATGCCGGCGAGCCCGGGGAAGGGCAGGGGGGACGCCGGGGAAGTGATGCGGGATGCCGGGGAGCTTGGGGCACGCCGAGGGGACGCCGGGGAGCCCGGGGGAGGCGGAGGGGGGGGACGACACACGCCGCGGAGGGGAGGCGCTCACCTGCCAGGAACCGGAGGGGATGTCTCCGAAGCCGCCGGGACCGGCGGAACCTTGGCAGCCGCGGGGCGGCCCGGCGCAACGCCAAAGCAAGCCGAAACCGGCGGCGGCGCGACCGGGCGGCAGCAGCCAGGCCGGGGAAAGGAAAGCGGCGGCGCAGGCGACCAGGAGGCCGGCGGAAAGCAAAGCCCAGAAACAACCGACGCCGCTGCACATGGTGCGCCGGCGGGGCAGGGAACCCGCGCCCCGCACCGCCCCCGCTCCCCCCGCCACCGGCACCGGCACCGACAGCATCGGCGCCGCCGCCGCAGCGCGGCCGCGCAGCCGCCGCGGCGCGGGGCGGCCGGCGGGGCCGGCAGCGCTGCCCGCGCCCCTTGCGCGCTGCCTGCGCGCTGCCTGCGCGCTGCCTGCGCGCCGCTTCCCCCCCCCCCCCCCGTCCCCGGCTCCCTCCCCGCGGGGCGCGGCTGAGGCCGGGCGCGGTTGCGACACCCGCGGCGGGCGGGGGAGGGAGGGAGGGAGGGGGGGGAGTCCCGGCGGGGGGGGGGGGGGAGCGGCCCCCCCCCTTACCTGCGCACACGTTTTGGGGTGGTTTACGGCGTTTTCCCTGCCCGGCTGCAGGCGTTTATTATTTAAGAGTAATTTTATTCCTGCCGTTAGCGTTAATATTTTTAAACACACCCCCCGCCCTCCCCGGTGCCCGCAGACGGCGATGCTGCCGCTCCGCGGCTGCGGCTTTGCCGGACAGGGCCACGCGTGGTGGGTTGCGGGTTTGCGGGGAATTTCTCACAGCCCCGGTGTCACCGGGGGCGGAGGGGGATTTTAAAAAGCACGCACAGCCCAGGGAGGCGCGCCGGGGTCCGCGGCCCCTCTCTGGGAAGATTTCCTCACTCGGGGTCTGCTCGCTTGAGCGATATTCATTTTATCCTTTAATCCCGTAGGTTTCTCCAAAGTGTTAGTGTGAGGAGCGAGGCAGAACGGCTGCCCGGGAATTTGGGTTTACTTTAGGTATAAAAGCTGCGCCTCCCAGTGCAGATGAATTTTTTATAACCGTCATTCTGAAACTTCACGGATCAGCCAGGTTTTTATTCCTGCTAAACCTCCCCGGTCGCTTTGCAGCATGAATTGATTGTCTTATGCTTTTGTCTCGCAGATCTTACAGGGTTTTCTCCATCACCAGAAGCTCAGCTGTCACCCCCCGAGCGGTACCCACGTCCACCAGCCGCAAACCCAAAGAGCGAGATCCTTTTTTAAATACCGCAAAAAAATTATATTTATCCTGCCTTAATGTCCTCAGGCAGGTTTCAGGCACTTTCTGCCCATACCGCTGAAACAGAGTTAAAGGTATTGGGGCAGCTTTTGGTCAAAAAAAAAAAAAAAAAAAAAGAGCTTTCCCTCCAAATCCGGGGTGCCTTGGCTGGTGTTTTAATCGCAGCCCTTGCAGAGGGATGGCTCAGAGACTGCCGGAGCGGGACTTTCCCGGTGAAATCCTTGCAGAGGCTGGGAACGCAGAAGCCGGGGGCTTGGCACCCTCTCCTGGTGTGCGCCCAGACTGCTGGCGGGCTGGACTTGGGGTGCTGAGCTCCCCGAGGCTGCCCGAAGAGGGAAGGGACGGGCAAATAATTTGCACTTTACAGCTGAATTCACGGACAAAAGCTCCGGAATAAATATAGCAAGTTCTGTCTGGGGACCGTGTTTGAGCTTTGGGAGGTGGGGGGCATCTTCTTCTTACCTTTAAAAATGTTGTGCATGCTTGTTGTCCTGTAACTTCTAGGAAAGTTGTGAAGGGACAAAAATCACACGCAGCCTTGTCTTTTCCCGATATCCCTGGTTTGCAGAAATACCTGACTGCTGTCATGTGCTGCGTCACTTCTCATACTCTTTGAGGCATTTAGGAAAACAAAAGGGAAAAAAAGCATAAATGGAGAAACGCGGGAAATGGTTTTAAACTAGATTTTTTTTTTAACTTGGTTTTATTCAAGTATTTATGACACCATAAATGGCCAAGAATTTGGGAAAAACACTGTGAATTGGAGAAAGGTCATCTGAGGTGAGTCCCACACAACGCTGGCAATACCATCTGGACAGACTGCAAGTAGGAACGATCGATCTGGTTTGTTTTCAGTAAGTCAGAAAAATTCTAGAGTGGCACGAAAGCCCTGCAGAAAAGGCTTCCTTCCTGTGAGGAACACCCTGCAGAGGGTCAGGGCTGGGAAAAAGCTGCAGAAACTGCTACGAGGGCTTTTCTGTTTCCCGTATCTACGCTCCGGCTCAGTGCTCCTTCCCCAGAGCTCAGATGCCCACAGATCGTCGGCGGCAGCAGGTCACTGACGCAGCTCTTTCTGCTGGGAGTGAGGCTTTTTTTTTTTTTTTTCTTTCCCCATTTTGTTCTGTATTACACTTCAAGGTTCCAGTTTTAACCCACCCACTCACCCACTGAGAGTCAGACAGAAACCCCTCATCCCTTACTTGTGCCCAGCCGCCAGGCACAGAGGAACAAACCTTCCTCCTTGGGCATGTGCTCGGTGGAAGGAGACAAGGAGGGACTGCAGTGTTTTAATAAAATCAGTTAATTTTTGCCAGGGACGTGGGATAATTCCCTTCTTTGAAGCCCTCAGCACAGTTGAGAAGCCAGTACTAACCCTCCCATTCCCATTAAGGCTAATGGACTGAGGTCAGCCACATCCAAATCTGCAATGAATTTTATGTGTGCATGCAGCCACTTGTTTTCCCATTAAAAAAAAAAAAAGAGAAAAGTACAGGTCTGTAATTGAAGCTGCTGCCATTGCAGTTTTGGAACACCCCTACTGTAATGATATCAGTTGCATCTTCTCAATTTTACAGCTTCCCCAGCATCCTGCTGTGCACCATTATACGTATGTGCTGCATCTTTTCCACTCTCTCCGACCATTAATTCTTGGATTCTTAGTGATTAGTATTTGTAGTGCTTATTTTGCAAGTTCATCTAAGATGTCTGATTATTTGTTTGAAATAATATTCTGTAATTTTTTAACAATGCTAATGGCAATATTTGGAATACATGATTTTTAAGCTTGTAGTGTTGTTTCTGTACAAAGGCATCTTTGACTTCTTATACATTTTGGACATTATTATCAATTCCGGAGTAAGATCGAGGCTGTTAAAGCCCACAGTCATATAGTTTTTATTATTTGTATTCCCAAAGTAGCGAGAAGTCTATATATGAGATAGAATCCCAACATCATGTAAATACACGTAAATAATGAATAGAATGTCCCAAAGATGTGAGAAATGGCAATGGCCTGTAACATGATTTGTTACATTTGTGTTTTTCTGAATGCTGTAATTGAGCAGAGCAGTTCCCCGTGATTAATTATCTGAGTCAAAGACGCCAAGCTATCAACAAAGTCTTGTTCTGCTTTATTAATTCCGTCCAAACAAGAGCATCCCATGTAGATATTTTCAAATATTAAAGTTTGTTTATTTTTCTAGCTATGGAGAGGGAAAAATCACCTGGCAGTGAGGCTTTTTTTTTTTTTTTTTCCCAATATTTTAATTTAGGGAGGTGTCCCCCAGTTTCTCTGATGTCGGGCAGCCTATGTCCTGAAGTCATATTTCAACTGATTGCTCAGATAATTAAACTGTCACGTTCTGTTAAAACTCCAGAACCTGATGTTACTCGTGCTTCCAGTTCAGATCTCCAAGGTCCAAGGCTGAGTGACTAACTGTGAATTGGAGCTTCAGCCCTTCTGCACGTTCCCAAAAAGGGGAGAAAATTTCAGCCCAGGAAATGTAATTCATGCCAAACATACTTGTAGCTTGAGTTTTCATCAATTATCTAGAATCCGATGCAAAGATAATTGAATTATCCCAAAGACTTTGACAGGTTGGATGAGGTTTTTGGAAAAAGAGCTGCTGTTTGAAAATTAATTGCAACATAGGTCTTCCTCATCGAGTGTGACAGGGGATGCCTACAATTTACCCACCCCAAAATCACGTTGCCAGCTGGCCAGGTTTCTGACAGCCTCGCCTCATTGATGGTAGCAATTGTCACTTTGCAGCTGGTAGGGCAGTCTCGGGAGACTGCGTGTCCCAGCATGAAAGGGTCCACTCTGCTTGAAGCAGATATGCATCACTAAATAAACCTGTTAGAAAACATGCCTGCTTCTACCGCTGCTCAACCAGAGAAGCAACATCAGTCGGGATCTATGGGCTTGGCAGTAGAAAAAAGATCAGTGTGTAAGGTCAGACAGAGGGTCCAGAATACAGACCCCCTTGGGAATTTTACCACAAACTGCAACTTGGGCAGCCTGGCAGACCAGGACCCTGTAATACATTGCGTCCTGCTTCAACCCCAACATATAAATTGAAACCTAAAGCTTGATCTGCAAAACAGACCCTTCAACCACACACACAGTTACATGGAAATAAAGAGAAATCTGTGTGCGGTATACTGGAGGATCAGACTGGTTGTATTAGGCCTCTCTTTAGACTGTCAGTTATTATGCATGTTTGTAAAGGACTGGGTGCAAACTGTTTTGACAAAAGATGTTAATTTAGTGCTCCCTAAATGATTTATCCCATTCTTTCACATTTGCTCACCTTTTGAATATTTTAGTTTATTAGCAGCCTCTTATGTTATGTGCCAATTAAATAATTCAGTTCGTTACACAAAAAACATATATAATAATTCAGTTCATTATCCTCAAACCAGCCTCTGGGCACATGTACAAAAACGTATCAAAGAGCACCAGTTAACAAAAATAATATCAAAAGAGAAAATGCAGTTGCTATATGGTGTTGATCAGCTGCAACATCCTGCCCAAGAGATGGCTTCATCTCAGCCCTGAAGACATCCCCATATACCTTTTATGAAATTTACAATTTATAAGCCTTAATTAATGAGTATTTGTAAAGAGCTTTGGAACACTTGGATGAGAGATGCTGCAGAAATCTACGTAATGATTATTAATTACATAATTTTCTCATGGCTCAAGCACCGACGGCAGGACAGTTACATCGCAGAGGGATGACACTGCATCGATCTGTCATGACATGGGGATGTAAGAGGAAGAACTGCAGCTGCCTCCTGCAGTCCCTGCACCACCTGCAGGGTTTGTTTCGGGACCCTCGTGATGTCTTGCTCGCTGCACCTCACGAGACAAGCTCCTTGGGATCAAGCCCAGAAACGTTGTGGCATAGAGGAGCTTGAAGAGGAATTGGACTGAGTTATGCATTTGGAAAGCTAATTCCTGTCCACTGGTATGGAGTGCCAAAGCCCACAGGAAAGTGGAGGTGGTTTGTGTTTCTTCCACGCTCGCCCTTGCTGGACTTCATTGCTCTCAGCTAGTTCTCCAGCATTCATGGCAATTTCAAAGGCATAAGGTTATACGGTTTGCTGCACGGATCAGGTGTAGCTGTGTGATTTTGGGAGAGCTGCTTTCTGGCGCTGTGCTGCAGTTTCCTCATGCATAAACCAGAAGTTATAATAATAGTCTTTACAAAGTGTTTGTAAAGCGTTTGTATCATATACTGCTCTTCAGAAATCAATGTAAGCCATGCGTTATAACTCCAAACGTCCTTTGTAGCTGAGAAAAGAGAAGATTTGCCTCGGGAGGATAATTAAGAGGATTTTTGTGGCAGGATTTGGGACGCAGACGGAACTGACTTATCAGACACTCTGCTTTCCAGCACCCATGCTGCGTCCCCACATCCTGACCGGCACTATGCTGCCTGGCAGGGTTTTCTGGTTACACCGCACCAATACCGGGTAGTCTGCGATGGAGATGATGCGATGACGGAGCTGCAGGAAGCCCTGCCACATTTCTGGCACCACACGAATGCGCCGGCCGGCGCCACCGCGCAACTCAAGCACATGCAGGGGGTGGCCTTTTGCCTTTAGGGACCAGGGCCTCGCTCGGACGGGGACCAGCAGCTTGCGGCTGTCTCCATCGGGACGGCAAAGTCCCCATGCCAGCGCTCAGACGGACGTGGGGTCTGTCGGGTGGTCACTCTCCTCTGCCCCAGCCTCTGTGGCCGAAGGGGCCATTTCGGGCCCACGTCTCAGAGGTCTCCGGGGCGCTTCGCACAGCACCTCGGCTCTCGCCGGCCCTGCCACGCCGCTCCCTCCTGTCCCCTCGCTCGCTGTCGCCTGCCCCCAGGGCAGGCCGTCCCCCTTCGCCCACGGGACGCGCCCAAATTACCGCAGGGTCCCCAAAACACCTCTTCAAGGCCTTCCCGCCCTCATCCAAGATGGCCGACCGCGCCTCACTCCGCCCGGCGCCCCTAGCCCTGATGGGGGATTGCCGGCCTCCGCCCCACCCTCGCCGTGGACACCCCCCCCCCCCGTGAGCCTCTTGCCCTCATCCAAGATGGCCGCCCCGACTCGCTGATTGGCTGGGCTGCCTGACGCCAGGGCGGCCATCTTGAGTGAGGCGGGGGCCGCGGCCGCATCCCGTCATGCTCGGCGGGCCGCCGGCTGCCCGGAAGAGGGAGCGGGGCGGTTGTTGACAACATGGCGGCCGCTGGCGCCTCCGCGGGAGGAAGAGGCGGAGGGAGAGGAGGCGGCGGGCGGAGGAAGGAGTCTCATTCATAGGGAGCCCGGCTCGCTGCCCTCATCCCCTCCCTCCCCTTCTTCCCCCCCCCTCCCCAGCGGCCGCCTCGCCCCCTCCCCGGCACCATGTCCTTCTTCAGGCGGAAAGGTAGGGGGGCGGCGGGCGGGAGGCCCGGGGCTGAGGGGCGGCTGCCGGCCTCGTCCCCCTCACGGCTTCTGGGCTCCGGCCCTGCCCCTCCGGGGACGGCGACGGGGCCCCGAGAGGAAACTCGGCCCCTGAGGAGCGGGCTCCCCGCAAATGACGGTCAGTCCCGGCACCTCCCGGGGACGGGGCCCTTTTCCTCCCTCAGGGGTCGGGGAGGAGGGCGGCGGGAGGCCGGGGCTGTGCGGGGATCGCTGCTGCGGGACCTCGGGGCGTCGGCTGCGATCGGGGCTCCCCCGATGACCTCGGGCAGCCCCGGCTGCGGGCGGTAGCGAACGCCGGGCTGCAGCCTCCGTCCTTCCCGGGGCGGCTCGGGGAGCGGCTGTAGTTGCAGCGCTCGTACGGTTTTTCCACCCTTCTTCTGCACGGGAGGAATATAGCTTAGCACTTCTGAAACGGGTGACTTGTGCGGTTAGGGGGACTGGTGTAAAATGTCTCCTACCTCATGCAATTTTTGAGCCTCTTTAACTGTTCACAGAAGATTTTTTTCACAATGCTGATGTACGTGGTTCCGTAAAAACATAATGGGCTGAGTGCGTTACGGCAGTAGCTAAAAAACCTAATTGAAAAAGAGACCTCATCGCACTGAGCTCTTCATAAAAGCCAAAGGAGTCATTGACGATTTATTTTGTAATATGTTTGTTGATGTTATGGAGCACAAGCTAAGATGTGAAATTTAGGAGTCCTGAAATGTTTATAACATTCCTATAGCACAAATGGATATAGTCTAAGTGTTCTTTGAGAATGAAACACTTTGAAGGCACTTTTGTGCCACAGCTTGTGATGAAATGTGGTGTAGTGCACTTTCAATCTGCATGATATGTGGTTTGAGTGGTTTTTGTTCAAAGTGGCACCTTCTAGGAGGGGCCTCTTGGGAAGGTAGTTCTGTTATCTTGTAATGCTGTAGTTCAAGCAAAATGACCATTGCTCTTCCAGCAGTGGCTGCTACAACGCTCTCCTAAAGCATTTCTCAGCTGGTAAAGCCCCAAATGTGCATCTTGGGAGGCAAGACTGTAAGTTAGGAGGAAAGAACATACTATCTGAGATGATGTTTTTGCTCTTAACTGACACATCCTGTTGTTAAGCTTGCTCAGCCTAAGTAGCCGCATCGAAAATTTCATTCTTTGTGGAGGTTAGTGCAGTAGTCCTGGAAGAAATTAGTTTAAACTTCTGTTTGTATTAGTAGTTCTGAAGACTCTTGAAGTCCGCTGAAGGTTTTGCAAGTGCCGTAATCCTTTCTGGGGTGTTTACATACTAATGTTGAGCTGCAGAATAGAACTTTCATACTGTTTATAAACTGCTCACAAATAGCTTCTGCTGCTTCGTTGATGAAGAGAATTGTGGAGCTGATGTTCCATCCTGATGCGTAATCATAGGAACAATGTAAGCTTTGGCAAAAACTTTCTTGGGGAGAAAGTAAAGAAACGTCTAATTGAGCGTGTTACTTGGATTAAAGGATCTTTGGTCAGAGGAGCACAGTCAGAACTAAATGCCCGAGAGAGGCGCTGTTAAGAAGAGGAGAGGAGTAAGCTTTCATCTGGGTTCTACATAAAATAATACCGTTTTGTATAATCTCCCTTTTAGATACTGGCTTTTAGGGAAGATCTTAAACTGCAGCTGGGAGAAAAGCAACAAATTAAGGCTCATGATAAACCTCTGTAGACTAGACACATCCAGTCCAAAACCATATAAAAGCATCAGTGTTCTCGGGTTGAGCTATCGTTGTTTAGGAGGATATCACATTTGGTAAAAACTAAAACAATTTTTAAAAATTAAATCATAGCAAGGATCATAAAGCAACTAACATGTAGGAAAATCAAGAACAATGGTGAAACGTTTGGGGGTTTTTTAGCATGGGCCTTAAAATAAAGGTCTAGAAGACTGAGGGTGGATAGTAGGTTGAGAAGTTAAACTATAACAGTTGAACCAGCAGCTGGGCACTTGAGGGCAGATTATGAAATTGTTATCAATGAAACAGCCAGGCTACATGCTCATTCACGAGGGATATCTTGGAAATAATGCACACAGTCCTACTAGTTAGCTGACCTCTGAAGTTTTATATTGTACATGTACATGCATGAAGATTTTAGGTTTGTTCATTCTTCTGTAATTCAAGATGTGAATTAAAATTCTCAAATGTCACGTGGCCGGCTTGCCTCGGTTTGATGTGTTACCCCATTGTGAATGGGGTTTGCTACTGGGAATTCTCACAAACTCTTAGTCCTCGGTCATCGTGTACCGCAGTTATCTCTCTGGCTTCACACAGACACCAAGTGACGTCTGGTTTTTTGAGGAAAGTGAAAGTAAATTCCTTTAGTGAAACTTCACTCTCTAAAATTTGGTCTTGTCATGTATAGGAGTTTTCTTTTGTCCTCTGCTGTTAACTACTTCATTTTGTTCTGCTTGAAGCTGATGGGGACAAAAGAAGCCTGTGTATAAAGAGGTTGGGAACACGAACGAGGAGTTTGTATTACCAGGAATAAGTCGGTAACTAGGCAGAGGGGAACTGAGTAGCTGGTAGGAAGGAACAGATGTATTTAAACTGAAAACAGGCTTATGGAGGACTCTTCTGTTGAAACTCAGGAAGTATTGCTGATAGTTAGGAATCGGTTTGATGAGTCCGCTATTGGATAATTTTGGAAAGATAAAGGTTAGTAATACTGTGTAGAGGTTGCTTCGTTCCCATTGTCTGAAGTAACACTGAGGTACATGCAGATTCTTTTTTTTTCAGTGATTTTTCTCCAGCATATCAGCACGCCCTCAGTTATGTAAAAGCTGGTTATTCTCACTGTTCACAGCTGCATCTGCCTATGAGAGTTCAGTTTTAAAAGAATCTGGCTCTTTTAATGGAGGCTTAAACCTCTCTATCAGAGAGGGAATGTGCTAGCTGCTAGCTTAAATCTTAAATGCTGAGTTGCCAATTCACAGACCTGCAACGTTTATACTTCTCGCAGCGAAGGCTGGCAGCACGGCAGTGCTGCAGCCGCCACCGTGCAGGACAATTATGTAACCAGAGATTGAAGTTTCCCTTTAAAATATTTAAAATACTTAGGTCAGAGTAGGAAAGGTTGGGGTGGTTTTTTTGTAATGTGCTTGTGTTTTGTGATGTAAATATTTGATTGTGTTGGGTTATGATTTGTGGTTCTGTTTGGAAGGACTCCACAGTCAGTGTTCAAAGATGACCTATTTGTAGTAATGATCCCAGCCTGGAGCAGCTGGAGAAGGTTTTGCTAGTAGATCATCTACTCCAATATCACCACTTAATTTGTTTCTCATGCCATCCTGTTTATGTAGTCCTTTGGTTTCTTTATTTTTGTTTCAAATGGATCTCCTCATTCACTTCCTTTAGGAGCTTCCTTTAAAAAATAATTTTCAAAAATATGGCTTTTCCATCACAGCTTTTTTTAAACTGTTATCTTCCCACCAGTTGCTTGCCATAGCTTTGATGATAGTTAAGCAATATCATTTGTGAGAGAATTAACTATTTGCAGTGTGTTTCCAGAACATTTCTGTGGTATCCATCACAACTGAGGAGTCATGGGCTGGCTCTGGCTTTGTGGAGCTGGTTCCACGTACATCTCTCTGGCTGTGTGTTGTACTGCTCTTGCTGTAATATGAGGGAGATGTTGGTCGTAGGTGTGTAACTTCTAGTTCATGCGGAGCATCTGCCAGTGCCCTACACTTAAAACACATCTATCCCATTCTTTCGAGTTAATGCTATTTATTAAAGTAACCTTGAATGTAGCCTTGCTTTAATCATATAGACAGCAAGCGACTTGGTCAGTGTTAATTTTAACATACTGTATTACATTAAACTTAATTCATGGATGATAAGGTTTTGCTTTTGAAAACAACACAAAAGCTTTGAAAGCCTCTGTCATTTAATAGATGTGCAGATTTAAATGAGAGGTCAGTTTTAACAAAATGTTAGTTTACATCTGCCTCTGATACTTGCTGAAGTTGGGAATTTTATGTCTAGTCTATGGTAAATGCCATTAGTCACTCAAAATAGCATTAACATTTTCCTTTGTATTTTACAGTGAAAGGCAAAGAACAAGAAAAGACCACAGATGTGAAAGCAATTAAGAGTAAGATCAATATTTGTTTTGCCTATAAATTCAGATATTTAATATTATCTGCCATTTTTATTTTAACCAGTGGGATAATTTCCTTATGACTGAGAGCAGATGTGACATATGCATTAAAAACAAAACAACCCCAAAACTTAATTCTGTTTCAGAGTATTTATAGTAGCTAATCTTTCCTAGTCATCTTGCTGAATCTGTAAGTACAGAAGGTTATTAAATTATGTCGGACATGAGCTTTAATTCAAAGTGATCATGCAATTCAGTCACCTTGCAGATAGTGGTTATTGCTTATCTACAACAAATTGCTTCTGAAGTTTCATGCTTACATGTAGTGCACTTCGCAGTTTTGAAAATGCAGCTTAACCGTGTCTAATTCACAAAAGAGGCTGCCAATGTCTGATTTAACTTTGACCGATGTGGCTTGTGAGACTGAAGATCTGAATCTTGGTCAGAATGAATAGCTATTCTAGTGCTGCTCCGTGTGATACAGAAATCTTGCTGCTAAATCTGTTAGGAGAGAAGAAAAAAATCTTGATGGGAAGGAGGTTTATAAACAGTGGGAAAACAAGATTATTTATCCTGGCAGTTTTTTATTGCAATACTAAAAGGAGATGAGGTAATTTGCGTGAATCTGATCTGTTACTTTTATATCCTCAGACAAAATCCTGTTTCTGTACTTGTTAATGTGTTATCTGGATATCAAGAGAAAATTAAAGACTTTTTTCACCTCGGTGGTCTGTCTTTCAAATCAAATATAGGAAACAGTAAGTTGCATCCATTTAATAGCACACTCCATGATTTCAGTGCAACTACAATTTCTAATGACTAGCTGAAAGAGTTTACCAGGAAAAGGCTACAGTATGGTAACCCTGTAAATAAAAGCAAATTTGAAAATTTATCATATTAAAGGTGGTGAGCATCTTTGCAGTTTGGTGAGCAGCTACTCCATGGTCTGTATGATGTTAGGTTAGTGATGTAATGCTGTCTGGAGGTTTTGGAACAGGTGTTTGATCCTTAGATTAAGTAGAACAATTTTTTTTCCTCATGTTCATAATATAAAATTAAATTTGAATCTAATTCACAAAAGCCTAAACCGTTATGAGGAGTGTGGCTCTGGTTCTACATGAGTAGCCTCCACCAAGTTTTCCCCAGTTACTGTCATCAGCCAAGCCGCTGGCTGCCATCCATTGGCCTTGGAAAAAATGTGTTTTCTCCGTTATTGCTGCTATTAAATACCAAAGGCTTTGTATAAGGTGGCAGGCAGTGTCTTGGTACCAAACACTGCAACTGGAGAAACACTTTGCAATAACTTAAGCATTTTAACTCACCTTAGGCGTAACGGTATAGGAATCTGTTACCGTGACGTGCAAGTGTGAAATTGTCGACTTCTGTCATCATGTGTCATAAAATTGTGAATATAAAGAAAGTTATGCAGCATGAAAGTCATCAAAACCAAGTTGCTTGACACCTTGATGAAACACATCGTTAGGAAGTAGTGTGCTGAGATAATGTGTCATCTGACTTGCTTTATTTTTGAATGAGAGGTGTAAAATGTCCTTGCATGACATCCTAATCAAATGCAGTTTCCTGAGAGCTTTTGAAACTATGAGCATGTTTTGTTTTTTTCAGCTTTGTCATCAATTAATGGTTAGTTGATGCTTTTTCACTGGCAGTGAGTTTTGTGTGAGGAAGTTCTTTGTTCTTGTTGAGCTTAAATAGCCACTGTGTTCTAAAACAGCTAGAGGAGGTTAAGGCTTATAACCTGGGTTTCATCAGAGATACTTCCTTGTTCCTTTTTCCTCTTAAAACCAAATAGAGGCAAAGAAAATATTTTTGAAAGATATTAATGTTAAAACTCGCAGATAGCTTTGTAGTTGAGGATTTTGTAACATATTTTAGCCTTCAAAAAGGTATGGGAATGGTTTGGCAAACACATTGTAGGTAAACTAAATTGTTGACAAAGTATTAAGTTGTTACGATAGTGGTTATCAAGGAAGCAGGAAGACTCGGGAATAATATTTCGTTTATAAACTTAGACTTGGCATCTTTTAATTAGCTGCTGAATAAGGAAAATATAGGTGGGTGGGTACCACTGATCTATTGGAAGTGAGTTTATTCTTGCTATAATAAAAACTTGGTTATTTCTGTGGTCTTTACTCTTACAGACCCTTGAGCGAAGATGAGACACAGTGGTACAATAAGGTTTTTAATAAGATTGAGTCTGGCAAACTCTCTGGCATATCTTGGGGTGCTTAGCATTGGATGCTGCTTAGAAGAGGTCTTGGAATCTTTGTCTTTTAATCATTCCTGTCTTGATTCCAGCTCCAATACCAGTACATTCCCCTCAAAGAAGCACTAGAAATCATGCCTTGCTGGAGGCTGCAGGACCAAGCCATGTGGCAATTAATGCCATCTCTGCCAACATGGACTCTTTTTCTAGCAGTCGGACAGCTGCCCTTAAGAAGCAGCCAAGTCACATGGAAGCTGCTCATTTTGGAGACTTAGGTAAGGCTTCATCAGATTTATAATGATGTCAACATTTCTTTTTATTCTATGTATATTACTGGTATGGTCACCATGTTTTGGTTTTCAGGCAAGTAGATTAGCTAATTGAAAAATTTGACTGCTGTTACAATAGTATCTCTGTTACCCTAGAAGGGTTTTGAATGGGGACGGTACATTTGTTTGTGAAAAGAGGTTCCTTTACTTTGTGTACTGCCATTATGCTGGAATCGTCTTTTCACCAGTTGCATTGCAGGCCATTTTTGTACTGAATACCCATGTCTGGAGTACAATATGGAGTCATTCCCTTTATATTTTTCTTCAGGCAGATCGTGTCTGAATTACCAGGCTCAAGAGACCAAATCAAGCCTTTCAAAGACCCTTGAACAAGTTCTGCAGGACAATGTAGCCCTCCCTTATTTTATCCAGTTTATGGAACTACGCAGAATGGAACACTTGGTTAAGTTTTGGTTAGAGGCTGAAAGCTTCCACTCCACAACATGGTCCCGTATAAGAGCACATAGCTTGAACACAGTTAAGCAGAGTTCGTTGGCAGAACCAGTGTCACCCTCGAAACAGCAGGAAATTGGGTCGTCTTCTCCAACTGGATTGCTTGAGGAGAGACTGGAGGATTCTAGCACAGTCCGTCTGCTCAGGACCAAGCCAGTGGATTTGGACAGGAACGACAGAACTAGCAACAGCCAGAACCACGTGCTCTTGGGTCAGGAGAGTGATAATACCAGTGTTCTTTGTCTAAGAAAATCTGAGACAGGGACCCATTCTGTTCCAGCTGATGAGCAAGAATCTTCCAAGCTTACAGTATCAAATAGAAACAGCCCCTCCTCTGCACTAAAAGACTTGTCAGGAAAACTCATGAAAAGTAAGTGCCATGTGTTCCCTTTCTTTTAAAAGGTGGGGACATGGGGAACATACTAGCTGCTGCTTGCTTTGTACAGTGAGCTGCCTCGGTTCTCACGTGTTCTTAGTAAGTATGATGTGATGTTGCGAGGAAGAAAATAATCTTTGTGTATCGGTAATGTTAACTTGCTGTATAAGCTAATGGTCAGTTTGAGCTATGTATTGTTTGACTGTCTGGCTGCTTAAAAATAAATACGCTGCTGAAGAGACTTCAGAATCATTATACACTCTAATAAGCTTAGGTTACTTCTGTTCTTACATGTGTAATGTTAAGAAATGAAGATGAACATTGCAATGTCCCGTTCTTCCCTCACCCATCTCATCCCAACTTAAAAGAGTTGCAGAAAATTTGGATGATGGGGCTGAGAATCGGTAATTAAGTTTCCACAGAAGGTAAATATCCTGTGTCACATAAAATGACATAAGTAATGGTTACTTGTAGAGATTTTTGTGTGGAATGTACTGTTTTTGTTCTTGGATTTATTTGATAGAGTTCCTCCCCTTGTAACTGATTTGTTCTCACATTTGGATTCCACCTCTTCAGAGGCTACTGGAAGTAAGGATGAAATTAAGATATTTACTTTTGGTAGTAAGCTACATGCACAGTAACCTGTTTCTCTACTTTGCATCTACTCAGTCCTCTCATTTGTGCAAGTCTACAGACAAAAAGGAAACGCTCCTTTCTTCATATTGGTTCCTTTTGTTTGCCCAACTGTTTCCTTGTGTTGCATCCCTTTCTCTTGCTGTTTGTCGTTCTCATACAGTTATTTATCATGTACCTCCACAATACATAACCTCAGCCCCAAAGTAGCTTAAACATAATGATAATTTAGCCATGAAAAGCACCTCTGCTTTCTGATGTCTAAAAAGAATTTGAAAGTACTAGGTCCTTTTTGAGAAATCTGAAAAGTCTGGAGTACAATTTTTTTTTTCTCTTTTCCAGAGCAGTGTCCCAGCTCTTGAAAGATGACTTGTAAAGCATACATCTTGTTCTGAGGCATCGCATTTTAAGATTTTTTTTTTCTTTTAATTCTTTTATAATGCATTATAAAGCATTTTATGTTGTCTATGATTAGAGCTAGAAATTGGGAACTTCACTGCAGTTCTTGCCAGAATGGCGTTACTTCTGGGACTAAGGTGTGCAGCTGAGGAAGAGGGTGTTCTCTTGTCTGGTGGCAGGGAATTCAGATCTATGTTGCTTTATTCCATCTCGCTAGTCAGTCCATGCTGGGCTTATTGTGACCTGGCTAGAGATAACACAGTCGCTGTAGCTTGTCAGTAGCAAAGTATCCAGTAGTGGACTGAAAGCTTGGTGGGAAGGAAACTTGTCACTGATAATTAGATGCTTGCTTTTCTGAAGAGCAGGTGTTTGTTATTCACACCTCATTTTAGACCTGTGCCAAGGAATTCAAAGTTTGATTCTATATTTCTTCCTTGTAGGTATAGAACGGGATGCAGTTAGTACTTTCACCAAATATATTTCTCCAGATGCTGCTAAACCAATACCTATTACAGAAGCAATGAGAAATGACATAGTTGGTAAGAATGTATACTGCCTACTCATTTCAGAGCTTCCTCCTTCCCCATAAAAATGCGTCTTTAATACCACACAAGCTCATATTTCTTTTTATTTTTATGAATTTTAAAGTCAGTTGTAAAAAGATAGTAGATCATGTTACAAGTATCAGTGGATCTGACCTTTCAGTAGTGCTGGGCAGTATCCCCAGAAGAATTTTTCAGAGACTTTGCTTAAATTAGTGAAACAATTCCTGGTGGTTATGGAGGGAATCCATATTTGCGTCTCAATCAAATATTTTAGCCGTAACATTATCATTCAGCTATCTGCAGTACTTTAAAAGCTCTGTTTGCGCAGTCAGAACCAGCTGAGTCTAGTAGCTTTGAATTGCAATTTTTCATTAACTAGTCATCACTCATGTCTTTCAGCTCAATGCATGTTAAAATTAACCTGGTCTTTCTTTGCAGCAAAGATTTGTGGGGAAGACGGACAAGTGGATCCAAACTGTTTTGTTACAGCACAGTCAATAGTGTTTAATGCAATGGAACAAGAGTAAGTTGATTGAATGGTTTGGCTTCTTGTGTCTATTGTCCTTTTGCAAAAGGTGGTTCCATTAAAAATGTTTATGGAGGCATAACTGTATAATAACTTTTTTGAAACTGCTCGGATCTCTTCCTCCAAATCCATTCTTGTGATCATTTGCTGAAGTTGTATGTGCATGCTATTATTGCATTCTTTTTATCTTTCTTGTGTCACTTGTTAATCTGCACCGTTTCTTGCTTGTTTTGCTTTTATCCAACTAAAAATAAGAGACTGCTGGGGCAAGAACTAATTGGTTCATAATGTGGCTCGAATGCTGTTGACCCTTAACATCTAATTGTTATTTTATCTGTGTGCAGGCACTTTAGTGAATTTTTGCGAAGTCATCATTTCTGTAAATACCAGATTGAGGTGCTGACTAGTGGGACTGTTTATCTGGCTGACATACTTTTCTGTGAATCGGCCCTGTTCTATTTCTCTGAGGTGAGTGTTGAGGTTTTGGCTTTGCTTTTTTTATTCCTTTTTATCAAATGGAAAAAACTTTTCATCCCCTGATGGCTCTAATAAAGACACCTCACATATAATAAAAAAGATGAGGTGTATCTTTTTCTGGGAGAAAATACATTAAACTGTTTCCTGCCCACATGTAGAACTATTTCAAATGTTCAAACCTGTACGCTTTATTGTAGAATGAGTGTTTGTGCATGTCTTCTCCAGTTAGTGTTTCTAAGTGTCTCTTTGCTTTGTAGAAGCTTTGACATAGTTGTCTTTATCTTGCGAAGTGAAGTAGTGACTTTGAAAGCCTTAAGCATTCTTACAGATAACAAATAATTCACTAGCTGTACATAGAGAGGTTATCAAGTTGGAATGTGGTGGGTTAAATGTATGATTTTACGGTTGCAGGGACCTATACCTTTACGGAATCATCTGTTAGTAGTAGAATACTTGTCTTGGTAGTCTGACAAGACAATGTAGCTTGAAACAGCAAGCTGGAAAACTGAGACAATATGCAGAGTTCAATGTAAGCTAAGCATAGCATGAAAATTGTGTTTCCCCTGTCTTTAGTATGATACAAATAAATAGTTGTTTGGAAACTAAATGTGAAAATTAGTACAGAAAGAAATGTCACAAGTTCTTTTTTTTTTTTTTTTTTTTTTTTTTTAACCGAACTAAATCTGTCTGCAGCACTGTATCTGAAAATTCAGAATATTTTTATGTCCTGGTGACAATTTTGCATCATCGATATATAGACTATATTTCTTGTTTTAAATGGGAAGGAGCAGGTTTGTCTATGCTTATTGAAAGTTTCTTGCTAAAACTTCTTTAATTTCTTCTCTTTTTTAAATTTCTGTTCCAGTACATGGAGAAGGAAGATGCAGTTAATGTATTGCAGTTCTGGTTGGCAGCAGATAACTTCCAGTCTCAACTTGCTGCCAAAAAAGGCCAGTATGATGGGCAAGAAGCACAGAATGATGCCATGATTTTATATGACAAGTGAGGGAGTTCAACAACTATTTGTTTCTAAAGCTCTAATTTTGTGCTTGTAGTTTTGTGTTGCACGGTGCAAAAGGAACTCGTCATTTTCAAAGCGTAACTGTGCAGTCTTGTGCTGTTTTGCTGAAGTACATTTTGTTAACGTGGCCTTTGAAGTGTATGCACACAAGAACTTTTAAAATTTTCTTTATACGTGAGGAGAAAATCCTTATAAGGACTCCATTCTTAAACACAATTCAGAATTTTCAGGACTTGATTGCTTGAGTTAATGTTTGGTTGTGAAATATCAAAGCTAATTGATTGCCATTTGAGAATGTAAAGGATTTAAACCTAATAGCAGATGCATCACTGTAGGAAAAACCTTAAGGTTCAGATAGTGTTATCCATTTAAAGTAGGCTGTAGAAGCCGTTTCACACATAGTAAAAGCCAAATAGTGCTTGTTCTTAGTACTTCAAAATATTTTCCTTTTTTAAGGAAGCGATCAGATCCCTTTTAATATCAGACTTTCCTCTCACTCTCAGTAGTGTAACTTTTTTCCTTTATTTTGTGCTTCACTTTAGCAATAATGCAACTGGAAGACAGACATCAAAACTGCTTCCAGAAAAACTTTGTTCTGAAGCTTAAGTGTGAGACTCATTGCCACAAGCTTGTTGAGTTATTACCCTAGTAGGAAGTAATAATTGGAGAGGAAGCAGACAATTCACTCTGACTTTCATCAGTCAACCCCCTGCTCCATCCATAAACTCAGTTTTTAATGATGTGATTAGTAGAGTAAATGCTGCTTCAGAGTTCTGGGTGTTTCCTGCTTCATTGCTGCTTCCCTGCTACAAAGCTGTGTGCGTAAGATTCCTCTCATCAGTAGTTCACATGATGCTCTGTTTCTTTTTTCTGTATCTTCAGGGCAAGGCTTTATCAAACGTTTCTGTGACTCGGGGACTTTGTTCCCCTGTAGTTAGTGAGATCAGTTGTATGTACGTTTATTGAAGCCAGCACCATCTAGTGGCTGCAGCATGATTAACGGTCTTGGGTGGAACGGGGGGGTACTAGCCACCTGCAAAGTTTTGCAAATCCTTTTGTGTTGTCTTCTTCCCCTGTCCGGTGCTGCAGGTACTTCTCCCTTCAAGCCACGCATCCGCTTGGGTTTGATGACTCGGTGAGGTTAGAGATTGAGTCCAACATCTGCAGGGAAGGTGGTCCTCTCCCTAACTGCTTCACTACTCCCTTGCGGCAGGCGTGGACTACCATGGAGACGGTGAGATACCTTCTTCAGAACGGTTTTGACAGTTAGTAAAGGTGGTGTGGAGATTCTGCAGCATGTCAAGTGTCCCCTTCAGCATCTCTGATTTGTCCTGTTCTTTTAACTGACTTCCTGTTTACCTAGATAATAGAACAGCTTTAGTAAAATTTGCTAGACTATTTTCCCCAACCTGATTTGAAAAGATACCACCCTTTTGTTAATTCTCTGTGAAATGTTTGTCTCGGGTGATTACTGCATTTTAATGGAAGTAACAGAATTTCCTCCCATGTGAATTGCTATCAACAGCTTATTACATATCTTTAGAAAATTTTCCTTCCTGCTAGTAGCAGTTGTTTGCAAGTCTAATACTGGTGGTGTGGCTAATAGCGTGTAACTCTGGGGTAGCTGGATACTAGAGATTAATGATTTGATTCTGGAACTGCAGATGATTTTTGAACAGCATAGCAAAATAACTGTAAGCCTGCTGGGTTGTCAGGCTTTTCTAGAGGAAAAGAAAAAAAAAAATCTGAACTTCAGTTCCAGTTACTGGACAATTTGGTTAATAGGCAGTTATTTTTGTTCATTTTGCAGTAGGATTCAAATTTAAAGCAATGCAATCACTAATCTGGAATAATTCCATGTGTGGACACTTTTACTCGTGTACCATCTACACGAGGACTGAGATGTTTGTGTGTCCCTTCTGTTCTGCAAACAATGCACAGTAATTGTGCAGACCAGCCTTGATTAAAGAGGACTCCTCCTTCTGTCTCTCAGGTTTTTTTACCTGGTTTCTTGTCCAGCAACCTTTACTACAAATACTTGAATGATCTCATCCATTCAGTACGAGGAGATGAATTTCCAGGAGGGAATATTGCACTGAGTATTCATGGCCCCGGTAGCTCTCCCGATAGCGATTCTATAGGGGGCCCGGATGGCTCTGCCTCCCAGGTATGAGTTTCTTGGTTTGATTCTATTATAGGAAATGCTGCAATCACTTTTCTGTATAAATTTCAATGTTCATACACTCTAAGGAAACATCTTGTAATTTGAAGCTTCCCATTCCACTTTAACATTAAAGCCTTTGTTGTATTAGCAGTAAGTAGACTAAACACACCCTTCCATGCCAATATTGTTTGTTTAAACTTAGGATATCTGTTGCATTTGTTGTACCCAAAGTCTTGTAGTGCTTTTAGTTCTTTGCATCAAAGTTATGTTTTTATTAAGCTGTTAATATTCAGTGAAGACCTGTTTCATAGTGCCGTAACATTTATGAATGCTTTTTTATTAGAAATAACTTTTTTTAATCAATACCATAGTTATAACTTCAGGCAAAAATTGACACTTGTGAATACGCTATAGAACTTGACATGCCAGTTTTGTGTGCTCAGTTCTATTAAAGTGCCAGATCTTCTGTCCTGAAGAGTCCACTCAGTTCTAGGGTTTAAGGCATCTATCTGCTCAAACATAGAGCAATGACAGTTAATATCTGACCAGGTGGTGTTCACTAGTTTGTCTCAGCAGACTTTTCCCTACTATTGTCCTCAAGCTAGCTAGTCGTGCTGGTCTGATAGAAAATGGCCATACTCCTGACCTTTCCAAAAGAGAGCTCTGACTCTTGACTATATTACCACCGAGATGCTCTGAGCTGGGGGGTGATACCTGAATTTTGTTTGCGTGTATATAGTTTGTTGTAAAGCTGGGCATAAAAAAAAGTCCATTGCTGGGTAAGGAATTCTGATCATTCGTTAAGCATGATTAGAGCTATATGGCTGCTTCTTTGCTGTACTGCGTAGAAACAAGAATGTGACCAGGTTCCTTTGGCTCTGTTACCCTTCCAAAGTCATTGAGAAATGTCCACAGTGTATTTGCTTTGCACGGTGCCCTGGTTGCAGGCCAGCATCTTTCTTTTTTATTGCCTTCCATGGTGCTGCTTTGAGAGCTGTGCTCCTGTGTGGGCCTAGCCTCAGAAACGGGCAGTGGAGCTCATTACACTCTGAAACCATCCCAATAATGTCAGAGATGTGTTTTTAACCAAGAGTTGTCTGTTCCAAAAATTCTAGCTTTGCTTAACTCAGATGTGAAAGAAGAGAGGATAAGCAGATTCTAGCTTATCTGTAACCAGGTCAGCTTGCAAACTGCAAGCCTAGCTGAGAGCAGAAAAGCTAAGCGAGAACTGCTTCTGCTGAATTGCTTTTATTGAATGCTGCAGTGCTACCATGGGTTTTAAATCTGGTATCTAGATCAACAGTATCGATGTACTGTGTTTCAAGCAACTTGGAAGCTGTACTACCTGCTTGTAATATTTTTAAACCTCCTAATTTGCAAGGAGGGAATATTCTCCCCCCTAGTTGCAAAGTGGGGAATAAAATTTGTGTTCTTGAAATATCCTGCTGCTTGATAGTCTGAGCAGGAGGAACTGCTGGTAATTGGCTTGCTTGGACAATTTAGGAAATGAAGTGCTGCATTTTGTGGTATGCGTTCCTACTTATCTGAATAGGAGAATCTCTGGGTCTCTGCATATTTTTGCATAAAGAACAGTGCTTACGCAGAGCAGCAGGAAAGGAGTTTGCAAGGCAGCTGCCATAAATGTTTCTGTTCTGTGTTAAGGTGCTAATAGATTGCTGTGCGTTTGTGCTCTCCCTGCTGTTTCTCTAATGTTTCCTTGGCTTTTTTCATAATCTTGTATAAATACTCCAGGCCGAAAGATAAGTGTTTGTTCTCTGTGTATGGGGGAAGCATAGTGTGTTTGGGAATTGCTTACCAAGTGCATGAGGGGGATGAGTGAAGCTGCCGCAGCTTTTGAGGTAGTTCAGTGTTATGTACTCACAAACAAATAATTTGCATGCGCACACAGATCTGTGCAGTTGATAATGCTTAGACAGCAGTCCTTACATGTACGTATGCTGACCTGTACATTGTGTCTTTGGCTCTGTTCGTATAACTTTATCATCCTCTGTTGAAAAACAATGTCATACTGAGTTAGGAATTCATCGCTGCGTAGATGCTCTCTAAATTCTTTTACGCTTGCTTAGAGACTTTATGGAGTTTTATCTAAGTGTAAAAGCACTAAAATGGCGGTTTTGTTAAGAAGCTATTAGTTGTCTGCATTGGGCACTAATACTTAGAATTTTTATTTGTAGTCCAATGTCAAAAAGGCTAATGTTAAAATCCTGAAAAATTTTGATGAAGCAATAATTGTAGATGCTGCAAGTCTGGATCCAGAATCTTTATATCAACGAACATATGCAGGGTAAGGTTCATTCAGTGTATCTCATTCTTTCTAGTTACGTGTTTCACCTCTGTTCATTTTTGCTGTGTCCTCCTGCATGGACAGTACGCATAAATGGAAGATGTTGCAGTCTTCGTACATGTCTTAATATTTGAAAGTAAAAATATTTCAATCGCATGATTTAACGCCAATGTCATAGTGAATGTTTCTCTGGCCAGAACAGCAGCCAGAAAAATGTTTCCTATTGGTTTTTCTCTTTCTCTTAGTTATTATTCCTCTGACTGCAAAATACACCTAAGTAGTTCCTGTTTGGGGTTGGAACAGAAAAGAATAAATGCAGGTGCCTTTGATATTGTAATATGCAACTTTGATTTCTCCCTACCCTCATGGTAGATAAGGGCTTATACTTCATTTCTTTAGCAGATTGCACAGGTATTCTTCTGTTTCTTAAGTTGGTCTTTGTTATAAAGCTCTTCTGCTCTGTGGATCTCATACAGAAATTCTTTGTTTCTATAGCTACCTTGCTTTTCTATTGCATACCAGTCTCCTGTCCTTTTAGGTACTGTAAACCATTTTCTCCCTAATGACGTGTTCTTATGGTAGTGTAGAGCACTTGCTAGCACTGCCTGTTGTTATTACATGATTGAGTCATTGAAGCATTTGCCTGCTTCTAGTTTCTAGAAGAATTTTTAAGATGCACTTCAAATTCAGATATGTGAGAAGAACAGGAGATTTTTCCCAGTGTATCAATTTTAGGTGGAAGAGGTGGTAATTGGTAAAATGCCAGTCTTCTGACACTAGAGTCTTCATTTTGGTGGCTTTTTTGTTTTCCGGACTGGTAGCTTTCCATAATGCTGAAGTTCTCTTGGTAACCTGTGTGGTTCTTTCACTCCTCCTCTCTTCAGGAAGATGACGTTTGGACGAGTCAGTGACCTGGGACAGTTTATCAGAGAATCTGAACCAGAACCTGATGTCAAAAAATCAAAAGGTTTGCCTTCCTCTTTCTCTCCATTTCTGTAAACATCTGCAGAACTGCTCTCTTCCTTACTGCAGTCAAGATAAGCAAGATTCTTGACTCTTTCCAGATCTCTTTTAAGCCAAATAGAGATGCTTAGGGGATCGTCCTGTACTGAAGCAAAACCCATCTCTGGCCCAGTTTCCTATCCAAATTCTGCTTTTCTGGTCCAGCTGGACTCCTGGGAGTATGAGCAGCCTGTGGGAGTTGGAGCTGTCGATGGAACCTGGCAGGGATGAAAGCCGCTAGCAGCTGAGCTGATGATCAAACCTTCAAAGATTTGGTCTTGAGATGAAAAAGAACTTCAGCTCTCTACATGCTTCCCACCCAGTTTGGGATCTGCTGTTAATGCTGCTTTTCAGCTCTGGTAAAGAGGAATGGTTTGGGCTCAGTGTCTAACGAACCATGGCTCCGTGTAATCCCTTGTCTTTCATGCCACTCTTCTGTGTTCCCTAACGCCAGCAGTGCAAACCCTTCAGATGGATGGAAGCTTCTATAGAGGTGCGACACAGAGTTTGCTAATATACCTTGCTTGCTGTTTTTATCTCAATTAGGGTCCATGTTTTCACAAGCAATGAAGAAATGGGTTCAAGGAAACACAGATGAGGTGTGTCCTCTTTTATGTTGTCCTTGTGACTTTACAGTGTAGATTAGGGAAATGAAATGTTGAAGTTCTTAATCCTGGCTGTTTCTCTGAGTATCTTTCTGATGCACCAACATGAACTGTCAGACTCTCTGTGCTAAATATAATTTGAGTGCATGCATGTGTGAAACTAGTTTGATTTTTGCCAGTGCTTGCTGGTTTAACTAATATAATGGTTAACTGTGGGCTTGCAGTCAAGGTTTTTCTTATTGTGGTGTTGTAAGATATATCCACAGTTAGGAGTGGAGGTGCTGTTCTTTGGTTTTTACTGTGAAGTGACCACTGTACATGGATTACAGGCTGCATTTTTTCTCCCTCAGAGGGGCTTGGACAAGTCCCCAACAGATAAGTCTAAAAACTTCACTAACTCTCTTGGGAATTGCATCAAGCCATAAATTCTCATGATAATTGAAGTTAATGCTGTACTTGGAAAGCAGGTGCATTTCCATCAAGGGAGGATACGTTTACTACAAGGCACCGAGTTGTGAAGGTTAACGGCGTCTCCAAGGTTGAGTGTGTGACTTATGTTGAGAGGACTGTATTTTTATTTTAAGAACTTGAAGCTATCCGTATTTTGGGATGTTTTTTCTACGGCAGGCTCAAGAAGAGATGGCTTGGAGGATAGCAAAGATGATAGTCAATGACGTTATGCAGCAGGCGCAATGTGAACAGCCTTCGGAGAAGGTTACGAAGGTAAGGGGGCGGAAAGGCTGCCTGTCTTTATCTGACTTAAGCCAGACTGTGGGAGGAGCAGAGCTCTTGCTTCCCTTCCTAGTGCATCTGAAACCCACGCTGGTAAATGTTCAAACAAGCATAGCATGATATGAAGAAACAAAGGTTGGAAGTGTTTCAGCCTACATATGATGTTGTAGGAATTTCTTAACAGATGCCTGTACTGGTGCTCCTGTGCAAGCATTAAAATTGTCTTTGTTCATTTCAAGTCTTTCTAAACTACCTTATTGGTTAAAAGGGTGATTTGTGTTGCAGGATCAATACCATAATTCCTTATTTGAGTACACACTTGCTGTTTCACGTTAGTGAATACTGGTATATTTGCCTAAAGTGTCAGTAAAACTCAACAGCTGGGAAGTTGTCTTGTTGGGTGCACTAATTTACGCAGTGCTGTGCCTACACTTTAAAAAACATGCAGTGGCTCCGTCCATAGGCTAGTGGTTTAGTGTTGTGTATTGTTGTTTAGTGACTTTGTCGTTGTACAAGTACACATGTTCTCTGGTTAAAAAAACCAGTTCTGATGCAACAGTTAGATTTTGTGAAATAATGACGACAGCAGTTTACCAAGTTAATATCTGGCACTTCTGGCTTTCAGGCGTCTGACTTCTTAAAAATTAACTCACAGTATTTTTAATTATTGAAGGTAAACATGTGCCAAAGCCCAGTTATTAGACTCAAACGGCTGGATCCTTAGTTTCACTGTGTGACTGTTTTCTTTTAATAGAGCAGTTATATTTAAATGACTTGTATATAGTGATTTCACTCGATAGCTTGGCTGCAAATGATATAATTCTAGTCTGGCTAGATGAAAAGGTCACTCAGCACAGTATTTAGAAATACTGAGTGGCTGCAGATGCTCTGGATTCAATTAAGCAAGTACAGTTACAGTAATCGGAAGGTTGAGTGTGTTGTGGGATTAGTTTTGGGGTGTGGGGTTTTTTTTTCTTTCCCAAACTCATAAGCATACCTGGCTTCAACATTTTTAAACACAAAATGTCTTTCTATTGAGTGATTCCCTTGTATGTTTAAGGGTAAAATGAACTCTAACCCTGTTTTTCCTTTTCTAGCTATGATTTTAGAAATGCCAGAACAGGAAGTCTGGTTTTCCGCTTCAAGAGTGAGTGAACTTACCCTTTTGGTGGATTCTTTAACACAGCCAATAAAAACAAAGCACTGTTACTCCAACCGCTGAAATCTCCCTTGTTTATAAGGAAGAATTAAAAAGAAGCAATCCTGTACCTCCACTGTAGAGCGTGAAGAAACACTTTTTCCTGTTGTATGTGGCACTCGCAGTAATGATGGTTTTTAAGGAGAGGAAGATGCAGTTTACAAGTGTGTCGCTGAGAAACTGTGATCAACTTCACAAATACTTGACCCTGTCTCAAAAAGACTTTTAAGCAAAATATCTGGAATGGGACACAAGCCACAACAGAGGGGAAGGTTTTGCTGTAGTTTCTAGTTCTACTACTTGTAATTTTTAAACACATAATTGGAACGGCCACGGGGCATGCCCCCAACATTGGCCATTGGAGAAGTGAACCTGAAATGGTGAATTCATTGGCAGTGAATGACCTAAAAAGTTCTAAGTTTTATTTTTCCTTACTTGAAATAGATGCGTATTCAACTGTAAGATAAATGTATTTTACTTCATAACTACATTAACTTTGAAGGCAGCGTAGAATGATCAGGAGCAAAGCCTGGACAGTGTAACTCTTCCTTGTCAAGCTCTTACACCTGCATACACAAATCCCCTGTGTCTAACACAGAGCAGACTCAAAAGCCAGTCTTGCACTTGTGCAACCCTCTGCTCCTGAGCCACAGCTCCGAATGCCGCCCACGTTTTGAGGAGATTGTACCCTGTAGACTGCTCCGTTTTCTTTCCTCTCCATCCCACGAACAAGGAAAAAATAATTGCTGCCATTCTCCATAGCTTGTTGTCCTCCAACCAACATAGTATCTAATTCCAGATGTTTGGTTTACAAAGAAAAACAATTTTTAATGACCTCTGGCCTTCTCCCTGACATTGTCAACACTTGCAACTTGCAAAACCTTTAGTTTAAGTAAAAAAGCCACTGTATTACACAGCACCTTTTTTTTTTTTTTTTTTTTTCTCCCCAGTGAATTGATTTTGCAGGGTATCAAAACTACTCAGTGTCTCACTGTTATGTTATCGCTGCATTTTTAGTATATAACACTTCTATTTTGGGGTTTTTGTTTTACTCTTATGATTGCTTTTTTTCCTCAAACTTGTGCAAAAAATCACTTTGCGAAGAACTCAAATCATCTCCAATGTTCAGAATATCTTGATTGACTAGCAAGTGTTATTCTGTTGCAATATTCGATTGTATAGAGACACACTGTATTGTCTATGAAAAAGCAAAAAAGGCTGTGTATAGGTTTTTGGTACTATGTACCACCTCTTATTTCTCTCATGCCCAACTATTCATGTACTTAAAACATACTATATTTAATTGTGTTTTGATTTAAAATATATAAATATTAAAATTTGTGTCAATTTTCTGTTTTGATGGGATTTGACTTTACGTGGTCGGTTTTTTTAAATGTGAGTCTTGAGCATTTATAAAAGAAACAACCCCCTGAACAGTTTGTCCCCGGTACATTTGCACACATTTGTTAATATTTAATGGATGATGTTAATGGCAGTGTAGTGAAATAAGATTAATTTCTAAATACTAAATAAGAAGGTGTGTTTATCACAGGACATTGCTGAATTTGGGATAGAAAACAGGTAGAAGGAGCAGGGCTTGGTCCTGTAGCACAGTATTGCACTACCCACGTGTGCTTGAATCCTCTTTATGCGGGAAGCTAAGCCCTCACTGGTGCTGCATGCAACACTTTACTCATTTTTCTACCTTGGCAGGATCCAAACTAACCAGCTGAGCATGTTTAGGGATTACAGGCCACAGGTTTGGGCACAAATATTTCTCAGGGCTGTGTTTCCTTCGGCTGCTGTGCTGCCTGGGGTGGATGTGGCCAGATTGAGTGTGAGAGGCTCGGCTTATCTTGAGTTGGCTCAGCAGCAAGCACCTGTAGTGCTGCAGCTCCTGGAGACTGATAAGAAAAACATCCATAAAAAAAAGAAGATAAATCCCTGCCGGGGCTCCACCTCGTTCATGGGTCCTCTTGCCTGCTCTTCGAGGGGAGTGCAGTGTACCGAGGGGCTGCTGTGGACCGGCCAAGTGCCTGCTTGGGGCAACTTCTCAAAGCTGCTTTGCTTAAACAGTGGTCAACGGGTAAAGCGAGGCTTGGATGTTGATTTGGACCCACCTGCCAGTTTTTCTTCTCTCCATAAGCGGAGTTTAGATTTGATGGAGTGTAGACCTCTGGGGTTATGGATGTCTGATGCTCGTTGTGGTTGTTACTGGTTTGTGCTGGATGGGATGGGTGATACTGAATTTCTCGCTGTGTTAAAGGTTTGCATGGCAGACTTTAGTCTCAGTGCAAGACCTCCCTTGGTCCTGCTCACTGAGCCAGTGTTTATATGATGTGAATAAACCATGTTTGACTGCAGCCCCAGCCCTTCTTTACCCGAAGGATTTACACACACAGCAACTGGACAGGCTGCAGCGTTGGATTAATTTCTTACTGGACTGGGACATTTGGAGTAATTTGTCCTGGTGTTGCCGCTTTTTATTTTAGAAATAACGATTAAAAGCACCTGTGTGGTCACCACGGGAAATGCCCCGGAGCGGCCTCGAACCCGCGGACCCCCGGCGGGGCGCTGTCCCCACCGCCGGCCGCCAGGGGGCAGCAGCGCCGCGCTCAGGGCCTCCCGCCCCGGCGGGGCCGCTTCCGGCCCACGTGGGCCGCGCAGGCACATGGCCGCGGTGAGCGGGGCCGGGGCCGGAGCTTACCGGGGGCGGGTGGAGGGGGAGCGGGGCCGGGGTCGCACGGAGATGCCGGAGGGATTGGGGGTGGTGGGGCTCTCTGGAGCCTCCTGGGGTTCCCCTGTGGGGATCCTCCTGCCCCCACGCCGCGTGGGGCCCTGGTCAATGTAAGGTGTTTCTCCCCTCCCACGGGCTCCACGCCGGGTTCCCCCGTAGCGGCCCCTTTTTTTGTCCCCCGCGCGGGGTATGGTTGCCCGGGTGGGGGGTTGTGGGGCTATCCCCCCGCCTCTCCGGTGGGATCCCCCGCCCCTGAGCCCCCTGTCCCGCAGAGCATGCCGCCGGACGAGGACGTGCAGCGGCTCCTGATCCAGTTCCGGGACGAGGCGGGGGAATCCCTGGGCTCCCCCTTCGACGTCCCGGTCACCATCACCCCGGACAAGCTGCAGCTGGTCTGCAATGCTCTCCTGCAGAAGGTGAGACCCTCCCCCGAGCCCCCCCGGTAACCCCCCCCCCCCCCCCCTCCGAGCTCAACCCGGTGCCGCCCCTCGCTACCTCTCCTGCCATTTCTCCCCCAGGATGAACCGGTGCCTCTGGCATTCTTCGTCCACGATGTCGAGATCGTGGCGTCGCTGGAGAAGACCCTGGCGGGGCAGAGCGTGGAGACGGAGAAGGTCCTGGACATTGTCTACCAGCCGCAGGCGGTGTTCAGGGTGCGGGCGGTGACCCGCTGCACCAGCTCCCTGGAGGGGCACACCGAGGCCGTCATCTCCGTGGCCTTCAGCCCTACGGGAAAGTACGAGGGTCTGGCTGCGGGGTGGGGGGCTCGGGGTGAGGCAGCGGCCGCTGTCTTTCCCCCCTCCCCGGGAACACTGCGCTGAGCCGGGCTCTTGCTCCTCTCCCAGGTACCTGGCGAGCGGCTCTGGAGACACCACTGTCCGCTTCTGGGACCTCAGCACGGAGACGCCGCAGTTCACAGCCAAAGGTGGGTGCGGGGGTGTCCCGGGAGGGCAGCTCCTGACCCCCTCCCTCACGGACCCCCTGCACGCTCGGGGGGAGGAACAGCAGAGCCTGGGTGCTGCCTGAGCCATGTAGGCCGGGACCGTGGCTCAGGAAGGGAGTAGCTCTCTTTGATTAACGAAGTGGAGGAAGAGGGTCTGGCCAGGAGGAACACGAAGGGTTCCCTCTACCTCCATCCAGTCCTGCCTCGGGGTGGGTGCATGCCAGGACACTGGGGACAGACAGTCACAGCTCTCCACTCATGCCCACTCGTGCTCTCTCTGCCAGGTCACCGGCACTGGGTGCTCAGCATCGCCTGGTCGCCCGATGGCAAGAAGCTGGCCTCGGGCTGCAAGAACAGCCAGGTATACGTTGGCTCCCCGCTCCCTTGGCGCGGGGCCGGGGTGGGGGGTCTGTGGGAGCGTGGAGACCCTCTGCAGCTCTGTTCTGAACTGAAATGAAACCTGGTAAAGAAGCTTTGGGGGATTAGGTGCAAAGAATTGTTTTTTGGGGGGGGCGTGACAGGTGTATCCAGTTGTTTTGAGCAGGATTCCCATTCCCCAGAGGAGCTTTGTATGTGGGTGTGTCGCAGCAGTTCCAAATAGCATCTCCGAACTCTGTGCTGGGCAGGGCTCTGGCTTTGTCGCTTTTGTAGACCTCTCGCCGCTGAGCCCAGCTGTCTTGTGGCAGATGCTTTTCCCTCAGCGCAGGAAAGAGTCCAGGCTTTGGATGTGGTCCTTGGCAGACGGCTCCGTCACGAGGGAGGTGTCTGGAGCGAAGTATCACCCGGCCAAGCCAGGGCTGCTGTTTTCATGACCCCAATGTGCAGTGGCAGCCTGTTTCACAGTGCTCTCACTCAGACACAGCTAAATTCCCTCTCACAGGAATGTGATAGGGGCCCTGTCCTGGCTGTGGGGCAAAATGTGGGCACTTAAGGGAAAGCGGGAGCACTTGTGGGCAATTAAAAGTGAGTCAGCAACTGGCTGAGCTGCAGAGGGACAGTTGCTTGCTTTGACCTTCGAACAGCCCTGGAGCAACAAGAGTGACCACAGAGCTGCCAAGAGCTGCTGTCCCGTGCTCGTTTTCTGAGCGGCCACTCTGTCAGGCCACTGTGATACCAGCCCCAAGGAAACGGGCCGGACCAGGGTGGCTCATGCCCTGGTTTGGTGCTGTTTTGGCTTTAATCTAACCCAGGGAGCCGCTTGTCCTCTGTTTCCCTGTTTTTCCCAGGTTCTTAACTAGGAGATGACTAATGCCTTGGCTCTTTGGATGAACATTTAAGTAGAGACAGAAAAAACAAGAGAAAACCAGCATGTGTCCCACCCACAGAATCCGATAATAAGTAGCATTTAGCACGCTCTGGCTTTCATCACACTCTGGCTTTCATCACGCTCTGTGAACATTCACTAACTCTCTGGCACAGGGTGTCAAAGGCTCAGGCTGGCTTTTTGGGGACCTGTATCGGTTTTGGGTTGAGGCAGATATTTTTGTAGCAGCAGCAGCAGCATTTTAGGCAGAGAGGAGGGTGATCAGGTCTCATTCTCTGAGATGTCAGCTGATTCCTGCAGGGATCTGGAAAGGCATCCAGCCCGCCTGTCCCCCTCCCTTTCTGCTCCCTGCTTCTGCCAATGTAAATGCGACACCAAGGACACCTATGCTTTCTAAATGGAGCCTAAATGTCCCTGGGATTCACATGATGTGTGTGGCCTGACGCGACCCTCTTGCTTCCTCTCTTGGACAGATATTTCTCTGGGACCCGGCCACCGGCAATCAGATCGGCCGGGTGCTCTCGGGCCACTCCAAATGGATCACGTGTCTGTGCTGGGAACCACTCCACATGTAAGTGAAGGGCCAGCCCAGCCCTTCCCCTTTACTTGTATGGAAAAGAGCAGCCTGACCTGAAGGGCACTGCTCCTGTTTGCTTTTTTGCCGTTATGGTCCGCAGAGGGGGTGTGTGCAGGAGGGCAGCCTCCAAGGTGGGGTGGGAAAAACGCATCTAGCTCAGAACCAGGAGTTCCAGCTGCTGCTCACAGTCCCCATGAGGTTGCTGGGGAAGTCACTGCCAGGCTGTGCCTCTTTTCCCCTGTATAAAAGACATACCTGCCTATGGAAAACAATTTTTGACGGTGCTGGACAAACATTTGAGATGCTTTTCCCCAGCGTGCTGAGCTGGGAGCAGGAAAGCCTGCCCGCGTGGTGCCCGAGCTCAGGCTCTGCAGAGCACTCCCTTTCTGCTCTCCTGCATCCTGGTTTCCTGTGTCTTCCTGTTTATGTATCATGAGGGCTGATCAGCTAAAGCTCTGTCTGGGATAGGTTGGTGCAGGGCGTCAGTTGTAGCCAATAATCCAAGACATTATAGAAATAAATAAAAAGAGGCCCTTCAGGGCAGAGTCCTGCAAATTGAATTTGCCAGTAGGAAACTCCAGCTATTTGCAAACAATTAACTGGATTAGCAAAAACTGATTATAAAGGAGAATGAGGAAATGGAGAGGAGGGAGACAAGCCTGCCAGGGCTCCACTTCTCTTTCTCCAGCCAGCTGCGCTCCCCACTCAGTTCGTGCGCAACAGGAAGGGCCATGCTCTTCCTCACTGCTGCTGGTGCCAGGGACCGCTTTCTTTGACATTAAAACTGTGTTTAGTGGTAAAGATGTTGTGCAAAGGACAGAAGGCTGTGGCTCCCCTGTCCTTGCTGGGTTGTGGCCAGCTGCTTCCAGATGTGTTAAATTTGCCCCCATGAGCCACATGGATGGACATTGCTGCTTTCAGCCCTGCCAGCACAGCGGCACCGTGTCTGCAGGCCGGCACGTTTCCTGCCGGAGGTGAAGCATGACATAGGCAGGGGAGCATTCAATGTGTTCCCGTTGCCGCCGGTCTGCGCTGCCTGCATAAGGCAGACTGATCCCCCTGCCCGGGGCTCTCCCCAGCCAGTACCCGGGGAAGGTGCCATTTTGAGGTCCCCTCATTAGCCAGCGGGTTAAAGCTGCCTCCTGTGAAAATAAGGACATTGCCAAGGGCTCACGTGCCAGGTTTACCCTGGATTGATGCCTCCAGTGTGCAGCCCAGGAGTCGGTTTGGAGGGAAGCATTTGTCTGCCTCTGCCTTGCCTTGTGGGATCTTGTTCCCTGTAGGTCAGTGCTCTGCCCCTGCCCGGCCTCTCTCTAATCTTAAGCCAAAAGAGAAAGTTGTCTTTTATTGACTTCTGGACCCTTGAATCTTCTGGGGCTGATGGGGGAAGAGCTTGGTGGAGGAGCTGTGTGTGCTGCGCAAATGGATTTGATCTTTTTGCCCAGAAACCCAGAGTGCCGTTACCTCGCCAGTGCCTCCAAGGATGGCAGCATCCGCATCTGGGACACACTGATGGGCAGGTGTGACAAAATCCTCACGAGCCACACGCAGTCGGTGACGTGTGTGAAGTGGGGGGGTGATGGCTTGCTCTACTCCTCCTCCCAGGACAGGACCATCAAAGTCTGGAGGAGCCAGGACGTAAGTGAGGCAGGCAGCCCTGGGGCTGCTGGTGAAGGGGGCTGGACACACAGTTTGTGCCTTGGAAAATGGAGGTGCGGAGTGGGTGCTGTATCCTCTTAACCTGTCAGAGCCTGTTGCTTGACACCATTTGGCAGGGGTAGCTGTTGCGCAATGTTTTCATCCCTAAAAGCATAAAATGGGGCTAAAAGCTGGAAACATCCCTGGAGCAACCTGTGCTGGTGGACTCATTGCAAGGCCGTGCAGGAAACTGATTCAACAGTGTTGTTTCTTCCCTGCTAAGCCTGGCTACAGTCCTGCTTGCGGCTTGGGCAAGAGGGTTTGGAAAGCTTAGGGTCGGTCCTTGCAGCCCAGTGGGTCAGGTGGGTCCTGTGCAGTCTGGCTCTGTCCTGCCCATCCCTCTCTAAGCAGGTGCTTTTGTTTCTAGGGTGTCCTCTGCCGCACATTGCAGGGCCACGCTCACTGGGTGAACACCATGGCCCTTAGCACCGACTACGTTCTCCGCACTGGTGCCTTCGAACCTGCTGAAGCCACCATCAATCCACAGGATGTGAGTGGCTCCTGTAAGTGCAGCACCGGTGTTGTAGGCTGGGGGAGGCAGTGGGGAAGATAGTGAGGAGACCTGATGTCTCCTCTTAATGCTGCTGTGAGCCAAAGCAATCTTGAGAGCTGGGAACAGGTCCTGTGCTGGTGTTGGTCATGCTGGCAGCCATGATCTTCCTTCCCCATGCACAGGGTCAAGCAGTCTAGGGCACGGGAAGGCCACTGTTTTCAAGGGGTTTTGCTCCCAGTATCACCCTTAGCAAAGAGAAAGTGGGTGAGCAGTCACAAATGCATCTGCTTGGCCCATGGAGCCAGGATTGGAATTGGCATCACGGGGTCATAAAGTTTCCTTTCACCTAAGGATTGCAAATCTCCATTTCCCTCTTTCAGTGGCAGAACTGAAGGACAAGGCACAGCAGAGGTATGACCAAGTCAGGGTAAGTCCCTTTTGTCCCTACTGTCATTTCTAACACTATTTATTACTGGTGGAAGCAGTAAACACGCACGGTTGGCTGTTGACCCCAACACTGGTGTGCTTCCAAGCTCTCCACACCTGGATTGTACAAGACTTGGGCTCTTTCATCCCTTTTTCAGGGCCAGGAACCAGAAAGGCTTGTCTCGGGGTCAGATGATTTCACACTGTTTCTTTGGAGACCAGCAGAAGACAAGAAGCCGCTGGAGAGAATGACGGGCCACCAGGCACTGATTAACCAAGTCCTCTTCTCGCCAGACACCCGGATAATAGCTAGTGCTTCCTTTGACAAGTCCATAAAGCTCTGGGATGGTAGGACAGGAAAGTGAGTTGGTTTGTTCTGTTACAGAGGTGGTGCTCGTATGGGGTCTGCATGTAATGCACAGGTTACGCAGAGATGGGCTCCAGTGTTATTGCCAGCAACTCCCTGATGTGTTCAGCATCTCTGTAGCCTGAACTCATGCAAAGTAATTCTGCTGCGTCTGTCTGTCTCTGCCCTTGGAAAGTCCCTTTTCCAGCTCTTCTTGTGGTATGGGGTCTGTGCTTGGCTGGGTGCGTGCAACCCTGCTGTCACACAGCCACAGCACTGCCTGGCACCCGTGTGGCCCATGCAGCCTGCTGCAGGGTCAGTTCTCTGAGGCAGGTGCAGCTGCGGTGGGATGGGATGTTCCACTCTGCTGATCTCCTGAAGACATGTGCGTTGCATACTGTAGACTGACCCAGTTTAAATGGTTCCTGTGCCAGAGAACAGCTTGTTCTGGACGGTGCAAATTCTTGTAGTTACAAGTGGTGCTGTTGGTGTTTGGATGCTCCCGTAGTCTGGCTTTTAACCTTCAGCTAGAATATTGATGAGCTCTCTGGGGCAGCAGTCCCTCCCTATAAATCAGCCTTTATACTGATGAGCTTGGGTTTCATGTCAGTAATTTTAATGGTCCTTCTAAATCCAGGCTGCTCAGCCAGAGAGAGGAAGGACACATCTGTACAGTTAGGCTGTAGTGTTGCCTGCTGGGTAAGGGTTTCTCGGCAGAGGAGTTGAGAAGAAGAGCCATCCTCTAGAAGGCTCTCAGCCCATCTGAGAGGGTTTTTAGACAGACTGAACAACCTATGGACTCTCTATAGCAATTGACTGCCTTGTGTGTCGCTGGCTTGCGGTGTGCTGGGCATCCCATGACTGTGCTTGCTTGCTCACACGTGGAGAAGAACCACGAAAGCTGGGCAAGGGCAGGTTTGGCACAAACCCAGCTGCATGCTTCTCTAACAGCTTCTTCATGCCTCCTCCGCACCAGGTACCTGACGTCGCTGAGAGGGCACGTCTCAGCTGTGTATCAGATCGCCTGGTCAGCTGACAGCCGCTTGCTGGTGAGCGGGAGCAGTGACAGCACGCTGAAGGTCTGGGATGCCAAGATGAAGAAACTGGCAATTGATCTTCCTGGCCATGCGGACGAGGTGAGGTGTCTGGTCGAGCCAAGGTGTTTGAGAGAAGCAGGAATGACCCTTCCCAGCAGAGATAATTGTCTCTCCCTAATACTAGGTGTATGCAACGGATTGGAGCCCGGATGGACAGAGGGTAGCAAGTGGAGGGAAGGATAAGTGTTTGCGGATGTAAGTAACCTGTTGTCTGTCCACAGAGGATGTTGGAGCTCCTTCAGAGCTGCAGTCTCCTTGTAGAGGCCTGCATAGTCAGGGCATGATCTCTCCTTGCAGAGAGCACAGCGCTGGGCCAAATTCCAGCCTGGTGACCTAACCTCCCTCAGGGCAGGAACTGCTGCTGTCCCCTGGGAGATGACTAGAAAGCAGAGTCCCTCCAACTGAGCAGTCAGTGGTGAAATTTGGCTCCTGGAGAGGTGAAGGAACAGTTGTACCAGTCAGTCAGACCCTTCCTTTCTCACCTTCCTCCATCTCCTAGTTATGCAGACAGACAAATGCCTGTGAGCTGATTGCCATTTGACCATGGCTGATGACCTTCTTCGCTATGAGGGTGGTGAGGCATTCTTAACAGGTTGCTCAGAGAAGTTGTGGATGCCCCATCCCTGGAAGTGTTCAAGGCCAGGCTGGACGGGGCTTTGAGCAACCTGCTCTAGTGGAAGGTGTTCCTACCCATGGCAGGGGGGTTGGAACTAGATGATCTTTAAGGTCCTTTCCAACCCAAACCATTCTATGATAAGGAACCCAGGCCCCAAGCCCCCGCTGTGCTGCTCTCGTACAGTACCTGCTGGGCTGTGTGGCAGCGCTGATGCCAGACCACAGGGACACAGCAGCTCTTTCCATTTGTAGATGGCGTCGATAGGAGCAGCGACACGAAGGTGCCGGTCCTGTCCTAAGGTGGCCTGCCCTCGGCGCAACCTGCCTGGGGGGTCTGCAAGGTGATGGATGACGGAGGCTGACCCAAGCACGACTCCGTGTTCCTGTTGGCTGCTCTCATGGACTCTTTCCTTATATTTATTTAAGGAAATTTTAATTCTAGTTCTTATTAAGAGCTGTGCTTTGCAGGATGATTTCCTCTGAACATTACAGGAGGGTTATCCCATCTGCCTCCATCTCAACTGGCTTTTTATTGAAATTTTAGCCTTACAGTAGCCTGCCGCCTTGAAAGGGGCAAGGGAAGGGTGGGGATGGCTCATGCCCCTTCTTGCTGTGTGAAAAATCCTGCAGAGAAGAGGCTGTTAGTGGGAACAGAAAGGGTTGTCCTTTTGTGACCTTCAGAGAGGTTGAGAGGAAGGGGAAAATTCAGCACATCATTACATTGCAGAATTGTGCTCCGCTGCATGCCTGGGACAAAGATCTGCTGAGAGTAAGGTCTTGGGGCTTCTCGTTATTCCAGTAAGGTTTTGCCTTTCCACTCAGCCCATTTCCCTGTGGGCTGTGCCAAGCATTATCTGTTAGTGATCCTCTGCATCAACAGCAGATAACTCATTCACTCATCAGTTCAGGGTGCAATAGGCATGGACTTCAAACGCCTGCTAGAGCTGTGCTGGGTTTTCAGGTCTGAATGGCTCTTGGAAATGGGGAAATGAGGCACTTGTGCCTCTGAACAGGGGAGAGAGTGTCTATTTCCAGTCCACTGCCCGTGCAGGGGGAAGGAAGGAAAGGGTGGGGAAGGGGAGGAATGGAGCAGGCGTTTTGGGTGGTGGTTGTCCCTTGGCCTGGATACGTGCTGACAGCAGGGCTGGGACTGTCACAGTAAATGGCAAAAATTCCATTGCACAGAGTTGGCGCCTTCTGGAATTTCTCAAGTGCATTTGCTTGCCCAGTGAGTGAGAGGGATTCACACTGTCAGTCATATATTTGTAAGCTTGCTTCTGAGCCTCTTTATAAGTCTATTCAGGCTTCCAACAGTCATGAGGTGAATAGACCTGGATTTAGTGTTTATTTCCAGGATGCTTATCGAACAGTAAAAATCAAGATGTGATTATTAAGGAGTAGAAAATACATTGTCAGATTTAGTTGCAGCAAGTTAGCACGAAGGCTAAAACATTCTCCGTAGCCCTCATACTGCAGTTGCTACTCAGTGATTACTACAACTCAGAACAGAAGTTTGGGTCTGCTTCCCAGCTGCAGAAGATGCATTTTAGGACTTTATTTCTGCTGTCAGAATCGCTTTGGAGAATTAAGGGGGGGATGGTGCAGTAATGGCCGTTTGCTTGTCTGCGAGTGTTCAGGTGAGCAAAAGACTGGAACAAAGGGTTAAATCTTTAATATGACTGAGAACACAAATTGTGGTTCCTGTTGTTAGTATGTCTTTCTGCCAGCCAAGTCAGCAGGCTCTATCTTCATGGGATCTTTTGGGAAGAACTCAATATCCTGTACCTGCTCTTTCATTAACGTGCTTCCTCCAGCTGGTTCTTGCTGACAGTGAAGGCCATGTTGTGTCCATCTGCATAAACAAAACCTTTCGTAATTCATGAAGGTAAATGTTGTGGGACAGGGTGATTTAAAACTAGCTGATAATTCTGCCTCCCCAGACTGCCATGCCCTTGGGAAGGAGAGGAGCACACGTGCAGCTGACGGATCTCTGGTAACAGTTGAGAAGCCTGCCCGTTTTATGAGTTTTTTGGGCTGCCTGTGCTAAAGGAAACAATCCACCCTTGGGAGTTCAGCTCTGTGTCCCTGGGTTTGACTTGCTGAAAGCGGCAGCTTCCGCAGCTCCTGGTAGTATGTGGCTCTTCCTGAGGGAAGAAGCATTGTTATCTGCTTCATCTCCCAAAGCACTGCATGGGGTCACTGTGCCCTGTTAATCCACTGTGTGTTTTGTGTTAGACGTGGGGGTGTATCGGAGCTGGGGGAAGTGATCCTGCCTGCAGGGACTGGCTTGGCCATGTGTGTGTCTGTACGTGTATGTGTACCTGAAGACCACTTCCTTGTCGACTGATTTCCAAAGCAAAGCAATCGCTGTGCTCTCTGGCTGTGCTCCTAACATAGGCTAGCTTCTGCCATCCCTTCAGACTCTGCTGCTGTGATATTAGGCACTGAACAGAGCCTGGTTAAAACCCACCTTCCTAATGCTGGAGCAGAAAGGTTTGCCAAAGCAGAGACCTCTTGAAGAAGGAGAGGGCCTTGCAACTAAGTTTACACCAAAATAAGCTATCTTGGCTTTAATCCGTCTTTGACCTGATAGCAAGTAGATTCTGAACCGCACTGTGTGATGGGTTTGCATGTAGACCAAATCATATTTTCCTATCTAAGCAGCTGCTACTATTTTTATCATTCATACAGTACCAGCCTTCATGCACACTAAGTGCTGGCCCCATTCCAGCTGTATTCCTAAGCAATCCTGTAACACTCCTCCCAGTTTTATTTGAATGCGGCATTTCCCGGGCCTCGCTCTGCAGTCTCCTGCCTGCTCTCGTTCACTAGGGAAGAACCGCTGCCTTTCGCTTCAGAGGTGGCTCCTTTTTGGCAGGAGACGAAGCAAGCGCGTGACCTCCCTCGCTTTGCTGGCAATGGTGATGTGAGCTTTAATTAGCTAATTTTTAGGACTGCAGATGCAGATTTGGGTTGATGGTGTTATTAATGGGGAAGACATTACTTTTTGTTAAAGGGCAAATCTAGGAGGTAGGCTGGAGTTTCCTGATTGCTTTTCTTGGAACCGCATTGCTAACCTTACAAAAAACCTGCTGAAACACCTGAACTTTTCCAATGCTGTGTGATAGGAATCTCAGTATCTGCTGCTGTGTTTCAATCCAGTTTCTCCCGAGTTACATGTTAAGCATACCACACAGGTATGCCTACCATGAGGGCGTTATTTTTCACTGGTAATATATGAATAATTTTAAGCATATCCAGAAACTGTTTGTCCTACAGAGCCCTCTGATACTTTCTCCTTTAAATGCTGTCATATCTCAGCTGGTGCCACCATTAATTTTGTTACAAATCCCCAATGGGAGGACAGTGACGGTAAGGACTGGGAAGCATGCCAGTCCTCCAAGAAAGGTTTACCTGTCTAATAAATTCCTGGGTATGATGGAAGGAGGGAAGGAAGGAGAGAAGAAAATGGTAAGAACACCTAGAGTGAAGTAGATCATTTGGGATAGCGCTGAGATGAGCAGGATGGTGCCAGACTCCTGCCTTCGGGGGTTGGTTTAGATAAGTGAGGCCTTAGCATCCTTGTGAAAACTGTTCTTGGGTCTGTGTGTTCTGTTTATCCATGCAGGAGGGCTGGCCAAGTGGCATACGCGTTATGCTCCTCAGGTCCTTGGAGCCACATGTTCAATGTTCTGCTCAATTCAGCTGATCTCTTGATTATTTTCCCAGATCAGTAATTTAACTTCCATGTGCATGTTTATAGCCTGGGGAGAGATACAAGAAAAATCTTTCAATGAATGGGAAGAAAATAATCTTCATTCACTGTTCTGCATGAACTTTAGGAAAAGCAGTCTTTCTGCTTTTCTTTGGGTCAACCCAGGCACTGCTCAGGTGATGTTTCTACCTTAAAGGGCTGCATTTTGGTGGTATGGCAGAAAAGGGCTTGCTGCGAAGACCATTAGCACTTTTGAGGATGAAGGGTGTTATGGAAACTCAGGACAGTGATGTCTGTATTCTGGGGAGCTGCTGCCAGATGAAGGTGTACTTCTGTGTACTCAGACAAGCAACCTGGAAGGTGCCAGTTCCTTCCTAGATCTGTTGCTCTTGTGATCATGAGTCCTGGCTCACATCTGAGGGATTAATTTGGCTGAACTGATGTAGTACAGCTGAGAGAGAGCCACAAATCCATCTCCAGTGCTGTCACTCTCTGCTTTCTTCATTCTGACCCTGTAAATCGGTGGTCCTTGCTGAGCTGTAAGTTGCTGGTGGTCTCTGTCAGTGGGCTGCAGCTCTGGCACAGTATGATGTTAAAAATAAACTCAGGACACAGTACTCTGTGCTTTTGAAGGATCACTGTGGTCGATTAGACATGGTACTGGTGCCTGCTGCTTGGCCATGCTTTTTGAGCATGCTGGGTATTTTGTTGTCCTGCTGCGTGGCTTGTCGGAGCAGTGCATCCCTCCGAGTGCTGCAGGGCTGCTGCCGCCTGTCAGTGCTAAATGGCAAGTATCCGTGTGTATTCCTTGGGCAAGGGAGGAGCAGCATGAGCCCCATGGGGTTATTCTGCATTGCTCTCCCAAATGAGGCTCCCTTTGGGAAAGGTGGGTGAATTCAGTCTGTTCCGTCTCTGAGCCCTTTCAGCAGTGAAAGCAAGCGAAGGTGCTGTTTGTAAATAGGTTTATTGTAGTCTGCCGATGCTGGAAATATTGACACCTAGAAACTCTCCCAGACGCTAATCAAGGACCCAGCTCAAATGAGTGACCTGCATGCAAATCCCGCAGCCCTTCATCGAGCGGTTGTTCAGACCTCAGCCCTTCAGATCCCATTCGAATCCCAGTGCGACGGCAGTGTGTTTAGTTATTCTGGTCAAACCTCCCCGCCGCTCCTGGCTGTTTTGTCCTTGCTGTGCTGAAATAAACCTGCTCGAGGGCTCCAGCCCTATTATGAGGACAAAAGGACATCAGACGTGCTGCTACTGAAAGGAAATGTGTCTTGGTTTTGAAGTGTAATGCAGAATGGGTGACTTAAAAATTCCTGAAGTGGCTTTCTCTGTTCAAAAGGCATCTTTCTGGATTATTTCTTTTTTTTTAACTTCCTGAAACGTAGCTTGTGGCATTGACTTTGGGGTGAGGATACACGCTGATGCTGAGAGGATTAATACTGAATGTGAGAATCGGTGGATGGCAATAAACAGCCAATTCTCAGGGAAATTATTTTCTGAATCAGAATATTTAACACATTGAGACTTGTGGGCTTTTTCCTCGTTTTAAAGGGGCACTGTGAATGCATACTAGAAAGTCTCTGTGTTACTACCAACACTTTAATTTATGATTAACTTGGAATATTTTTACATCTCATTTATTCCTTCCACGGGGGTGTTCTGAGCCGCTGAAATTACTTGGTCAGCTTCACTTTCTCAGTTTTGTTTGTTAGGGTAGTGCCATGAGTGGATTTTGGGTGGGAGCTCAGGACTTCAGAAAATAAAAGGGGGGGGGGTTCAGTCTCGAGGGGTCTTAAAGCCCTTTTGTTCTCTTTGGCACAAAACAGATGTCTTTGCATTCCTCTGATGTCACTGTATAATGTCTAGAGCTTAAAATGTCCTTCATAAAGCTGTCAATATTCCCTTAAGAATCTGTTGCTATAGGGAGAAGACCAACAGCATAACTCTGCTCAGTCTGTTTTGATCTAGTGGTGCTGAAAGCCGACCCTATATCACATGAGAGAAGGTGCAGCACAGCTACGTGGGGTTGGAGCTCTGCCCTGCGTGATCCCGATGCGCACTTTATGTCAACTGTAACTTCGGTGGAGGGTTAATCACTGCTGCTGTGGTGTCAGAGTGCTGAGGGTGTCTGGGGCAGATATTGGGGAGGCCTGAAACAGCTCCAGGATGTGGAGGTGGTGTGATGGAGAACACAGAGAGAGAGGAAGGGGTAGAGAGCAGTAAGGAATGGAAAACAAAGGAAAGGAGCGTAATTATGTAGATCTGGAGGTGAAGGTCAAAGGCTCCATGTGACTGGTGTGCAGTGGCTGGTTGTTTTTTTTTTTTTTTTTAATGTTTGTACATGTTGCTGTAAACAGCCCCAGGCTGATCTAAAAGCGCTGGAGGGCAGAAGCTGTAAATTACAGCCATCGCTCTCCTTAGAAAGAGAGAGCAACTTGAAGTATCTTTGGCTTACAGCATTTTGCACGCTTGTTCCTCCATTGCTTCTCTGTTCATTTAAGTTCCTTGTAGAGTCTTGCTTACTAATGGAGCCAGGACAGCGCTGAGAGAGTGTGACCCTGGAGGTGCTGGGTAAGCAGTATCGCCGCCCTGGCAGAGAGGCAGGGTGGGGTGACCGATTACCTGCCTTCCCGCCTCTGGCTGCTGCGTGACTGTCCCGCCACTTGCCCTCCCTCGCTCCGTGCTGTGAGGGCAGCCGGCTCGTGGGGCACCTCTGGCCTGCCCTCTTCTCCTGGTGACCCCTCAGCTTTGTCCTCACTGGCAGGTGGGCCTGAGGCGGCCAAGAAAACGGCTGAAGTGAAATACAGCAAGCGTTAGAAGCGATAGCCGGGTGGGGGTGGGGGTGGGGGGCTTAGCTTGAGTTTGGCCTCTCAGCCCCAGCTCTGGGCTGAGGACAGGGGGTGGTTCCCGGAGCCTGGGACGCGTTTCTCCCTGACGAGGACGACAAGGACCCCCCTCAGGAGCCATGGCGGGGCCGGAGGGGGGGGGCCGGGGCGCAGCCGTGGGCTGAGGGGCGGCGGCGGGACCCTGAGGAGAGGTCAGCGGGGCCCGGGGCAGGGCGGGCTCCTGAGGAGACGGCGGCGGAGGGACCCCGCCTCGCGCTCCCGCCGGGTTAAACGGGGTGAGGCACTCTTTGGCCCGCCGGCGGAAGCAGCCGAGCGCTGGGGCCTGCGCGATGCGGTCTATAAAAGGCGTGGGGTGGCGCGGAGGTCTGGGCAGTCGGAGCCGGGGCTGGTTGTGGTGCGGATCGCTAGGGGAGCGTTGGCGGAGCGGCGGGAGCCCCAGGAGGCGGTGGCGGCGGCCTGAGAGACCCCCGTCTGCACGCTCACCGCTTCCTCCCTTCCTGCGGGGGGGGGGGGGGGGGTGCGGCGGCGACGACAGCGACAGCCACCCCCGGAGCTGCGAGCCGCGCCTCCTCCCGCCCTGCTGGATGCTTTGGGGCTCGGTCCCTGAGGGGGGCCGCGGCGCCGGCAGCCCCCGCTGTGGCGGGGCCATGGGGGCGGGCAGCGGCAGGGCGCGGAACCCCCTTCCCCGCTGAGAAGGCCCCTCGTCCGGGCGCCGATGCCGCGCTGTCCCCTCACACCCGGCCCCTGAGAGACTTCCCCCCCCCCCCCCCCCCCCCCGCCGCCTTTTCCCTGCTTTGCCCTCCCCATGCCAGACGGAGCCTTTCGCCTTGGAGACGCCCTGCAGCAGCCCCGCCGGCCCGGGGGTCTGCGGCTGCCCCCGCGGTATGAGAGGAGCTGCCCCCGCCGCCGGGGGCAGCCAGGAGAGGGGCAGGCTCCCACCCCGCCGCCGGTTGCCGTGAGGCGGCTGTAGCTGCCTGGGCAGGAGGAAGAGCCCCTTTGTTTTCCTTCCCTTCCCTTCCCGGGGCTTCATGCCCCGCTGAGGGATGATGGAGGTGGTGGGGGACTTTGAGTACAGCAAGAAGGACCTGATAGGACACGGAGCCTTTGCTGTGGTCTTCAAAGGTCGCCACCGCAAGGTAAACAGCGATGGGCTTCGCCCGCAGCCGGAGCGGGGCTGGTTACACAACCCCGGACCGGGGCAGGGGGCCGGGGCCGGGGTCGGGGTCGCTCGGCCGGGGCTGCCGCCGTCAGGAGCCCCTTCCCGGTGGGTGACAACCGGGGGGGTTGTGGGGTGTGTTTCCTCTGGGGGAGTTTCGTCGTGATTTGGGTGTTTGGGGAGAAAAAAAAAAAGAAAGAAAGAAAGGTGCGGGGTGGATTGAGGTACCGGGGCGGGGGCGGCGGGGCCCGGGGCTGGGCCTGCGCCCGGGGCAGCCCCGACGGCCGGCCTGCCGCTGCTGCAGCCCGCGGCGGCCCGAGAGCCGAGCAGCCGGCCTCCATAAACCCTTTTTTTTTTTTTTTTTCTTTCCCCCCCCCCCCCCCCCCCACCTCCGCTAAAAAAGCCCAACAACCTATCTGCGTTCCCACCTCTCCTTTCTGCTGTTTGGTAGCTCCCTAACATAACGGCGAGTGGAGAGTTGCAGCTGTATGGGAGGCTGAGCCCTTTGTTTGTCGGGAGGGTCATGTTTATCTCGCTGGATAACGAGGGATCTAATGGAAAATTGTCTCCTTTGGGATTGGCTGAAGATTTCTTAAATTCAGAGGTGTCTGGTTTCCTGGCATGGCTTGCTAATCACCCCGGATATTCATAGTTACGTTATGGTTTCTTGATGCTGTGAGAGTTTATTCTGGTGTTGGTGGCTGAAGTGCTCTGCTTTCCAGAAAACAGCTCTTCAGATTTATCATCTTGGAGCATTAGGGCAGTACTCGCAACTTGGAGAGGCACAGTGCAGTGATTTTGGGGTTAAAAAAAAAAAAAGGGAGAAAGGAAAACAGAAACTTTAAAGGGCAGTGGAGGTGCTCCCAACTTACAAATAAATAGGCAATTTATTTTTAGATAATACATAAATAGACGACATGTAAGTTTATTTAAAGAAACAGATGTTTTCTTGTGCAATTTTCAGCTGTAGAGCATAAGAAGGCTGAAAACGGGAAGTCCTTAAAGGAGAGTAAAAGTAACTCAATCATTGAGAGGGGACTAAAAAGCAGATACATAGCACCACTACCAAAAAATAAATGGGATATGATTACTTACTTCTTTCAGTTTTTAAATGCTTTTGAATCCATGAAAATGCAGTGTAGCTGCAGCTGGATTTTAATAGCTAAGCAATTGTGGAATTAAATAGTTCTTGATGGTGTCATGTGATGTAGTAATCACTGGTGGGTAGAGTAGGGGTGATCTTGCAACTTTTTTTTCCAGTGCTTTACTAGCTAGTTGTTAGTGGATAAAGTTAAAAAAAATATAAAACTGACAATACTTTTTGTTTGTTTGTTTCCAGAAGACTGATTGGGAAGTAGCCATAAAGAGTATTAACAAAAAGAACTTGTCAAAGTCACAAATCCTACTTGGAAAAGAAATAAAAATCTTAAAGGTATGTTAATTTGCAGTGATTTTTAAAGCTGCTTTAATTGAAAAGGAGAAGAGACTTTTGACCTAGTTCATTCCAGGTCATGGGTAGTATCACAGTAATTGCTATTCTGCCTTTCATTTCTTTGTTAGTTCCAGGAGAATTCCAGAACTAAAAAAAACCAAGAAAAAAAGAAAAATATACTTTTTTAGTTCTGGAAATTGTCTCAGAACAGGTTATGGGCATGCTTTTGTAGTTAAAAGTAGAAAATTATTGTAGAACTGGTCTCTGTGCTTTGCTTATTGCACATGTAGAAAACTTTGTCCTTCAGGATGGCTAATGTGGCACCTTTCTCGAGGAGTGCATACAACAAAAGTCATAGCTGAGGGTAAAACATCAGTCTTTGATCTTTCTTCATCTTCTTTGCTCAAAGATGCCTTGAAAGCTAAAATCAGCATGCTGAATTTGATTCCTGAAGCAGTCTTCACACTTCTGAGTTGTGTTAATTGACTTAAAATGTGTAGTGTGGCTCTAATGAAGGAAATAAAACAGAGCATCATTTAGTTTTTCAGTGCTACTTTACGAAAACATCTAGCGTTCTCCGCTCTCTGAACTTCACCACATCTCGTTTTACATAGCTTTGCAGCAATAATTAGTGCTGCTTTCTCTCCATGTTTCCAAGCTTCTTGAGATGCGTCACTATTTTATATACTAATAGATGCATATTATATTCTAGTATATTTATTATATACCAGAAATTGTACTGTTGGGTATATTAGTGTGCTGCGAGTACTTAGCAAAGACAGATGGTTTTTTGAGCAATTACAAATAATTGCATGAGCTGTCCTGTGAGTTTTATTTGGTGTCATTCTGTTTGATTTCCTTTTTATTGTAAAATGGTAAGGTTGACTTGAACATAGTACAGTTGGTTACTCTGCTAAGCAAGAAATTGTGTGAGACTATAAAATTAAATTTAGTCAGTTTTCAGTACTCGTTAAAGGATCTTGTGCTGTAGTACTTTCTGTAGCAAGACATAGAAAGTAAGTTGTGGAACCAAATGTTTTTATGACCTCTGAAGATATTGCCTAATTTCCTATTCCTGTAAATATTGTCTAACTAGCTGGGATTTCCTCCAAATTCCATCAGATGATCTAAAAAAAAGATGCTACCTTTCTTTGTAAAATTTGGTTCTCTTTGAATATCACCTAGCATACTAAATTGAAAATAATAATAATAACAGGCTATTTCCATAACACAAATATTTTGTTTTACAGGAACTTCAGCATGAGAACATTGTAGCTCTCTATGATGTCCAGGTAAAATACATTTTGATGCGTTTTTCTTCATTAAAATTTATTTATGAAAATATAATGCATATATATGTATACTGAGTAGAAAATTTTGAATGGCCATATATTTTGTTGCTATAATCAGTTTGGCATTTAGAAAAAGAAATTCAGTTCCCTAGTAGTGGCAGAGGAGTTCTCTCATCTTCAAAACACTATGCACTTATTTTGTATTGGCTCTTCCTAATAAGCAGGATGCTCAGTTGAGATAGAAAGCTGTGAGGAATACAGTTTACTTCCAGGCAGCAGTGGCAAGTGGCAGCCTGAGAACCTCTGCAGAGGCTGTTTGTGTAGTTTGGTTCTGTCTCCAGAGAAAAAGCATCAGCTGGTTGGGCTGGGAGCTCTATCAGTGGCAGTAACTATTCTCCTGAATTAGCCTTGTTTCCTTGGCCCTATAATTTAATTGGAAGGTGGGTGTTTGTGGATGAAGACTGAATACACCTGAAGGAAAATGTACTAGTAGGAGTTGATCTGAATGGATGAAGCAAGTGACGTTAAGAAGTCAACATAACTTAAAATACTGTGTTGTAGAAAAGGAGCAGCATCTTTGAGATCTCTGTAACAAAGAAGTGTATTTTATAGCCCTGTGTCATGGTGAGGAAGAACTGAAGGAAGTAGACCATGATCACACATGTATATATTGCTGTTGCCTGTGTTCAAAAGGATAGGATAAAGTATAAAAGCCAAGCAGACATTTGGATCTTTTCAAGTAGGAGAAATAAGTATTAAATTGCTTCAAATTGTCTTCCTCTTTTTATTCCCAGGATTCTGCCTGATGGGGTGAAGGAGTTAGTTTTCTAGCCTACCTAGGGTAGTGTATCCTACTTAGTAGGAAGTACATTTTTTGTATCCTAAGGCCTGCAAGTGTTGAGTAAAGCTGAATATGATGTGATGTAGGTTATACAGCCATTTGTTCTGCTTGAATAAGAACTATACATTTATCTCCTGGGCTCAATTCTAATCTTAAATAGAGTTACATTTATGAAAAAATTAAGAACCACCCTTGGGGCATTGCATAGTTAGAGCAATGCAAAATAGACATTTTGATATTCTTCAATGTTTTGTGTCTTTACACATTTGCATCCTAAAAGGTTTTCAGCTTATGTGTAGATGTGTATCTCTGTAGCTATAGAAATCTGTGTTCACATGATAAATGCTAGGCAGGCTCGGGTTTTATTGTGTGTAGCACTACAGGACATGTTCTAACTTCTGTTGACTTTTGGTACAAAGTGATGATGTTCATGTAGTAACAGATTGTGTGTCAGAATTTCCCATTTGGATGTATAGACTCTTTTCCCTCCTGGGTCTTGACTTCAGAAGTCTGCGTTTTGACTCTGAAAGGGAAAGTATAGTCTCTTGTGCTTCTTGAAGAGACCAGGTTTTTCCTGAGTATTGCTAAGTGGAAATAATTTCTCAGCATCCTAAATTTAGTATATCCAGACTTCTTAAAAGAAATTGGAATTGTTGACTGAGGGCGTTGGTGTGTAAGCAAGCTGCTGAATTTCAGATTTATCTGTTGTTTGTATGTGAAGATTACTTACTAAGCTTTGCAGCTCAACCTGAGAGTAATTGACTAGATATGTATTTTGACGATTTAACGTTGTGGATCTTCCAAGCCTTGGAGAGGCTGTTGCTTCTTTTGATTTATGCACAGAACATCCACAAGGGAAGAGAGAACAGAACCATACACTCGTCTATGGGTTCTTTACTTAAAGGTTATTTAAAAACATAACTTTTATGCTTTTCTGCCACAGGAAAGGGTGCCCTTAGAGTGACAGGACTTCTTGAATGATTAGTCCTGTACACTCTATTTGAGAAGGGGATGTTGCTGCTTGTCACTGACTATTGCATTTAAATAAAATGAACAGTTAAAGCAAAGAGAAGGGAAAACCTGTGTCTCATACATTGGATATATTTCAAATACATTCATGGCAAACATAAAGCTTGGCAGTGTGATGCTACTTCTGTAGAAGAAATTGCTTTGCAAAATAAGGTCTAAAGAATGTGACACTTGCACAAATAAGCTTTTCCCTTTCTGTACAGGGCAATGTTTGTGAAATATTATACATGATTAACTTGTATGATTACATTAATTTATAACCCGGCAAGAACGAACACTATGCAAGGCATTCACATGTCTACTAGGCTGTTACACCTACTAATTTTCTTTAGCATTTCATGTTCTAACATGTACTGCCCTTTTTATTTGCCATAGTATTGTGAACATAGTGATATAGTACAGCAGATAAGACTTTAGGATTTCAAGCAATTTTTGAGTTACAGAAGCTTTTTTTTTTTTCCCCTCAGTGCTTGAGCCAGTGGAGTCTGTGTCACAGTAGGAAGTTCTCAGTGTGACTGGGAGTCTGTTTTATTTTTACAGTTCTGTTGGTCTGAAGTTTTTCTTAACCTTAGACAGTTTGAAATAAGAAAATGCTTGTGTTTCAGATGCACTGTTTGGCAGACCATTTAGCTGAATAATCCAAGAACTGATTGTTGTACCGAGTTTTGTGATAGAAAAGATGGTGTGCAATGTAAGTGGCAAAACTAAGTGAAAAAAGTTTAAATTAATTGCAATGAAGAATAGGTTATTTTTGTGTCTCATAATATTAAATGAAATTATTTGTACTTAATGGCAGTACTTTTGAGATTAAAGTTGTATCCCTGCATAGCATTTTGGAATATATCCTTTAAGTTTGAGAATGAAAGGGTAGTTATTATTTTACATATTGCAAAAGGCTTATTTGGAATTGTTTTCACAGGAGGTAGTTAGATTTCCATCTCTTTCATCTCTCTTCATTTATGGTTGTGTTCCTGTTGCATGGTCTGTGACCAGTCGCACAAGTCAGTGTAGTAAAGATACATACACCATTAAGGTTTTCATTTGATCCAAGGAGAACTTCTGAGCTGTTCTGCTGGTAGTATATGAACATTTTAAAACCTTCTACATTGCTGTTGCTTCAGCTTCTATGAACACCACTTTGACGTGTTACTTAGTATGTATAGGGTCCACTGAGTTAAATTACTAGAAATGCCCATTCATCTGGAGACACACCCGAATGAGTTGGTGTGCCGTTAATGTTGTATGTACATTGGTTGACATAAAAATCTTTTGTTCTGGTGCCAGCACGATAATTGCCCTTGATTTCTGTAAGGTGGTTACACGCGGCACTGGCAGGTTTGATCTGCAGTTAAGCATTTTATGTAAGCAGAGCCTACTGGTGGTGTTTGTGCCATCTCAGAAGACTGGGGATCTGCACATGCTAGGGTGTGGAGACCGGTGGTTCTAAGACTGAAGGCGTTTGTGGAGATACTTAAATCTGAACTGTCCATCTGTGAGAGGCAAATGTTTTGCAGTAGTAGGGCTCTGAAAAATAAACATATGCAGCTACCTCTAAATGTGAAATTAATTTTTTCATGAAGTGAAATGCTTAAAAAAGACCCCAGAATATAATAGATGGATAGCAAGACGTAACCTGTTGAGATGCTTTTTACTTATCTTGTTGGGCAAGAGTTTGGTAGTCTTTCATTCAAGAATAAAAAACTCCTAAATGTCTAAAATGGTATTAAGAATGCAGCTCTTTTCCCATGGTGGTGCTATGGGATGTCATTCATCCTGCAAAAGAAGATCAATCTTGGATCCCGTTAATTGGGGAAATGGAGCCCACTGTTTCTCAAAAGCAAAAGGAGTCTAAAATAACCTCTAACTCACCAGCATAAAGTACATTGAGGTCCTCAGATAAAGTATTATTATACTGAAGCATGAAGGTATCAGTAAGTTATTTGGAATGTGCTATATTTAGGATGTGAATTTACAGTTTTGTGCAGTTCATGATCCCAAGTGTGTGCTGAGTAGAACTAATCTCTTACACAGTGCCAGACAGTGCCTGTTTTAGCAAATAATTTAATTCAAAACCTCTTTAGAATGTCAGCTATCAGAATGAAAGCCTGTAATGTATCTTGGAGATAGCATTTTAGAAGAATGAATTAATGTCTTCACTGTATGGAGTCTGAAGTTTGCTATTTGAACAGTAGTTTAGGGAGAACTAATTTCCAATGTGTTATTGGAGAAACAGTGTCTGAACAGAAATTGTTTCTTGTCTTAGCTTGTTGGTACATAGCAAACAAAATAACTGCAGCTGCTTCTGCTGTCCTTGAAAGCAGTGAAAGTTAGTGGGAACAAAGTCAGTGATCCCTCTGGTACCTACACCTCAGCCCTTACTTATACACAAGTGCCTGTGAGTTCTTATTAGGGATGCTTATGGAGGCAACCATCTTTATCTATACCTGTTGTTTTACCAGTGGGAATTAAATATTGCTGTTTGGTTTACCCAAGGACTCCAGTTGGTCTGGTAGTGTTGCTTATGTTTCTTGAGGCATTTGCTTCAAGCATTCTGGTGTGTGCTCTTGATCTTGGTGTCTCACAGCTTTGATTGCCTCCATACTCTCATCATAGCTGTTTCTGAACTCTTGTCTGTTGAATGAGGATGTCTCAATATCTTTATTTTTTTTCCGTCAGCTCCTTGATTAAGGCCTTTGTGTTTGTCAGTATCCATCCTCACTGTGTGTGGAAGCCCTGTAGAAATCATAAATGTTTTGAAATACTACCTGGCAGCTGATGCTAATGGGAAGGTTGGTTACAACAATATTGGACTGCAAGGAATGATGCCAGTGTAGGTGTTGAAGGCTAGGAACAACCAGTTAGAATTTGTTTTGGCCCACAGAACCAAAGAGTTGGAGTTACTACGCAGTCCTTAGCTTACCTGCTGTGCCTAGATGCTATAATTTGTATTTCAAAACTATTTCAAAAGATCTTCTAGTATGTGAGCGTGTTAAATGTTCAGTGCGCTGTGAACAGTTTTGCCTTTCCTTTGTGCAGTGCAGCAGGCCAGTCTCTTTCGCTACCTCCCATATATATTAGTTAAGCACAGCATTTCACATAACAGAAAATGAGTGATACGGCTATTGTGGTACATTTCTCCATGGCTGATTGCTCTTTTATGTGAATAATTGGCAGCATGCATGCTACTTGAATCCTACAGGCACATGTCAAGTGACATTTAGTCTGAGACTTAACATTTAGTCAGAACTAACAAAATGTTCAGTCTTTTAGATGATAGGAGCTGAACATGTTAGAAGCTGCTGCTGTGGTACACTTGCAAAGCAAAACGAATATCTGTAATACAGTGAGAAACAGCCTTAAAAAGACCTGGACTGGTCGTTTTTCACTAAATCATTAGAACTTTTGCCAAATGTATTTAATGTTCCAAAAAAAAGAGGAGTGTATTCCTGGCCAAAAAAAAAAAAAAAAAGCAAATATAGCCCAAATTAACATATAAGAAAATTAATCAGATAATAGCAGTGCACAAGCTGTCACGTTAACTCTCATGCTCTTGGGACTCGATCATAAGCTGCAGCTAAACAGAATCTATAGGCTTGGAGCAAAAACATAGTAACTATTTATTTGCCATAGTTTCTGCTTTGGCAGCTCACTAAGAGCTTCTTGCAGACTTTCAGCTTGTTTTAAAGGAGGGCTTCCTAACCAAAAAGAAATCTAGGGTATGTTTCTGCCAATACTCTAGAGTTCTAGCAACAGCTGTCAGAAGTAACCATGGATGTTTTGACTTCTTTTTCAATTAATGTCTTTTAAATGGAACTACTGCGCTGAGCCTGTTATTTGGGTTGGAACTTCACATCCCCTGAGACAACTGTTGGAAGTCTGGGATTAAAGCACAGCAAATACATATTTGGCAAATACATTGCCTTTTAATCTTTTTCTATTAGGTTTATCTGTTAGCTTTCAGAATTGTAAAATGGCTTCCTATTAACCTTTACTACCTTTTACTTCAACTTGCAAGTGATGCCTAGATTCCTAATAAGAAGGAGCAAAACTAGGTTTTTGTCAAGAAAACTTTAAGCAACAACGTAAGGGCATGCTGGGCAAAACTGTTCGTAATTGTTGCAACACAACATACTTTTGTATTGCTTGATTATTTTTCTAGGTAGAAGCGTAGGCTAGAACAACTCTAGCTGTAGTAATTTTATGATCTGTATATCAATGTAGATTTTTGAAAGCTTTGTTATCTGTTTCAAGAAGCAGTTTAAAATAGCTTGCTAGGTGAGCTTTATTCCTGAATGTTAGATCTGAAACGTGCTGGTTTACTAATCTTTTCATTTTTGAGCACTTTGCTCTGCTTAGCAAGTCAACAGAAATCACAAGTCTAGGGAATGATGACAGGGATAGCTTTATTCTTCAGCAAACTAATTTAGAAGGGAAAAATGTGTCTACAGAATTGACTTGTGTTTTCTGAATGTATTCCCAAAATGGAGATCACATTCCCAGCCAGGCTGCTCAAGAACTGTAATGCAAAATTTGAGCAACTGTGAAGGGATGAACAACTTCAGCTGTTTTGAACTAAAGCTCACATTGATGGGATATTGAAAAGTGTTTGGTTATGAGTTAAAGTTGGGATGAGATGTGACTGGGGACCTTGGTACTGGTACTGTGCAAAATATTACTTCTGCAGTACGAATTAGATAGGACTTTTGACCAGTCTGGGAAAATCTCTTTGTGAAACCTCTAATCTGCTCTGCTGATTTAATAAGAAAGGATTATCTAAGCTACAGTAAGGAAACATGCTCTACTTCTTGCTATGACTTTAACCCAGTGACTCATTTGATTATTTTTAATCAAGAATATCAGTCAAAAAGAGATGAGTAATGCTATTTGAGGGACATCTAGTGTAGTCTGATAGGAATGACTTTCTTTAAACAGGTGAGACTAGTACAACAGGACAAATCATCAGCTCTGTGTTCCTGAAGAGAGCAGTTTCATTTGAAAGGACTTTGTTTCCAAGGGAATCCAGAAAACACATTCTCTTAGTTCTGTGATGAATAAATGTCTGTCATGAGCTGAGCATTACATACTGCCCTAAGCTGCTGTTTTTGTACAGAGTGTGTTGTGTAGTGGAGGCACTGACGCTGTGGAATAGCTATTTCTGATTCATGGGATTGCTATGTTCGGGTGGAAATCCACTAGCTGAGCTTCTTTCTTGTCACTGGAGAATGGACAGTTCCCATGCTTCTCAGCTGTGTTATTCTTTCACACATCACAGTTGTCCTTTAAGTGAAGCGATCCTCAGTTGGCAGAATTTTCAGTTTCATAAATGGGGATCTCAAGAGTTGCTGTTTGGCATCCTTGGGGTTCCTGAAAGAGAGTGAGTGTCTGTCTTGGAAGATGATGTTGCAAAGGAACAATGTTGAAAGAAACATTTATCATTATGTATTTTCAGTGATTTACAGAGCAAGTAATTACTTATCTTTTTTTGCTTTAATATATGCACTTAGGTTTTGATGCGTTTATAGGATTGCAAATTATGGTTCATGTTGGCCACAGCTGTTACAGAAACACTGAACAATTGGGACTTCCTGAAATGTGATCTACTGCTGCTTTAATATTCTGTATTGGTTGGAGTTTGCCTTTCATTCCCAACAGATTTGACTAAAGTTCCTAGAAACTTGCTTTCTTTGAAGCTAATTCCCAAATGTAAACAAATCTGTAATGTGCTTGATGTTCTGAGCTGGAAAGAACCTCAGATGCATTTCTGTAACACAGACAAGAGTGGCTAAACTAAATGCTTCCAGAAAGTGAAGCAGGCTAATACAGTCTTGAATTAACCTTAAAATATCTGGTTCATCTCCAACTGTACTACTACAGTTATCTGTAGTGGATATCTGTATCTGATGGATTGGTAGAAAAGTGCTTTAACAGGTTGTGCCATCCATGTGCTTTGTGCTGTGTGATATTTAGGGTAGTTGGTTTCCCTAGCCTGGGCCCATTGGCCCATTTTTACTTTATTTTTCTTTTTAAAGCTTCCTAGCCTGGCTTGTTAGTGAGCCCTTGAAAATGGCACTCTTGTGGTAGTTCTTGCCAGTATGGGCAAATTGAACATGTGCTGTAATACAAGCACCAAGAAAGGTGACTGAGTTCACAGCTTTTGTTTTGCCATGCAATGTCCCTTTTGGGGTTTTTTTTGGACACTAGTTAGCAGAATACAGTCAGACTGTCTACAGTTGCACTTCCAACTGGGGCATATGCATGGCCTTGGCTGGTATGCCATCTTGCTCTTTTCCTTCAACTGTCTTAAAAACATATTTTCCCACAAACTGGCAACCTTTGTTTAAGTTTATTTTTAAAGTGGAATGGAGGTAACATACTGTGTAATTAAAAACATCATCCTGTTTATTGTATACTTGCCTTATGTTTCCTTCTAGTTCTCTTTGTGTTTTTTCCTTTCAGTCTTACTCAATCAGCTCAGAGGGAAAAAATACTTTTACTTTATAAAGATCTCTGAGTGCTTTCAACTTTGTAGGCACAACAAAACTATTTTATGCAGGAGACAGTGGAAAACAATGTTGATTATTGATATAGACAGGTAGGCTCTTTCTTCCCTCACACAAAATAAATATTTGTAAAAAAAGTAAAAGTTCTTGTTACAGTCTGGTTTAAGCACAGACATTTTTACTGCATTTTTGTGGAGTGTGTAGATAATTTACAGTAGCAGTTAGCTAATCTGTCTTTCAGTAAATTTTACTCAGTTACAAGAGAGGGAGTTCAGGTTGCAGGTAGGTCAAAAGAGGTCAGTGCTTTGGAAAAACTCAATAGGACTGCCATAACAAATCACACCTTTGCTATAAGGCATTTAGGTCCGTGGCAGGGACATGCTGCTGCCAGTGACTCGCTGAGGGAGATACTTTACAGAAGTGTGCATGAGTCTTGGAATTAATTGTTCTACAAAATAGCGTTTGGGAGTCAGTTTATTCTAGGCAGTTAACTGTGCTGTCATTTCTGACTGACCTTCAGCTTGTCAGATGGCAGAACCAAAACTTGTTTTACCCAGAAATGGGGAACATAACTTTGGAATTCCTCCTTAGAAAACTGGTTGTCATAGTCAAATTGTCTTTCTTACACTTTGTAATTCTGACCAGTATATTTGTGACTAAATATTACTGTCCCGTTAGTAACTGATTTCAGTGATGTCTGATATCTAAAGTTTGTTTATTTGTAAGGGCTCTTAATATTGAGTTTGTGTTGATAGAGCAGTCCAAGGCAGTTGAAAGCTAAGGGAGTGACATACAGTGGAAACTGATGGTACTTACTGTATGATACTCTTTCAAATGATAGCTTTAGTCTTAAGGATATTGCCTGGTGATTTTTCTGCATATGGTAATGCTTTTGAAAATGTGAAATATTTAATGAGGGGGAATGTACATATTTGCTACCCTCTAAAGCAGTGACTTTAACATAATGTGTCTCAGCTGATTGAAAAAAAATCTCATGTTACACTTGGTTAATACAGGTACTGAAGGCTTTGTCTTGCCACATTCTTAAATGGGGTTTGTTCTCCTTTTCTTTTAGGAAATGCCCAATTCTGTCTTTTTGGTAATGGAGGTATGTATTATCATATCTGTTTGTTTCTGGCTGATTTTAAAGATGATTTTTAGACAAAACTCCTTTGCACAGCTGCAAAATAACCATAACTTGTTAAAGCAAGCAATTCTGAAAACTAGATCATTAATTTCCTATGCACTACTAAATTTATCAGCAGTGTTTGTTCCATAAATTATTCAGTTTCATTTTATGATACTGTAAGTATTGATGAAGTGTTACACTTCAAATTATTAATTACAAGTAATTGACAAAACAATTTAAAGGCAAACAGCTGGAAAGGATCTTCTAATTTTCGTGAAGAGAGTACAAAGTAAAAATTATATAGCAAGTATTTCAGTGCATGTGTTTTGAATAAAAACCTTTCTTTTTAACAGTACTGCAATGGTGGGGATTTGGCAGATTACTTACAAGGTAATTGATTACTGTATTTCCCTATTACGAAGCTATTGCATTACATGTTTATATTCTGTATTCCTGTAATTCATTGGTGTTTCTCTGAGATTGTGGTTTAAATATTTTTCTGTTCATGGAATGGCTGTAATTCCGTAATCCGTGTTCACCCTGTTGTGATTTTAGAGTACCCTCTTTATAAGAGTAATTGAATTCACCAAGAATCCGTTTAGTGTTGTATTCTGTCTCCAGTCAAGGTCAGCAGCAGAGTGCTGTTTGTTGTGTGTTTGTATGCCACCCTGAGAACTTGAAAACTAAATTGTGAAGCTGCAGGAAGACATAAGGTTTTGCATTTGTTTGAAAATATTTCCCAGTGTTTTTAAATGCCACTCATAATTGAAAGTAAAACCCACAAAGTAGCAATGAAAGAGAGTAAAATAATGCACAGACAGGAAATGCTTTTTGCCACTGCTTTCAAAACTGTTGAATGTAACTTTCCCTTATTTGTAAATGAGGGAGAAGATGTAGCTAACAATTAAGTAGCATGCTAACAAATGTGTGGGTTTCTATTTCTAAAGCTGTATTTTGGGGGCTGCTCCCAGTGTTTTGATTCCACCTGCTTTCTATTCCAACATATGAACTTAAAAGTATTGAATTACTTACATAATAATGCTTTCTACAAAGAGGCAGTTCTGGCTTAGGAGAGATTTTACCCTTCATCATGGCTCTGCCCAAAGGGAAGACAAAAGTTACAGAATCATGACAAGTAGATTCTTATTACAAACAACATTCTGAGCAGAGATGTTAATCTTCATATTTTTCTTGATGAAAATATTCTTCTACTTGCCTTTGTGTCTCAGTACGTTGAAGGAATCTTTTTGTGAACAGCTATTGTTATGGTAACTGTGTATTAAAAGCCTAATTCACTTCCCATTAAAATCCTTGGAAAGACTCATACAGTATAATCCCACTCCTGTGTTCAGTACTTTTTCAGACTGCGGAATGAGCTAATAGCTTCTGAAGAGACTTTCAAAAGTACATCTTATTTTTTCCCTTCAAGATAAATTTTATCATGGATGAAATTTTTGAGCAGAGTGGTTATCTGCATCCCCATAATAATTTGTTTAAAGAACAGGTTTTACAGCTTCAGGTTGTAACATGATTGTAGATACATTTACTGTTCTAAACTGTGAAGTTTTTTTATTTTCTTGGCTCTTTTGCATTTTTAGTGAGTTTAGGATTTAATGGTGATTGAGAAGTTTTACAATTATTATGCTACCAAGTTGAATAAACTACTATAAAAACAGATAATTCAGAGTACTGTAGCTAGTGTAAAACTAGAGATGTGTATATTGTTGAGGGTATATACGTTTGTAGAAAAATACTGGGGATTGGATTGTTCTGAGTGTAATTCACTATGATTTGATTGTCTTCATTGTTTTCACGGTTGATCACTGTGAATTTTATTGCTTTTTGCCCAAAGATAATGATATTTATTTTCTCATCTGCTAATGTGTATGTTATTTCCAGCTAAAGGAACTCTTAGTGAAGATACCATCCGAGTGTTCCTCCAGCAGATTGCAGCAGCTATGCGTATTCTGCACAGTAAAGGAATCATTCATAGGGATCTTAAACCACAGAATATTTTGTTGTCTTACGCCAGTCGTAGGAAGTCAAGTGTCAGTGGCATACGCATCAAAATAGGTAAATATGCTTTTCTCTGATCTAAAGGTAAATCATCACTGTTGGATTGTTTCACTACTCAGAAGTGTCTCTGTTGTTAAAGCGCAGAAGGTGTACTGGATATGGTGTGTATTAAATTGATACAAATCAGGCAGTAAGTCTAGAATGATGAGCTTTATGCTGTAGTGCAGAATCTTGGAATAAAAAAGATTGAGTCATAAAGACCTTTTTGATTAAATCTGCAGGAAAAAGAAACCTATTTAGCTGATGTTTCTAGTATTAAACTATTTTAATTAGACATAAATCTGTAACCTTTGAAACTTCAAGTAGCCTTTAGCCCATTTCAAAACTGTGTGCATGTGAGACTCTAGTCACAGTTCCAGCTGGGGTTTTTTTGTGGTAGACCCTCCTAAGGGTTATTTGAGAAGTTTAGAAATGTAGGTTATGACCTATTTTTGGCAGAAGGAGGTTTGGCATTGTAACTGGGGAGAGAGATGTCAACTGTTCAGGACACTACCAAACTCTTCTTCAGAGGATGCTTCAGGAGTTTTAATCTCTTGTTGTCTATTAAGTGTCCATTTAAAAATACCTTGTTTTTAACAAGTTTCTTTTCTATGCTTTTGCTCAACCAAAATCTGAGATCTGTTCCAACTCACTGCATGTTCTAAACAGCACAGAACAGACAAAACTTCTCTTGCTGTCCTTACTTGATAGTTTCAGATGCTTTTGTCTACGTGGAAAATTCAGGCATCTGAAACTTGACTTCTTAAACTTCTACCTGATGTGATTTCACTGAAGCAGATTGTATATTCATCACTCTTAATGGACCATTTATATTTAGCCACTGACTTTAATCCTTTCCTGCTGACGCCAGACAGTATGCTCTGCAGCTGGGGAGATGGCTGAGCAGCAGTTTGTGCAAATGATGCCACTGCTGTTTCTTGGCTTGCTATTTGGAAGATAATGTATTATTCTTTCAGTGTCACATAGATTTTACTATTCCATGTAGCTGACTATATATTATACCTGTCTTTTTCTCTCTAACTTGTAATTGTAGCAGATTTCAATAAGAGACAGATCATTTCTAGACTTCAAAAATTTGGAAATTGTATTTCTTTTCATTGACAAATGTGTTTCTTTACATAGCTGACTTTGGTTTTGCTCGTTATCTGCATAGCAACATGATGGCTGCAACTCTGTGTGGTTCCCCTATGTATATGGTAAGTGACAGAATATTTCAGATTATGTTGCTTATCTCAAACATTCTCCTACCAGAACAAAATAATTTACTGTTTGCAGATTGGCAGATTCAGAATTATTAGAGGCAGCATGCGGTTCACTTTTCCTTAGTTCTACTAGCTCCTTTTTTTCTTGTGATTTGGAGATCACGGTTGTTAAAATCAGAGAGACATTGAACATTTCTTAGCGCTGCGGAGAGGGAAAATCTTGGAGAATTAAAAGAGAATACATCTTAGCATTAATTTTATGGCAAAGTAGTTTCATTCCCACTTAGGTACTCCTTTTTTGTGAAATAGGGCATTATCTCCTTCCCAGTTTCTAAGAAAATAAAAAGTGATCAAATACAGGCTAGAAGAGCTTTACACTACTAGTTAAAAAAAACTACTTGATGTTTTGATTCTAGTTATTTAATGTATTCTCTCACATGTGGGGTGGGGTGTTAAAAAAACAATTTGCAGTTAATTGCCATTAATTTTGACTAAGTAGTGTGGTAGTCAGTTGAGCACTGAACTGTCTGACTTTGGCACTACCACTGCTGTACTGGGAAGATCATTTTGCTTTCACTTGTCTTGTTTTTTTTATATGTAAAATGGTGATAATGATATTCCTTATGAAATGCTTGGTTATTTATCTAAACGAGGACTGCATAAACCAAGTAAATAACGCTTACATCTTATTCCTATACATGCTGATTGCTAGATGCTTTCTTTAGAACATCAAGTTTTCTAGTTTTCTGTGTTTTTGAAACATAGCTTTCATTTTAGAACTGTTACCTTTCAAGTCGTGATGCAGATTAAAATGTTAATTTTGTCTTAGAATAAAGTGGTCTCTGTTAATACTGCTCTGACAGAAGAACTGTAGAATTCGTATTGCTGCGGCCTTGCTTTTTTGTTTTCCCTTCTGAGATTTTGCTGTTCTTTCTAGGCCCCTGAAGTGATTATGTCTCAACACTATGATGCTAAAGCAGACCTGTGGAGCATAGGAACTGTGATTTATCAGTGTCTTGTTGGAAAACCACCTTTTCAGGTAACAATTTATTTCCTTTTCCATCTTTTTAGTCTCCTCATGGAAATTCCTAGGGCTTTTCCTTCTGGTCATGAAAACAGAAGTAGTGATGTCTGAGTGTAGTGTCGATGCTTCAAAGGCTAGATCGCTTGAGGATACCAAGGGAGAAGTTGCTCATACTTAGTCTATGAGATCAGTGTGTTCAATCCAGAGGAAATATATAAGGATTGGGGTTTTCTCCTTTAATGCCCATATACAAAAGCCTCCTTTTTGTGTATATGTGCATAGGTACAAAAGCTATTTTCTCCATGAAACTGAGCTTTAATTAATGTACATTTTTATTTGACAGGCCAATAGTCCTCAAGATTTGAGAATGTTTTATGAAAAGAACAGGAATTTGATTCCTAGGTATGTCACCATGGCCTTTCCTGTCACTTACATTTGTTGATTGAACACTTTTTCATCTTTGGGAATGCCTGGGATTCATAAAAATATTCAGTGTTGCTATCTTTACAAGGGTGTAGTACGATACCAGTGACTCATGTTGCATCTTGCCTTCATTGTACCTTGCTGGGTTGAAAGGGTCCTGTACTAAGGCTGTAGAGCATGTATAGTGAAGACTTAGGGACATGGCAGAATGCTGACTTCCTAAAATTTAATGTGCTATGCATTATTTAATGCATGCATTAAATTTAATGCATGTTTTACTTCCTCTTGTGTGCAGTATTCCTAGGGAAACATCAGCTTATCTGGCTGACCTGCTGTTGGGTTTGCTTCAGAGAAATCAAAAAGATAGAATGGACTTTGGTATGTAACTTTTCATTTTGCTCTCTTGACTTCCCTTGTTAGTTGTATTCATGTGACCAGAATAACTGTCTTGACCTTTTGTCTACAGCCAATTACATGAAAAGTGAAGTATTTTTTTCCTCTTGGTTATCATAAAGAAGGCAGAGTAGCCAAAATAAATCACTGGGTAACTACTGTCAATCAGTATTAAGCGATGCCCATGAATTACAACTTTGTTGTTGAGTAGTGAAATATAAATTAGTTTAATTCTTTCAATTGTGGCCTTTTTTTCCCCCACAGTGTTAACTGACATACCTTAAATTTCATGTCACAGTCTTATTTCTGTTACTTTAACTGGGATTTTGGCTTCAGACTGGGAGCAGACATCTCTGATCTCCATGTGGTGTTGGTTGCAGAAACGTAACAAAATACTGGAAGAGCCCAATTTGGAAGAAAAGTTGCTTTAAATTGTTTCCTCCCTGTTCGCTTATAGGCTGCAAATATCATAACAGTATTAATGGGGGTACGAACTGTGTACATTTGATTTGACCTTGAAAGGTGTGTGTGTATATATATATATGTATATCTGAGGGCAATGGGAGATGTTACATTACATCAAAATTGTTTATGTTTGCAAAGATGAGTTCCTAGTATTGCACTTAGGTATTGCTAGCTGTAGAGACTTCTTTATTTTAGTGAAATATTTTCACTGGGGTTTTTTAAGCCCAAAAGTAGTCGAAACAACAGTTGTATCTTTGTATTTCATTAAGTCCTCACATTTTTAAACTGTGCAGTGAATGGAGTTTGCATACTGTTAAGACATTACTGCAATGTCTGTTTAGGACTGTATTTTGCATTAGTTGGGAAGTTAAACCTAGTACAAACTAGATGGATACCCTCTTAAAAATGAACTTGTTTGGTTTCAGTTTACTGCTGTGTTTGGCTTTTTCTCTTTAGCTGGAGATCTTTGGTTGCAGAACATTGTTCTAACTACTTAAGATTTCAAGGCCTCAAATCAGTACTATTGAGTCATTCAAACTGGCTACAACTGTTGCCTTTTCAAAATTAGTCAGGAGTAGAGTTTAGATTTGTGTGTGCTTTGTACTGGCTGGATTGTCTGTTCCTCACTTCAGTTTCAAAAAGCCTTCTTATTGCTGGGATTTTGGTTACCTATTACTGCAAAAGTAGTAATGCTTTTTTTCTTCTTTTTTTTTTTTTAATGCAAACTCAGGCAGTGTTTTTAAAAGATGACCACTGAAAAGTTAAATCTTGATTAGTTTTTCTTAGCTGCATCTTTGTCATGTTATTCATGCTGGTTGTTTAAATTTTATAGCACTATTTGTTATTGCAATTTAATCACAGCTGCCAGGAAATGTTAAGCTTAAATTTTTAGTTAATTAAAGCTAACTTAGCTAAATACAATTATCTTTTTCATTATTATTATTTTATATCAATAGCAATGTGTTTTATTACTGAGATTTGGTTTAGCAACAAGATAAGTGACTCATCAAGTTTAACCTATGGCGTGGTGAGAGAGCCTAAACCTTAAAGTCTCTTCATGCTTTTTGTAGATACGACCTAGTTCTTTCCTTACCATAAGCTATTAGGTCTTGTGATGCTGAGATCCTAGGGTGAGTTGCAACCCAAAGAAAGACACGCTCAGTTTTTGTTTCTGCTTATGAAACTCCACCATTGCTCTTTAGTTATGACTGCAAGCTTGGTTTTGATACAGTACTGAAATACACAAATTGACTCATTCATCATATGTGGTCCTTGTGTACTTGTGATAAGATGACTATATTTGTTAGGCTGTGGAGAGAGGAAGATTCAAAAGGCATTTTAATTCTTTACTTGAAGCTGAAGACTCTCCTAGTTACATTTTTTTTTTTTTCCTTTTCAATTCCTGCTCTGTTTTTCTCCAAGAAATATCAAACTTTTCTTTAGTAATCTGAAATTTAAAACATCAATACTGGTATAATTAAGGTGTTGCTCTTCTGAGAACCAAGCATGGGGTTTGTTATGTGTAGGTGTGACTGACATAACTGCTGTACATAAAAACTTAAGATCCAGAAAAACTATGATAATTGGGTAAAATGTCCCAAATGACAGTGACAGTATTCAGAGGTTGATATATAAATCTGTATGTGTAGAAGAATTAATACATCACAAACATGGACTTTGAGTAATTGATTCCACTTTGCACTCTGGGTGTACTGATCCCTACAGTTTCTTCAAACATGGGAATTCACTGTATCATTTGTGGTAGTGGGAGAAAGCATTTGTGCTTAGAAAGAAAAATAGAAAGCAGAATGGTAGTGATGAAAGTCATGTTTTCCTTGGCTGAGCCACTTAAAGGGCCTCAAAGGGGCTGCTCTGGAATGTGCTTAGCAAAGGGAGTGAAAGGGAGAGTGTATAACTGAGCCCAGTTGGCTGTTGTTAAAGTAAAAATAGCATTGGAAATCTTGTTGATCTTCCAGCAATGTGAAGTAGAACAGCAGGTGTTGTACAAAAGCTCAGGAACACCTGATCTTCGTGTTAAAGTTAATCATTATATTGTTCTTGCGTTAACAGCTAGCCTCCCTTCCTTATCGGGTCATGGAAGAAAGTGTTGTTGAAGGAAGAGGAGATACTGCAGGCCTCACATTCTTTCTTTTATTTTTTTTCCTTGTTATTTGCTTAGGTCTGATGAACAGCATTATTTTTTTTTTCCTCAACTATTAGAACGTTAAACTTGACAAAGCTTAGCAGCTGGCTTCCACGAACCCTCAATTTCCTCTAACTAGCTGAAGGTTGCTTCTTGTAGGATAAAATTTTCCATGTAAACTGCTAGCCAACTGGTTATGCTAAGTCAATTAAATGCATCTCAGCATATCCATTTAAAACAAAAGCAAAATGTTTCAAAAAAAATTAACAATGACAAGTAACAAGTTAACTGAGGAAATTATTAAAGAAATTGTGTTTAATTCTGTGTTATGCTATATGAACCGGCTGCACAGGTCATGTTCTGCCGTTGGGAAGTGGGAAGGAGAATGGCTGCTGCTCTGTTGTGATTTTTTGCCACCTAAGGAGTAGCATTAATGGGCTCAAAAATAAGCGTCAGTCCTTGGGAAAGGCAGAAGTGAAAATACTTCCAGTGTTCGATGTGAGAGATGCTCATCACTTTGAAGAGCAAATTAAAACTTAGTACCATACTGAACATAGAGAATATAATTTCATGAGGAGTATAGGAAGGCTCCTTGTGTATGTGATCCTTAAGTGCAGTCATAAAATGCCCTCCAGTAATTCAGTCTGATTTGCCTTGCTGGCTGTTGTTTGAAGTTATTCAATTGATTTTTGTTTCCTTTCCAAATACTGTAGCAACATATAACATAGAAGGCTTTAATCTTTTATAAGCTCTTCACCCTCTGGCTCTGAAATATTGATTCTGGGAAGGCAACTATTTATCACCATCTGCAATATAGTCTGTAAATTCTATGTCATTTGTACATTTACTCACAATGGTGGTTGTTTCTTGTTCTACAGAAGCATTTTTCAACCACCCTTTCCTGGATCAGATTTCAACAGTCAAAAAGTGTAAGTAGTTTTGTTTTTCCACTTATTTGTGTAAACGATGAATGTTGGGGGCTGGAAGGCAGAAAGATCTGCCAAATATCACACTAAGTGTTCATGAGATATTTTCCTGAGTCTGACGACTTGTTGTGCTCTATTGTGAAGCTAAGTGTTGAATCCTTTTTTGTATTATGCTAGACTGAAATGTGATACTTATTTACTAGTTCCTTTGACATTTCAACTGAACTTAAATACCCTTGTGTGTTTGAGGATGTGCTGTGCTTATAAGTTGTATAAGTGTTTGTGAATGAAAAGCAGTGAGAAAATGAGTTTGAAATTCAGCCTTTCAAAATCTTAGTCCCTTTTCCCCCCCACCCTGGGTTTTCTTATTCTAGCTTGTCCTGTACCAGTGCCCACATATGCCGGCTCAGTCTCTGGCAGTTCCTGTGGTAGCTCTCCTTCATGCCGTTTTGCTTCTCCTCCAGTAAGTTCTCTGTTTTACAGAACAATCTCTGGAAAATATTTTCTGTAACATTTAGCCAAGAGTTATTGAATTTTAGATCTTTCAATTCTTGAACAGTGTAAACTGTTGTGTTTAAGAGCACAGAGCAAGGAATACCCCTGTCTTTTGCTAGAAGAATAGCATTAGCATTTTGGTTCTCTCTTGCTCCTTGTGTTGTACTTTGTGGGGTTTTTTGTTCTTGTTTGTTAAAGAAAAAAATACGTATACATATCAAATACTAGAGCAGTAAATCTTTAGATATGCTAGTATGGTTTGCAACATAATGAATGTTACAGTTAATTTTTGAATTGGCCTTTTTGGCTAAGGCCCCTTGTATGAACTGGTGACTTCGATTTTAGAGGTGCATCTGTATCAGGAATCATTGAATAAATTGCAGTCGTTTAAATTCACAGCCTGTTTAGTATAGAACTGTCTAAACTGACACTACCGGGTTATCCAGTATTTGAAACTTCCAAATTCAAATACATTTTATATTTCTAAATACTTAAATTTTGGGACTTTGTTTTGTTTATCTTTTTTTTTTTTTTTGTCAAAGCTAGTGATGATTCTTACTTTAGAAGCTTCATAGTTAAAAGAGCAATTCTACATTCTGAATTACTGGATTTACAGTGGGGTTTTTTTACTTTTTTTTCCACTCCCCTCCTCCAGTCTCTGCCAGACATGCAGCACATTCAAGAAGAAAATTTGTCTTCCCCTCCATTGGGTCCTCCTAACTATCTTCAAGTCTCTAAAGACTCTGCCAGTACCAGTAGCAAGAACTCCTCTTGTGACACAGATGACTTTGTTCTTGTCCCACACAATATCTCTTCAGACCACTCATGTAAGAACCTTCCTTATTTTTACATTTTAAAACAATTTCCACTTGTAACATACTTTTATGTCCTGTTATTCTTTGGCTCTCTTTTCTCTAAATGTGTCTCAGTTCACATTGGAACTCATTTCTGTAGTTTGATTACTCTTTGAAGGGAGGCTGGTACACCTGCATGTCCATCTGGGACATTTTCACCTTCCATTGAGTAGCCAGATACACCAAAGATACCAAGGTCATTTATAGTCATGGAAAATATTGGGGTTTGGCAGTAGAAGAAAAGAGTCAGTTGTAAACAACTGCTGATAAGAAGCCCAAGGATTCTCTTAGTGGAGGCAGGCACGTTGTTACCTCCAGACTAACTGAACATTTATAGTCCATGCTGTAGAGCTGTAGATATTAAACAAGTGCAGGTGAAAACATAAAAAATGTTTAACATTAAAGGTAAGGCATCAGACTGGGCTTATACAACAGAAAGACTTGGATGTAGCACATTGCCATTTTACGACATCGTCCAAACCTGAATTGCCACTAAGAAGGTAGTCAGCTGATTTCTATACAGTGCCACCAACTTGTGTTAAATATTTGACTAAATTAGTGCCTTGATCTCTGAAGGGTTTCTGTCATTCGTTATTATAAATTTTCCAATGCTGATACCTTGTACTCTTAAACAATGGATTTTATTTCAAAATTATTATAACTAGTATAGCAAAAAAAACTCCAACAAAAACAAACAACAAAAAAAATTGTTAAAGAACTGCCTTCCCCAGTTACATTTTTGTTGGTGGTCACATTTAAGGTATTTTCATACAAAAAACAGTTTGTGGAAAACTTTTATATGTTCACAGAAGTTTGTCAAAGTGGTTATTTCTACAACAGTAATATTGGAGGTTTTTTTGTTTTTTTTTAAAGATTCTGCTTCATGATGTGGGTTTTCAATGTGTTCTTCTGCTTACTTTAGATGATATGCCATTGGGAGCAGCTGGCAGGCGGGCTTCAAGCGAGTTCTTGATGTGTGGAGGGTAGGTGTGCTGAGCTTTATCCGAAAGAAGTCTCATGTTCTAAAATTGATACTGCAGCTGTAGAAGGGGTTGCTGGGGTTTTGGTAGTGATGGGTCTACATAGCTCTGTGGACTTTCTTAAAGATTAGTATGCCAAGGTGAATTTAATATGAATATATAAACAGCTTGAATTCAGAAAGTTTTGCTGCAAAGTAGATAGCTTCTCTGAAGCCCTGTCCTTTGACAGTGGTTTTTGTTTTCACAGGCAGTCACCATTAACTATTTCTGGAAGCTCAGGAACCGTACAGAAACCATCCTCAGCCTCTTCTCGAAGTACTGCTTCTGGTACAGCTAACAGGTGTGTGATGTAGGCTTAGTATTTCCTCTTTTTTAAAAAGGTTCTCTGCTACTATCTGTTGGGTTTGGTTTTTTTTTTTTAATTGTGGATGGCAACTGGAAACTGAACTGAAATAGAAGCTAGACCTGTTTTTTTCCAGGCTCTTGACACTTAATCCATTTTAATGGCTGATGGTTGTGTAGCTAACTTCTGGCTCTGATGCATCCCCAAAAGATTTCCTTAAGGAAAGATAGCATTCTTTTGTCTGTTTAAATTTTGAACTGGTTGAAAGCAGAAACTTAAGAGACATAACTGACTTGTCCTTTTTGGTATTGTGAAGCACAGCACAGTCTTCATTTAGTGAGTCAAGATGTTGAATGCAGTATACATTTTAAGTAGTTGTGAGAGAAGAGGAACTTACAAAGCCCAGACTGCTATGGATATGTGTCTTGTGGCTGGATTGTCTTGTGTCTGGTAACTGGGTGTGGCTTCTGTGCAAGCGATTACTGTGAATTTTGTGTTTGTGTCTCACAGGATACCAAAGAAGCCACATGAAATTGCTAAACATGTAGTGCAGCTTTTCCATCAGCAGGACTGTTAATAAGTCCTCTTTCTTCCACATGGTTGTAGGCTAGGTTTCTGCTAGTTTGAAATAGAACTGATATTCATCAGTGGTGCCTGAAATCTTTCCTGGATTATATTGGAAAATGTAAAGCTTTATCATGCTGTTTAACTAGTCATGTAATAATCTAAACAGATTTGTCATTTGACCAAGTAATGAATTTCATAATGTTTTCAGTACAAACAGAAAGAGGATGAGTGGCTAAATGGGGAATAAAGCTATTATGTTAGGTGTATTTTTGGCTTATGCTAATACTACAGGGCTGCAAGTCAGCATTATTTGTTTAGAAATGCTTGTCACAAGAAAAGTTTGCTACTTTGTGCTGATCTTTGTGCAGTTTGTGAAATCTGCTGACATGGGCTATCAATACAGCTTTAGTCTTACCTTTTATATTTAAGGGCAGATAATGGGGATGGTTGTCTGTAAAGATACATTTGGTCTGGATTGGCTGTGTACAACATATTATAAATACATTGTAATGTCCTATTTTAAATTGTGTCAGGTGTCACAGTTTTTAGAGTACAGGTTTTATGAAAATACACCAGTTATGTTATCTGTACATTACTAAGTTAAGAGCTAAATGGTGGTGTGATCAGAAACAGGTGTCTACTGTTCACACTTTCAGTGTTTGTACTATAATAGTTTGATTTAATTGTTGATTGAGTAAATTTGGTAACTAACTGGCTGCTTGGGGCATGGTCTGAAGGAAGCAGTGTGTGTCTGATACTCTACAAGATGCTGCTTTTGGTTTTTGGTTTTGTTTTTTTATTTCCTCAGAAATGTTCTTTCATAGTTTGTGATTTTTTTTTTTTTTTTTCACAAAAGGTTATGCCCTATGAAACAGTGAGTTTTTCCAATTAGATGATCAAACCGAATGAATTGTACCCATAGTTATGCTGCTTTATGTCAAGCAGAAGAAGCTGTAACACTTCTCAGACTCCAGCCAGAATGGGCAGAATAGGTAGAGGCAGTTCACTCTCCTGTGATTAATTGCTAATTTTATTCTCTGAATCTCAGAGAAACAAGATTTGCATGCAACTCTGCACACATCTGTATTGCGTCTTCCCTAACGAGTAACAAACCACATCAGACTTGAGGATGCCTAATGAGACCTTAGCTTTGGGCCTGAGCTGGGGAGCCCTGATGGAAGGCCAAGTACTGTACCATGACTCTCCACTGTGTTACCACAGCGTTGCTGTCTCCAGTTAGCTTGTGGCTCACAGGGCTTGTTTGGGTATACTTGTAAGGCTGTGTGAGAGCAGGGGAGGGCATTTTCCATGCCAAGTACTTTAAAAGTTGAAGTGCCTTCATGGCCTCCTCGGTGTCATTGCCACAGTTTAAATCCGCTTCCCATCGCCGGGAGGCTGGACCTAGGGAAGCCTCCCTGTGCTACATCAGCGTGCTGTGTTAGTCGTAGCAGGCTGCCCACTGCCTTTGTGTGGTTTCCACTTGTGAGACCTTCTCCTCATGTGGAAGCTTTCAGGCCTTCTGTTGACTGTGTGCTCACAACTGACTTCCAAATTACTCTGTAGTATCTAGAAATTGGGTGGCAATAAATGGACAAACTTCTTTTCTTTTGCTAAGAAAGTTCTATGCATATTAGCAAGTAGTATTTTATACTCAGAGGTAGCAAAGAGAATAGGACAAATACAGTCAGAAACCCAGCTGCAACTGTGCAGTGAGTGCTGTAACTGCTTGTTTTCTAGAGTTCATGGTAGAACTTTTTTACATTTCCTCTAAGAATTTCTAATCTTTCTCTGAAGAGGTGGTCAATAAAGGACCAGATACTAAACTGATTATCTTCCAAAAAGCCCATTTGTTTGAAATTCTTTCCATTGAATTCTGTCTTCCTTTAAAAGTGTTGGTAACTGATTACGTTGCAGTGGTTTGATTCCCTCATCAGATAGTACACTGAGGTAAGCCAGGTCACTGACACTTCAGTTGAACTTGGGTAATGCTAATCTGTAGTTTGAGCCTGTGGATTAATGTTCAGGTGTGTGGTTTTGGTCATTTTGTCAGGGGTTGGTTACATAACATGTTTTCCTTTTGCAAGTTCACGGTGTCTCTTGGGATATCTCTGACTGTGCTTTAATGGCTTTTGTACACATTCCAGCCCTGCTGCTGAACTTCCTGTTCTTAGCGCAGTGGGTTTTCCTAGAACGCTATTTTGAAGCGTGGTAAACAGAGCGGGCTGATTGGCAGGAAGTCAGAGGGATCTGTAGATCACTGTGAAGTGTGACGAAGTGCTTCAGCTAGTACTGCACTCTCCGCTCAATCTGATACTAGCCAGTATAAGAAAGGTAGCTAGTAATGAACAGTTCCTGATCTTCATCTGTCAAGTGTTACAGCTAGATTAGGACAAGCTAAGATTGTATTGTATGCAGGGAGGGCAGAAGCAGCTTATTTGCCTCTTTCCTAGATTTTATTGAAAACTCAACAATGGTACAATTCAGAGAGAGACCTGTCTACCTCTATTCATCTCCTGTCTTCATACCTTCCAACTTCAGGCATTGTCAGCCTTCGGTATCCCCCCGCAGCGAAACGGCACCTATCCCGGTTCCCACCCAGCTACGTAATTACCAGCGCATAGAACAGAACCTCTCCTCTACTGCCAGCCCTGTGTCAAACCCCCACGGATCACCAAGGTAAGGGGTTTTTTTAACTCCTTTTTCTTGGTTCTAGTTTGTGCTTGTACCCTGACAGATGTCTGTGGTTTCTTGCTGATGTAATTTTTTTTTTTTCTGCACAAAAACATACTAAAGAGACATTTTAATGATAACAAGTAATAGTCCTCCACAATCTCAAGATTGTTGGATGGGTACTTGAAATTTTTCACAAAACAAAACAAGCTTGTTCTTTCACTCAAATGAAACCCAAGAAGGTGAAAAGATGAAGTCTTGCTTTTTTATTCTTCTTTGTGTATTATTCGGCATTACATCATAAACTAGAAAGTCAGTAATAAGTTATGTTTTGTTTTCACACATGTAGTGATGAGATGAATGCATTGTTCTGTAGAATATCAAGGAAACAATTTTTGGCATGCTAGTTAACCAGCTTGTCTTATTACAAAGCTCTAGTGTGCCAGACTTATTCTGTGCTCTGTGGTCTACAGGATCAGGATGGTGAAGGTCAAAGACTCAGAAACAGACTACTTGGAACTCTGGAGATCTTTACAAAAACAAACCCCATGGTTCCTTGCATTTTTTCAGGATCTCTGATTTTGTAGTAGTTGCTACACTTGGGGAAGTGCCTTTCTCTTAAATAATCAGTTTTCAGTTATCTGACCTGTATACCAGACCCAATATGGAAACTTTGTCATAATCTGTGGTGACATTAAAATGGGCATTTGTAGGAATACATTTCACTTGATTGTCAAATTAAAAATTGGGTGATCAAGTTGTTTGAAGATTAGGAATCCATGTACTAAGGGATATCTTGTTTTAATTTTCTCCAGTTAACAGACTACTATGGCATTGAAAGTTAAAAAGTCAATGTGAACAAAGGGAATTAAATATTGCTTGTTTTCAGTATGGGAAGCTTAGCTTAAGTTATTGGCTTAATAAGCTTCAACATCACAGCTTTCTCTTTAAATATCAGTATTTTCTTTGACAGATCATTATACTTCTTAGGGGATTCTTATCTCCTTATCCACAGGATCCACAGTTACTATCGTGTGTGTAACCATTCTTTTCACCTTGTTAGAGCTGGAGTTGTGAGACGCTCAAATACCAGCCCAATGGGCTTCATGAAGATGGGCTCCTGTTCTCCAGTACCAGCTGACACTGCGCAGGGTGTTGGGCGCAGGCTATCCACAGGATCTTCTAGACCATATTCTCCTTCACCACTAGGTAAGCTTGTAAATTCTTAGCCATTAGTGAAGGTTTATCTGGAACAGTAATTCAGAACACTAATTCTTCCTTGAAATTTTCTTAAACAAAACTGTGCCCAACTAGGTCACATTTGCAGAAATAATTTCTGTTAAATGACCAACAGAAGTAAACTAGGTTTTATTTTGCTTTACCTTCATTTGTGGGTGAAGTATAAATTCACATTTTGATTTTGTTTGCATAGTTGGAACCATACCTGAGCAGCTTGGACACTGTTGTTGTGGACAACTTCAAGGACATGAATCAAGGAGTAGAAACTTCTCAGGTGAGTGACTTTGGACAATGCCACCAGTAATATTTTGATAGAGCTTGTACAGCATTTTGTGAAGGGGGTGGCAAGTCAGCGCTACATTAGCGTGAGTTAATAGGAGACAACTGGGTAAGTGGTGCACTGAGTTTCTGTAGAAACTCAGCCCAATTGCGGCTGTATCAAGACACCTTTCCCCATAACTAATTCCCTACACAGGAAGAGAGCGACTGAAGTTTCTTTTTCTCAAGGTGAAAAAGCAACTCTAATGTCTGTCTTTAAACAGGGATGGAAGGGATGGATTATAATGAGTGGTAGTGACATGCTTCTTGGAATCTGGTTTTGATAGACCAGGTGTGTCATGCCAGTCCTCAGAAAAGGGAGGAAGAACTGCCAGTGTACAGCATGCAACAGGTTTTCGTCATTGCCTTAGGAAATTGACTGGGATCTGATGTTAGTCTTGCTAAGCATTCAGTAAGCTTTGCAAGTCATGAATTATTACGGCATGCCAGCAGAAAAAGATCAGGGAGAAATAGGACTTGAGGATGTTCTGAGACTGTTAAAGATGGAATTGCACTGTAATGCCAAAAGGACTGGGCATAAGACTATGCAATTCAGTAGCACATTCTTTTGCTCTGTGCACGTTTTGGGTGCATTTTCTTCTTTATCTGAAATACTAGTTAGTAGTTATACTCTTTATTTTGACTTTCTAAGAGGTGGTGTTGAAACTGCATTGTGGGTTTTTTCCCTATTTAAGCACTTTCTAAAATGATCTGGAGATGATAGAGCCTTCATTTCTTGGAGCAGCCATATTTCAAATGTCTGGGAATGGTTTCATCCATATGAAATAAGTTCTATGACGTGTCTCAAAAATTGCCTTAATTGCTATGCCATTGGCAGTCTCAGCAAAAGACAACGAATGAGTGAATCCTCAGATTTGAAAAACTCCTCTCTAAAAAAAAAAAAGAGATGCACATGAAGAGAATAAAGAGAATACAAAACAGTGTGTATGCTTTTCTTGTTGCATCTTGTTGGGGGCTCTTGTTTTAGTGCCTTTTGCCAGTGTCAAACTGACTTGTAACGTACCACAGCGCTGTTTTTATGGCTGTAAAGGTTTTTAATGTCTCACTTCTAAATCTGTTTCCTGCATTCTTTTTCTACTTGACTTTATTTCTTAATTTCAAATGAATGCAGTGGTGTTTCTCTTTGTAGAATACCACAAATTGCAGCAAGTCTCTTTCTCGGCGTTTAAATGGGTATGGGAAGCCGTCTTTTGCTTCTGGGTGAAGTGAGGTCATCTGTACTGAGTTTTTCTAAGGACTGAAGATGTCTGTCATAACGTAGCTTCTGAACTAATTGAGTTGCTCTTGCTGCCAGTGGCAGCAGAGGACAAACTTCTAATTCAGAAGCCTTCCCTGTGGTGGCAGTGACACTAGAACAGTAACCAGTGAGCTTTAAGACTGGTTTCTGAAACGACAGGTGAGGACTTTCAATGCTGTGAGACAAGCAGAGAGATTTCAAACAAGCAAATTCTTGGCTGGGAAGTTAATGAGAAATAGACTTGATCCTCTGCTGGAGCTGGAGGCAGAAAGGCTATTCTAAAACATACTGTTTAATGGAGTGGAATGAAATCAAGATGAAGTAGCTCATATTCAAAATCTAACTAGCAAAAGCACAGGCTTAAGAAGGTTGAAAGGTGTGTCTTAAGAGCTGGGCACTTTATTGAGCAAACTGCAAGAAGTTTGTGATATTTTTCTGAGCATACATTTATGAAACGGAGCCTATCTCAGAAGATTGTCTTGGCCAGCTCTTAAAAATCTTATCTAGTTAGTATGGTCATTTTCAGTTTTGCCTTTTTTTTTTTTTTCCTTTTCTTTTTCCTTTTTTAAAAAAAAGTGAGTGAAATTGTCACTGCAGTGTCAGTTCTTTGAGTTTACAGCTGTGGCTATAAAGCTGAAGTCTTATGTACTGTTTGTAACTTTGCACAGTTCCTCATCATGAGACATAAAAATATCACAAGGAAGAGACCATTTCATCAAATTTCAGGTTCCTTATTTTTAAAGAGGAAGGGCACCTTCGAGTAGGTGAGATGTTCATAAGATGTATTTCCCCAAAGCCCTGTTTCAATGACTGCTTATAGCTCTTCCATTTCCATTTGCTTTAGGAGAAACTTTGCACTTGCACTTAAGTGTGGACTTCCTTTGTACATAGTAAGCTTTTGAAAAAGATTCAGTCTGACAGACTACAAAGTAAATGACTGCCCAAAGTAATGATCCCAAACTGTTCCATCTGAACAATTTGGTTCTTTTTAGTACCTAGTTTTCTTGCAGGAACCGTGAGATGAGCTGCCTTTTGTGTCTGCAAATGAAGTCATTACGTACAAAACAAGTCATTAACATGCAATGCCGCATTCACACACTTGTTTGCAAGAATATAATTCCAGTACTTGAGAACCTCTATTCAACCTAGAGTCTTGGTGGCTGCACTTGAAATTTCGGTATTGGTTATGCCATTCCTGCTGAATCCAACCACTTTATTTGTCTTGATGCAGGTTGCCAGAGGTACTGCAGCTGCCAGTACAGCTGTCACCCTGAAGTCTTGCCTATTTGGCAGCTTGAACATCTCATCAGTGTAAAGTAGCTTTAATCCAAATATCCAACAGGCTAAATCCATTCTCCTTGCCCTCTAGTGAGTTGATGATCAAACATATCTTGTGATATTTGCAGTCCCATCTCCTTTCAGTTTAATGTTGATCTCCAACATTTTGGGCTTCATTGATACGTTTTCCAAGCACTGCAAGTAGAATTTTTCTTCATTGTTTTTCATCCCCACAGGTTCTCCAATACCACCATCTCAGTCTCCGCAGTCACTTTTGATGGGAGCGAGGTTGCAGAGTGCTCCTACTCTCACAGATATTTACCAAAACAAGCAGAAGCTCAGAAAGCAGCATTCAGACCCAGTATGCCCATCCTATGCTGGGTATGGATACAGTCATTCTCCACAACCAAGTAGGCCAGGTAGCCTGGGAACATCACCTACTAAACATATGGGATCGTCACCTAGGAGTTCAGACTGGCTGTTCAAAACTCCATTACCAACAATCATTGGCTCTCCTACTAAGGTTTGTTAAGTTTGCCACTGTCAGTAAAATGTGAAGTGGTAATACACCGCCTGAAACTATTCCCAAGAATATTTTGGGATTCTAACTTTGGGTTTTTGTGTTCTTGGTCTTGATTCTTAAAGGCAACAGCTCCTTTCAAAATACCTAAAACTCAAGCGTCCTCAAACTTGCTGGCCCTGGCTAATCGCCAGGGCTCGGCAGATACCCCGTTGCAGCCTAAAGACATCATTGACCCAAGGGATTTCACACACTTCCACTTGACCCAAGGAGGTGAAAAGCAGGGAGGAGAACAGCACAGTAAAACTACGTTTGGCAGGTAGGCATTGTAGTATTTATAACCTGTAAAGCTGGGTAGGTAACTTGGCAGAAGAATGTGCATTGTACACAGCAACTTGTAGGGGAAGAACATGCAAAAAGTGAGCTGTGAGGAGATGCTGAGGTTTGGTATATACAACAGAAACATTTTGTGCTGTGTATAAATATAGCATGGACTTCCTGGAGTGCTTTGTGCTGCTGTCTAAGTTCCCTTTTGTTTTGATTATCTGAATACAGAATTTCATTGCTTCTGTGAAGCCTATTCAGGTTTTGCTTGAAAATCTATATGACAAAATTTGCAATATGAATTTTTAAGAGAAAAAGGTCTCTTTATTTTTATGGTTAGTTCTATTTCAGTAGGTCCATGATGAACAGCGAGATTTCAAGACTTTCTGTACTTTTGTTGAAGAATTATCTGTAATAAATACCAAGAATCTGGAAGTCATCCTTAGTTGCAAGTTAGATAGGAAGATCTTACTGAAGATCTTTGTTGTGAATTCATATGTTTTTCTGTCTAGGTCTGTTAGTACTGGGAAGCTATCAGATCAACAGGTAAAGACTACCCTTGGTGGCCAGTTATACCAAGGCAGTACAGACAGCCTCAATACAGAGCGACCAATGGATACAGGTAAGAAACAGATTGATACATCCAAGCTGTCTTTATGTGCTAGGTTTTTTATGGAGTGCCAGCTAGATACAGCTCTGCTTCCAACTTTGATAATTGGTTCTGACAATTTTTAGCCTCAGTACAGAAGGCTTTTTTAATCTTTAAGGGGAGATGCTCCATTTCTTTAGCATAGCTTTAAAAATAACCAAGACAGGAAAATATCTATTTCTGTTCTAAACACAGAAATATGTCAACTGCCTATACTGGCTAGAGGGGTTTGGGCTTTTTGGTTTGGTTTTATTATTATTTTTAACACAACATTTGTGGGTGTTTCATTTCCTAATTCCACCTTGTTTTCATATGAAAGCCAGTTTATGTAATTCTGGGTCATTTTTTTTCCTCCTCTCTCCCCTACCTTGTCCCTTCCCACAAGTGGCCACCAGAAGTTCTCCCCTCATTTTTGAGCAGATGGAAGGAGTTCTGCAGACAGGGCTAGTCTTTAGTCTCCAGACCTGTCATGGTCTGCCTTTAGAATTTTTCTGTTGTATCTTTTGCTGCAGGACTGGTGGTTTCCTCAGGCTCTTAGAGAGAGCCTCTGTTGCTCTTTTCTAGGTGAGAGTAGAGCAGAGAGAGACTGAAAGTAAAAAGATACATGTAGACTGCATCTTGACTCTTTTTGTGTCCACTCAGCTTGTTTTATTTGCTGGCAGAACTTCTAACTAGTCCAAGTCATGGATCTACATCAAAGCATGTTGTTTTGTAGTGCTCCAATTTGCTGTATGTAATTACTTACTGGTATGATTATATGTAATAGGGACTACCTTGCTGAAATTTTCTCTTCCAGCTCCAGCAGGGGCCTATGGAATTGCAATGGCACCTCCTTCCATGGGAAGTGGGGCAAGTTCTCGGGCTGTCATGTTTACTGTTGGGTCCCCTCCAAGCAGCGCCACCCCTCCTACCTGCACCCATATGGTCCTCAGAACAAGAACCACCTCAGGTAAGACTTTCTTGACAACTGTAGACTGTTCTCAAACACAGTATTTCGGCTTGCTCTCTTCTTGGGCCAGTAACCTGATTATTGCCTTGCACAGTAGGTCTTTCTAGGCCATACAGTAAAAGTGCTCTGTAAAGTAGAGATTAGTATCAGATGGCTTCTGCCTTTTCTCTCCTAAAGAGCAGGCCAGAGGCTTGGATTTACAATACGCTGGTGTGTAACCTCCTGTGTACACAGCTTTACTCCAACACAGGGAGTATAATAGATCTATGACAAAGGTGGAGAGGAAAAGTTAGATTTCTGATTCTGCATTTTTGCCTGCTGCTGTGCATTGTACCAGAAACAAGACACAAGGGGTGTGAGCTGACTGCATTTCGGCATGTGTCAGCTATGTTGCCAAGTATCAAAGATCTCAAGGTAAAGGCCTCCATCTGCTCAGGATGAGCAGGAGTCTGCAGCAGTGTGCTTTTGTGAACTATAGCACAACTTTTGGTCTGTACTGTTGGACTCTCTGCCTTGGAATCCTTGTCAGCCATTTCCCAGAATCTGCGTTATGAATCGTCACTGTTCATTATGGTGTAGCCTTTGCATTCTCTACAGAGTGATGCAAGGAACAATGAGGAGAGCCTCCCAAGAGTGAATCTGTGATGACTACTGATTTGTCATTTGCTATCATCCGCAGCTCCAGCGCTGCGAGATGGAACAACCTATTAGACTGAATGTGTGTGTTATTTTTCTTGTAGTTGGATCAAACAGTTCTGGAGGGTCTCTCTGCTCTACTAGTGGCCGTGTATATATGGGCTCTCCTCCTGGTATTTATATGGGTTCTTCTCCTCCGGGAGCCGAGGCAGCTCCGAGTCTGAAGTACATGCCTTATGGTACTTCGCCTCCCAGCTTAGAGGGCTTTATCACTTTTGAAGCTCCTGAATTGCCTGAGGAAACTTTAATGGAGGTATAAAAAAAATAATTCAATGTTTTATAATGTATAATGCTGCTAAAACAGAGACATGGTAAAAACAGGACTGCTCAGTGCACTTCATAGTTTCCTCTTACTATGTCACGTATTCCTTTTCAAGATCTTGAAAATATTCCTGTATCAATTGTGGCCAATTTCTCTTTGGTAGTTATTCCTGGCATTTCATGTATTTGAATAGGTAACCAAAGGAACATGACTGCTTTTGTTCACCAGAGCCTTCCAAAGAGGCCTCTGTTTTCATGCCAAGTCTCTGGATGTGGGTGCTGACAGTAGCAATATCCCTCTGGGCATTGTTTGTAACTGCTTCTTCACAGTCAGTGGATGACATTAAATCCTACTTGTGGGAAGAGTGTCCTATATTTTTAAAGTGTGTGGAGGAGTGACACTTTAAAAACACAAATTGGGGTGGTCTTTCACCAGAATGGTATCCTGGGACTGTAAATTTCTCAAGACAGATTGCTGTTCTGTTTTCTCATTCACATCTTGCTGGAAGGTGTTTGGATCCCTATTGAATCTATACGTTATAACATGGATGCTTGACAGTACACTGTATTCTTCCCACAGATAGAGTTTAAAATGTATTTAGACCTGCATTACTAATGAAATTATTATAAATATTTCTAAGATATGTTTGATTAGTTTTGAAGGCTTTTTTGGTTTTGAGCAGAGACTCTGCATGTAGTATCTGTTTTAGTCACCAAGAAGCAGTGAGTTGTTAGCTCCAATTGAAGTTTTTTAGTTTTAAATTGTAAACTTTTGGCAACAGCCACCTTTTAACACAATATAATTCTAGATCTAAGTGTAAATTAGAGTGAAGCAGATAAGCGTGAAGCTTTAGATCGGTTCTTTTGTAGGTATCAAGTCTGTTACGTAATAAAAGCCAAATGTTCCTCCTGGCTTCTCATACAAGTGCCGAGCATACTTTTGGATTGCTGATAATATAATAACAAGTAATATGTCCCACTTGTGATTCCTTTAGTTGCTCAGGTTTCAACAAACATAGAACTTCATGTCCCAATTCCTTTGGCTTTGTTGAAAGACTCTTAAGTATAAGCTACAGTATCTTGAAATCATTAATGAAGAGAGAACAAGTTAATATCCATTGATCTGTTTGGACCTATTTGGTTCTGTAGTTCCTAATGCTGGCTCTACTACAATGTGATTTCTGCATAGAATTGACATACCAAGAAATCCTCAAATGATTAGCAAGAGTTTTTAAGTGTCCTTGTTTGCCTTATGGCTTTTAATGATTAAATTGTTGTTGTCTTTCCCTCTGACAGAGAGAACATACAGATACACTGCGTCATCTAAACATGATGCTGACATTTACAGAATGTGTTCTGGATCTGACAGCCGTACGAGGAGGAAACCCAGACCTGTGTACTTCTGCAGTATCGCTGTACCAAATCCAAGAGAGCATAGTTGTTGATCAGATCAGCCAGCTAAGCAAAGAATGGGGGTAAGTATGCGGTCAAATAGTATCAAGAGAATTAGTGAATATTGAATACATCAAAAATGTATTCAAACTATGCCCTTTTTGTTGGGAGTGATTGTTTTACTGTATAGAATCTTTTATGGGAGTAAGTTTTTAACAACTGAAGACAGATCAGAAAAAGCAAAGGATAGACACACGTTTGCCAGCAGATAAATAAAAGGACAGTGTTTTCTGGCCTGCCACATAAGTTGGGGAAACTGGTGAGGGGTTCAGGCTTGAGGTGCAGCAGTGCATTTCTAAGCTTAGAAATTTGTGTACCAGCTTCTGTTAGATCTGAGCCCTCATCTGTTCCTGTTGACCAGGCTGAAACAGCACTGAGGTGGAGGTTGGGAAGGGGTGGAAGGAGTATCCAAATTTGACCTTTTTTCAGTAGAACCAATCAGCCCTAATACAAAATCAAAAGCAAGGAGAAATAGGAGGAATTCGGAGTGGTGGGAAAGGGCAGTTCCACTTCCTGCTTTCTTCCTGAAAAAAAAAACAAAAAAAAACCCAACAAGAAAAAAAAACTGCAAAGTGTTTGCTTTTCACAACTGAGAATTCCAGGGGCATAGGAAATGACACTGTGAGAAAAGTACACCCAGTCACTTGTGGTAAGACATTGACCTCGGACAGTTAGTCCCCACAAATAAGTGTTCCTTTTTAAAATGTCTACATTAAAGCAGTTTGTATTTGTTGCTGCAGCTACTAGATGAGCAGATGTACTCTCAACCCGTGACAGTGTTTGTGAAGGGAAGGGAGGGGTGGCGTTGCATTTTAAACATCTGTCTTCCTTTGCTGCTGCTGCTGGGTCCTGTATAGGGTTGTGATTAAAAAGTGGTGTCTGCCCATGGCTTGAATGTGTTCAAGAAAGGTGTTTTGATACATAATTACTTTTTTTTTTTTCCCCCCCCTTCCTAGACAAGTAGAGCAGCTGGTGCTGTATATGAAAGCAGCCCAGTTACTAGCATCTTCTCTGCATCTTGCCAAAGCACAGGTCAAATCGGGGAAACTGAACCCATCCACTGCTGTTAAGCAAGGTAGATGCAACATAATCTAATTTGCGTTGCTTGTGAATTTTCTTTGCTGATACATGACTCAAAAAGCTTAAGTTGCAACATTTGTTTGTTTTCTTCTGCACAAGAGAGTTGTAGATATGTACAATTGCACAATTCTGATTGTAAACAAAGGTACAGCTAAAAACTGTTAAGAAATGGGCAGTTATTAACTTGGAATGGAAATTAACTTGATAGATACTTAATTCACAGAAGTGGCAGAGTAAATAAGCATTAAAAGCACAAGCTTAAACAGATTGACTTTGCTAGTGCTGGGAAAAACTGAACTTAGGCTATGTTGTTAGGTTGTTTTTTGTTTTGTTTTGTTCTTTAATTTCTTCTTACCTTTCTTCCAGTTGTGAAAAGCCTCAATGAGAGATACAAATTCTGTATTGGCATGTGCAAGAAATTGACAGAAAAGTTGAATCGTTTCTTTTCAGACAAGCAAAGGTTCATTGATGAAATCAACAGTGTAACTGCAGAGAAACTCATTTACAGCTGTGCTGTAGAAATGGTAAGTCACTGCTTTTATCTAAATGATAGGACATTGAGATGAATTGTTTCCTTCTCTCACATACCTCTTCTACAAAACCAGAAAATAGAATGTATGTTTCCAGAATTCTGTTCATGGTAATTTTTATTAGTCTTTCACTCTCTTTCCTGCCCTGCCTTAACTGTGGCTAAAGTTCCTGGCAGATACTGTTCCTCAGGGACATTTCCCCTACATCAGCACATTTGGTACATAAACACTAGGAAATGAACTCCTAAGCCACACAGCCCTGTGTGCGGAAGTCTCATCCAGTAAGGCTTACTAAAGCATAGAAGCAACAGAAGTAGCTTCATCAATCTACCAGGTCAATTAGAAGAACATCAGCCTGTCCATACAAAGCAAAAATGGTAGCAAACGTGGAAGCTTTTCATGTAATTGATAAAATATCTATCTGCTATGGAGCAGCTGCGGTAATCATAGAGGAAACTTAACAGCTTTTTTGATGAGAGGGAAGTCTTTTTAACACAGGTGTCACACAAAAGATACTGGCAAATATTGTGCTTAACTGATAATGGCGTAGTCATGCACAATTAATTTGTCTTCTTTACAAGAGAACATAGGTATAAGAACAAGCATATTTATTCATATGTTGTTGTAACACATGTAAACACAAAAGATGAAAAAGTGCTTTTATAGCTTGTATGTGCAGAATATCCTTAGTTAATACAGCACAGGCGCTATATTTTCTTAGACTTCGTTTTGTTTTCTTAGTTATAAAAACAGATCAGCTAAATTAAGGCTCAAAAATAGTTTCTTAATGACAGTTTTATATCATTAATTTTGAATTTTTCATTTCATTACTTGCCTAATGCAGTTTATGTAACTGAATCTCCTGAATGATTGTAGGTTCAGTCAGCAGCTCTGGATGAGATGTTTCAGCAAACTGAAGATATTACATATCGATACCACAAAGCAGCCTTGCTGCTGGAAGGACTGACTAAAATACTGCAAGACCCTGCAGATATAGAAAATGTACACAAGTGTAAGTTTATGTTGAATAATGAAAATATTGAAAACTACATGGAATTAATGCATTGTAAAATAACACTGAAGTCATCACCTGTTTTTTACCTCTCTCCGTTTGCAGATAAATCTAGCATCGAGCGAAGGCTTTCTGCACTTTGCTATAGCACAGTGGCTGTATATGAGCAGTAGGAATATCCCGAGGACCAGATGGTGTGAACATAAGGGACCACATCAGTGATACTGCACTTTTTTCACTACAGCTTAATTGTTGTCCTTGTTCTGCCCCACGTGGAAGATGATTCTTACATTTCTGTGGTGACTACCAAAGAAACAGCAGCATATTCAAAGAGGAGAAATTCCAAAAGTACACTTGCCTTACTGATCCAGCAGCTCCTTCTTCTTCCTAGCAACAGAATTTAAAAGAATCTCTCTTCACATTTCAAACTGATCCTTGTACGTGTGCTTTGAACTTGAATGATCAGGGTTTGGTGTTTTTTTTTTTCCTCATGAGGTTTATAGAGAGTGGATCCTTCTGCATCAGGTACAAAAAGACATTTCCCTCAGAAGATTCCCTCAAAAGCTTGTGAAAAATATTTTTAAGTTGTCAGTAAAATATGGCAGAGTGAATCTGGGAAATCCTAACCATGTGCAAGTGCTGTTGGAAGCTTTTGGGGCTAAGCTGGCTTGTGTCGGAGCTCACATGTTGTAAACATGGCTCAGCTTGTCATATGAAGGGATGGTGAGAAAGCGCTTTTTTACACAGGGGAAAGATGGTAATGGAAGAAATTGCGCTCCATCTGTGCAAAATCCCCAGTGGGTTTTCAGCTGATGTGGATACAATTTGATGATCTTCTTCCAAAATATTTTGTTTTGCACTAATTTACTAAAGCAACTGTATATTCATTTTTGAAGAACTATATAAAAAAAGAGAAAGAAGGCACAATGGACTTGGCTGAATTTCATTTCAGTGTACATAAAATTCTTTTCAGAATTTCAAATGTAGCTTCTAGAAGACTTTCAAACAAACTGTAAAAACTTGTATTCATGTGAACCTTTCCATTTTATACCTATTTGTCTAATACTTGAGTAACTACTGCTCTGGACTTTCTCAGTAATAGCAATGTTGAGTTGCTGGTTGTTTGCTTTTTATATAGATTTGGTTGCATCTTTTGTTGTGCATGCGATATGTGCATTAATGCCTGCAGTCTCTAGGGGTGTAATGACAGTTCTCTGTAGTTTGTTTCTTGGGCAGTATTACAATAAATACTGTAAACTGAAAGGTTCTGCAAGGAACCATGCAAAACCAGAAAATAGTGTTGGGGTTTGAGATGCTGATAAATTGATGTAGAATATCTACATATCGTGTGTGAAAAATCAGGATTATTTTGTGTGCATTTTGGGGGAGAGGTGGGAAGCTTCATTTAGCCTTATAGGCATTATCATTTCAAGCATCCCATGAGACCATCAGGACAGCGATTTGCAAAGTATTTAGGCAGATCAGCTTCTCTGGAAATGGTTCCTATACTTTATTTTTGGGACTTTTTTTTGTTACTCAACTGCTTGAATACTTGAATAAACCATTCTCCAGGACAAAATAATTTTAATCCTCTTAAACACAGTGGTCTGAACTATTTGACAAAGTTGTACAGGGCTTACACATCAAAATACTGTTCAGTGTTCGGATAACCATGTGTTTCCTTTACTTTGACAGAGTAATGTACTTTTTACCTTATTTATCTGTATGAAATTCCAACAGTTAATTTGAAAGTGTTTGTTTATATAATGTTTGTATTTTTAGGTCTTTAATACGGTGTTTCTACCTCTCCTTTGTAATTGCATGCATTATTCTTGAAACTAGGTAATAACTCACTGAACTGTTGTGTAATAGCCTTTTTATTATGGCCTGTATAAATGTATATTAAGGTAAAAATAAATACTGACACTAGAAGTGTTTCTATGGTAAAACTGAGTTTTTGTGTCTTTGTAACTAAAGGCCAGTGGTGTTAACTTCATAAAAAACAGGTTTGTACTTTGCTGGTTAAACCAGTTGCTGAATGTTCCCCTCAGCAGTTGGACATGCTACCAGGGCAGGATGGGGCGACTTGCTGGAGTTCGTTATCTCTGGGTAGCTCTGGCACAAAGTGTCCCCGACTTTGTTTTCCCTTGCTTTAGGAAAACAATTTACCCTGCCTTTTTTTTTTTTTTTTTTTTTTTAACTTGGATTTGAAAACAAGTATGCTAAGTAGGTTCCTGGGTAACAGCTGTGTGTTCTTTCAACAAGGTGCTTATTTGTTGCCTCTAGCAAAGAGGGGGTGTCTGGGCTGCCAAAACAGCATATACAGAGCTAATTGAATGAAAAATTGACAGTTAAGTTAAAAAAAAAATGCTTTGTCCACTGTGTAGCTAATACCCTCTCTCGCATCTGAGGTGTGCTGTGGTAGTTGGTATGTGGCTGCTGTATTTCTTAGTTGTACTATGAAATTTTTCCCAATTTATTATTTAAAAAAACCCTATGCTTGTGACTGGCACGTAAAGAGAATGAGGAAGGAGTGAGCAGGGAATGCTAATGATACGTCTGAACACGAATGTAGGAACAAAGCAAAAGCCTTAATGCACAAGTCTAGGAGATAGGCTGCTTTTCCCAGGAACTCACTGTTTTTTGTTGGTTTTCTTTTTTTTTCTCAGGATTCAAGCTCATTCTCCTTCCACTCTTGCCAGCAAGACTACAGCTGCACAAACAGGAGGAGAAGAAAAGGGCTATTCTTTTTTGCTGTTTTCAGGAGGAGGAGGAAACCAGTGTTCATGGCCTGTCTTTCTGCATAAACTCATTCCACAAAGATCCTGAAGCTGTCCTCTGTCTTCAGCCTGCCGCACTCAACAGCAGGTGCTTGTTTCTACAAAATACTTTTTTTTTTTTTTCAGCCTTTGAAAGATAGAACTTGAAAGGAGATATCTGATGTGCTGCTTTTCTAGTTCAGCTCTCTAGCATCTACTCGAGCACCATGTTCCGTACTTGTTCCACTCTCTCCATAGTGTATAATGTCAACTGATGAATCTAAAACACATTTTGATCTGACATTTGCTTTTTATAAGCAAGAAGTTGAACTCTCAGCCCTTCCTCTGATACAGAGAATGAAATCTAGCTAATTTAACTTGCAGCTAAGATACTACAAATTATTCTGAGAAGCATTTTTCAGTTGAGAGGTGTGAGTTGTTCCTGGGACTCGCTAGGTTCTGCATAGTTCTTGTTACTTTCTCGTACAGCGACGTCAAGGTGTTACCGTCATCACCTCTGAGTTCAGAGGCAGTTAACCGTTGTGATCCACTGGTGTGTCAGCACTCTGCAGTGCATAGCCCAGCTGCACCGAAGAGGGAAGTTTTCTTTTTCTTCTAGAGCAAGTAAAGCTGGATACTGCTGCTTTCAAAGCTTGTTGAGGCTTTGAAATTCAGATAAGCTGACTTGTGACCCGCCTCCTTTTTGACTCCTGCTTCCTCTCCTGGTTTTTGTGTGGTTTTCTTTTTTTTCTTTAATTTTGATCCTTTTACTTCCTTGTCTGCTCTGAACTTTGCTTGCTACTATCTTTTTTGACTGTCCAGGATGCCTTTAAGTCTTTAAGCAAATCTCCTTTTATCCTGAACTTCCCTGTCTGACCTGAGCAGTAGCCCTGGCTGTGGCTTTTTAAAAAGTGCCCGCGTAGCTCCTCCTTTCTGTAGATCAGTGAAGTGTATCTCAGTAACCCCTCTCTGGAGGTCTTTAAGTCAGCTGGAGCCCAGTCTAACTAAGTCTTGGCACTGCTTCTTCGGACAAACACCTTTTCAATAGGCTTTTGTATGTGGCAGGCTCCCCCTCCTCTTTGGCTGAAAGCAAACTAAGTGCCAGTGGTGCTGTTGAGTCTTGTTGTGGTCTTTGTGCCAATCATTTTCATTGTTTCTTTGTGTCACTTTCACATTTTCCATGGCCCCTGCTATGTCTACAATGCAGCCCACAGACCATGGCTCTGTACTACACAGTATCTTGTTCTTGCAAATGTGAGATCAGCCACAGCTTTCAAAACAAGTGATGCCATAAATGAACTGAGCTGTATTTATTTGTGTAGGTTCCTTAAAACCTCTCCGTTGTTAATCTTCTGTACCCGCTTTCATGATTGAGTGCTGTTTGGGCTTCTGTATCTGCCCATCGTCTTGTGTTACTGGCCAGATTGTGTGACTTTTAGAAAACACTTGGAACTCAAGACTAGGTAGACATTTAAGCAGAAACTGAGGATTGTCAGCTGGCTAAAAACTTGGAAGTTCTGTGAGCGTGGTGTGTGAGCTAAAGAAACATTTATTGATTAGCTGTGTTATTTGGTGGACTCTTGAAACCAAATACTGCACAGCTTATCTTCTAAACCAAAGTCCCCCTTCCCCAGGCTCTGCTAGATGCTTTTGGGAGCAGGGCAAGGAACAGCACAAAGGCATCCTCCCCAGGCCCAGTGCAGGGCAGGAGCCTGTCTCACCGCAGTGCCTTGCTATAATTGACTCCAAGAGGGGAGCGAGAGCAAGGGCTTGCGAGGAGTGGAGGGGAGAGGGGAGTCTCAAGCTCAGCTTCTCAATAAACCATCTCTTGCTGCTGTTAAGTATAGCCCTGGGGATCAGAGCATCCCCAGCACTCCTTCCCTCCCGATTCCTCTGGAGTTCAACTACTTTCCCATAAATAGTTCCCTTCTTTATTGTCTCTTAGTGACTGAATAAAAATAGAAAACGCTGTCAGCTCCTAGGCGTGGGGAGCACACTGCAGACCATGCGTTTCAGCGGGTGCTGTCTGAGGTATTCTTCCATCTCACGTGAGATCCCACACTTCCCTGAAATCCATGTCTCACCCAGCCGCTCCAGGGAGACTCAACTGATATTTTGCAACGCTTGAAATGCCATCAACCTTGTTTCCTGTCCATAATTGGCTAAAAGATGTCCCTGACAAGGACAAAAGGGACTGTCTCCCAGGATGCAGCATGCTGCTGCTCTCTCATTTCTGCAATTACAGAGGAGCCTTAAAACCAGGTTTCTGCAAAAGCGTGGCACAGTACCAGCCTGCTGGCCACTGGGATGAACTGGGACGTTTGCCTCCTGTGTGTGACGCAAAGCACAAGAAGCACTGCTGTGGCATGAAAACCCTCGGGCTGAAGGGTGAGAATTTTACAGGCTCTGGAGAATGGCTGCTCTGGAAAACATCAGTAAATAACCATCTCCCTGCTCCTGCAGATACCTCTTGGTGGGTGTGCTGCCTGCAGAGAGGATGGATTGCAGCACTGTTTCCCCAGGCCCAATGTAATACTCCATGCTGAGAGCTCAAAGACTTTTACTCCGATTGCAGTAGCGTTAATTCCTTATCTAATTTTCCTTGGACCTCCAGACAGTGTGGTGCCTGGACAGAGCTCCAACCTGCCCTGCCTGCAAGGATGCCAACAGGATCAAGGAGAGCATGTTTGTGTCAGGTAATGCTCCTGCAAGGAATGTTCCCACTTCTCCTACCCGTGTCTTCTGGAATGCAAACCCAACTCCTTTTCATATACCACAGTGCAAGGGCCCTGTCAAGCCCAGCCTGTTTTTACTTCACATGTTGCCTCCTGCACACAAGTATTGGCAGTTGTTCTTGTCGTTCTTTTCCATGGCAGACTGTTTACTGCTGAGATTTGTGCAATAGCTTGTGAAATGTTCATGTGCTGGCTGAGCCACAGCCCAGGAGTTGCCAGCAAAGCCAACCGACTTCATGAAAGCCAAGCTTTGTGTCTCGGGGGGAGTCGTGGTTCAGGCACAGCCTGCTGAGCTAAAGGGCAGCCCCCAGCCTTAGCCAGCCATGCTGATCTGGGAAAATGTCATGAAATTTTTTTTGGGGGGGGGGGGGGGGAGCATGTGCTCCATGCTAGCCCCATCTCCTGGGCATGAGCACCCAGCTGCTGGCCCTCTGCATCACACAGGTGTGTGGATGGCAGAGATTTAGTTGGGCACAGTTTCAGCTGAGGAGCATTAGCAATAAATGGCCTGTGTAAGAGTGTGTCGGAAATGGTAGCACAGAACAACCCGAGAGTAATTTTCAAATAATCCCCTTGCATTTCTTAGAACAAGTTGTGGCAGGACTATTTTTAACTGGAATGAGCCCAGCCTTGTCTCAGCTCCTTTCCCTGCCTTTTTTTTTTTTTTTTTTTTTGGCTTGTTTCCCACACGAGTGCTGTATCAAGGTTAATTCGACCGTCCTGGCCAGGCTATTCCTGTTGATTGCTTTGCCTCCTACAAAACACCACCTGCATTTTCAGCGCTTGCTGGCCAGTTTTCCTTGACCGACTCACCTCTCCCTCCCGCCGATGCAGGAGGTTGCTGGAAGGGTGCCACGATCCCCTTCACCAGCGCTTGGGCTCAGAAACGCCGCCCAAATACGAGGCGCTCGGTAAGTTCACGCAGCATTTGCTCTGCAGGGGAAAACCGAGGGGTAAATCTGCCCTGTGCCACGTACCCTCCTCAGATAAGCAACCCCGAGGGGGACTTTGCCCCCCTGACTTCTCACGCGATACGTTTCCCTGCCCCACGTCTGTCAGCGTTTCGCAACCTGCTGGGCCCCAGTCCGTGCCAGACCCGGTTCCCACCCACGGGGGAGCCCACGGGGGATTGGCAGCTTTTTGCCAGCAGCTGGCACTCCTGCAAGGCAGCCCGCAGAAGCGGAGGCGCTGGGACGAAGGGAAAGGAGCATTCCTGACGGTAGGAATCAAGGTCCTGGCCCTGCTTGCCGGTTCCCGGGGGCCCCTGCCCGGTTCCTGCCGCCGGGGGTTGTCGGTTCACGTTCTTCGCTCTCGTCTTTTCGCTCTTTTCCTCTGATGCTCTTGCCAAACTACCTGCTCTCTTCGTGTTCTCGAAGCTCACGCCTGCAGCTAAAGGACGCTGCTCCGGACCCTGCCAGCTCCAGCCTCCGCAGGAAGCGATACGGTTGCAACGTCCCTCCTGCCCGGCGGCGGGAAGGTGCTCAGCAGCTCGGCAAAGCCGCTGCTTCTTCTTCTTCCTCCTCCTCCTCCTCCTCCTCCGGGGCCGACCGTTAACCCCCGGCCCGGAAACCGGGCCCGGGCCGCCGCCGCAGGGGGTTTGCGGGACCCCTGCACCTCCCCCGCGCTGGCCGCTTCCATTCTGGGGGGAAGGAGGTTGGGAGGCGGTGGCCCTGCGGCCTCTCCCATTCTACCTCCGGGGTGGGGGGGGGGGGGGGGGGGGGGAAGTCTGTAGGGTAGGGTGGGGTGGGGGGCGGTGCCGTCACGTGAGCGGAAAGCGGAAGCGGCCTGAGGAGAAGGGGCGATCCCGGCGGGCGGCGGCGGCCCCGGGTGGGCGAAGGGGCCCTTCCCGGGGGTTTGGAGCCGTTCCCGGGGGCAGCGGCACCACTGCGTGGACGGGGGAGGCCCGCGGTCGGGGAGGCTTCGCCTCAGCCCGGTGGGCGCTCGGGGGGGAGGTCTCTGGGGTTCCACGGAGGTCGGTGGGGTTCCTCGCCGTGGCCTTGCTGGGTAGTGCTCGGTACCGGGATGAGAGGAAAGGCTGCCTTCCCGGACCTAGGCCACGGCCGGGAGCTGCCCTTCGGTTGCCTGCGTGACACCCTTGCTGTTGTACTGACGTTTGCTCCCTGTGCTGCTTCTCAGACTTCTCTAAATCACAAACTGCAGCAGATTATTTAAGGTTTCAGGAAAATACGGCAGAATTAGGACCGAATGATAGCAGATATCAGTCCTCGAGCTGGGGAGGTGGCAATGCAGCTGGTGGTTGAGAGTGTGCCCAATCCTTGTAGGAACAGTCGGTTTCCATCTCTAGGAGGGAGGGTCCGTAGTGAGCCGGGTGTTGCTGCTGTCTCTTTGCAGCGCTGAGCAGCCATGGAGAGGATGCAGGAGGTCGTTGGGCGGGCGAGAGCCGCCTTCAACTCGGGCCGGTGCCGCTCGCTGGAGTTCAGGATGCAGCAGCTGAAGGCCCTGGAGCGGATGGTGTGGGAGAAGGAGGAGGAGATCCTGGCAGCCATCAAGGCAGATCTGCACAAGGTGCGGGCTGGGGGCAGGTTTCTCCCTTCTGCTGTGCCTGGACGGCGGTCAGCCCTGAAGGGCAAGCGGGAGGGCCGAGGGCCGCCTTTGCTGTGCAGGATGGCTTTTGCTGATGTCCCCCACGGTCCTGGCTCTGCCCGTGTCCCGCCAAGGTCTGCTGCCGCCATTTCTGAGAAGGAGCTAGCCCGAGGCAGGACTGCGAAGGCAGGTCCTGGCCGCCAGGCTTTGGCTTCTGCTGCACACGAAGCCCCGCGCACGCAGACCGACCGTCTTCTATGGGGGATCCTTTGGGGCAGCACGACCGACATCAGACGCTTTGCACCAGCAGAATTTACCTTGCTTCCCTGGTCCGCCGTAGCGGGTGTAGAAGACGGGTGCCTTGGCCGTCCCTTCCCAAGCTTCCTGTCGTTGCAGAGTGGACACAACGCGTACAGCCATGAGATCCTGGGCGTTCTCGGGGAGCTGGCCCTGGCCATGGACAAGCTGCCATCCTGGGCAGCCCCTCAGCCTGTGAAGAAGAACCTGCTGACGATGCGGGACGAGGCCTACGTCTGCCTCGAGCCGCTGGGGGTGGTGCTGATCATCGGGGCCTGGAACTACCCCTTTGTCCTGACCATGCAGCCTTTGATCGGGGCCATCGCAGCAGGTGGGGACCCGCCACAGCTCCTCTCCTTTGTGGGTCCGCGGGTGGGTGCCGCAGGAGGCAGGAGAGGAGTACGAGGGCTCGGCGGCCGTGCTGCGTTTGTCTTGCAGGCAATGCCGTGGTGGTGAAGCCGTCGGAGATCAGCGAGAACACGGCTCAGCTGGTGGCTGATCTCCTCCCCCAGTACCTGGACCGGGTGAGTTAGCGCTTTCTCTAGGCGGGGGGAGAGTTGAGGAAGGAGACAGCCCTCAAGAGAGCCTGGTGCTCATATGTCCCCTTGGTCTTAATGTGCAGTAGCAGCTCCATAGCCTGTATCAGTACTGGCCTCAATCTTCATTTTGTTTAGTTCATGTGGTATAAAGTGGCAAGTGAAACTGTTTCAGGGGAGGGAGCAGAGCTTCCCTCTGTTATCAATATCCTTTGTCCAGCTCCTATTGTAACTCACAAGCGAGTGTCCCCCATGCAGAGCTGCTACCTTGACATATTTGCTTTAAATCAAGGTAACTATAAGGCTCATTTTTGACCTGCAGGAGCTGTATCCTGTGGTCACTGGAGGAGTACCCGAGACAACAGAGCTGCTGACGCAGAGATTCGATCACATCCTGTATACCGGCAACTCTACAGTGGGCAAAATCGTGATGGCAGCAGCCGCCAAGCACCTGACGCCCGTCACCCTGGAGCTGGGTGGGAAGAGCCCCTGCTACATTGACAAGGACTGTGACCTGGCTGTTGCCTGCAGGTCAGGTTGCCGAAGCCCTTGGCAGGGTCTCGGCGGTGGGGCAGGGACCCCGTGGGCAGGTGGACATCTCTGGGCCGTTGTTCCCAGACCGTGGGTGTCGCTCGGGCGCTGTTGGCCGGGCCGTGGGGTCTGGAAGGGGCTGGCCGTGGAGAACCCATCTCCCTTTCCCCCACAGGCGGATAACGTGGGGGAAGTTCATGAACTGTGGGCAGACCTGCATCGCCCCAGACTACATTATCTGTGACCCGTCCATCCAGAGCAAGGTGGTGGAGAACATCAAGGCGACTCTGCAGGTGAGCGTGGAGTTCCTCGTGCTGTGGGAGTTGTTCCCGTTACAGCCCAGGTCTGAGTTTCTGTAGCTGCAGCCCTGGAGCTGTGGCTGTGGTGGCGGTGTGTTGAGCGCTTTGGTTCTGCTGTGCCCTTTGGCAGGAGTTCTATGGGGAAGACGTGAAGTCATCTCCGGATTACGAAAGGATCGTCAACAAGCGTCACTTCAAGAGGATCCTGGGCCTGTTGGAAGGGCAGAAGGTTGCTCACGGGGGAGAAGCCGATGAGGCCTCCTGCTTCATAGGTGCTCCTGGCAGCTGTTGGGGAGGGGAGGTGGTAGCAGGTGCCTTTTGGGGGCTGAGGGTGTCTGTGGCTTGTTTGGTGTGTGTTGCACGCAGGCGGTGCCCGGGACGGGGTCCTGCAATGGACCGCGTCTTCTGTCCGGCTCACACCGTCTCCTTCCCGCCTGTTTGCCTCAGCACCGACTATCCTCACCGATGTTTCTCCGGAGTCAAAGGTGATGGAGGAGGAAATCTTTGGACCAGTCCTTCCCATTCTGACCATGAAGAGCGTAGACGAAGCCATTGAGTTCATCAACCGTCGGGAGAAGCCCCTTGCCCTGTATGTCTTCTCCAACAACAAGAAGGTGGGTCTAGGCTGCGCTCCCCTGCGGAGGCTTCTCTGCGCAGCTGAATCCTGCACGTGGCCGGTCCCAGGCACGTCTCCCCACAGGACCTGTGTCTTCTCCTCTTTGGATATGAATCACAGCGTTTGGCTCACGGGGGCCGCGAGTGTCCCCAGAGCTGGTGGAGGCTCCCAGCCTCCTGCTGAAGGACTCTGCGTTTGCATGACTTTTGTGAAATAGAAGGATATAAAGCTGAATTTCCTCGTTGGTGCCATGTAGTCTTTCATGGTTAATTTAGTTACTTGTAATGTATTGCTAGGGAGGCGAGCTCCCAGGTTTCCGTCTTCGCCATCCCTCCTCTGAACTTTCCCACTTTCCTTGACTTAACACTGCACGGAGAGGGCTTGTCTGAGTTGTCTGCGAGAGAAAGTGAACACGATGGCCTGTTGGCTCGTAGCTCCCCTCCCAGTCCTGCTCAGGTGCGTGGTCTGGTCTCTTCTGGGCCTTTGTAACAGTTTGTTTGGTTTTTTTCTCTTGCCAGTTAATCAAAAGAGTCATCTCAGAAACCTCCAGTGGTGGTGTGACTGGAAATGATGTCATCATGCATTTCTTCCTCTCAACCTTACCCTTTGGTGGTGTTGGTAAGTTGCTGGAGCTCCTTAAGTGTTGTGACTTGCTGCGCGATGTGACCCAGGGAACAGCAGCTGATGGTTTGTGCCTGCCTGTTACAGCTGAAGGGTCTCTGTATAGCACATCTCAATAATAATAACAACAATTATTATTTCTGGGAGTACATGAGGGCAGGGGCCAAAAGGGATAAATCTTTGGGTGTGTGTTTGGTGTGTTTTTGGGAAGACTGAAGCATTTAGTGCAGACTGATGAGAAAGCTGCTTTAAAAACACGAGCTGCGACTGGAGTGATTGCAGTAATTGCAGGAGGAAGGGTAGGCCTTCAGCTTGGGGAGGGTTGGAACAGGCTACAGAACAGCCTTCGGGAGCTTTGCAGAAGAGGGTTTGGGTGTTTACAGTGCTCGCAAGCTGACAGCGAAGCAGCAGCGTTGTGCCGCTGTGAACAGCGCACGCTGTCCTGGAATTGAAAAACGGAGGCGTACCCTGCAAAGCTCCTCAGGAAACCCTTCTCACACAGCACCGGTCGGATCTCGGAGCCTCGGCACAGTGCTTTGAGAGGGAGCTAAATCTAGGGAAGAGGTGGGGATGGGCACAGCGAGCAGTGCACGCAGGAAGACAAGGAAATACTGGCGGGTGTGTAGTGAAAAGGAGGTGGGGAAGAAGAGGGCTGGAGTACAGGTGGACATCTTAGAGACTGAGAAGTGCTGCAGAGAGGAAGGATCAGTTGTCCTCTCTGCAGGCACATGGAGGAGAAGTTATGCTTTTAGGCTGGAGCGAGGCAGATGCGGGGCAGGTAACGTGCAGCGCAGCTGGCAAGGGACTGAAATTTTCCTGTGCTGCTTCTTGCCCTGCTGGTGGCCCCAAGTGGCCAAAGGTTTGACTGGCTGAGCCTGCGGAGTGACCTGCCCGGGTTGTGTCCCTCAGGTAACAGCGGGATGGGCGCCTACCACGGCAAGCACAGCTTTGAGACCTTCTCCCACCGCCGTGCCTGCTTGATCAAGGACCTGAAGATGGAGGGTACGAACAAACTCCGGTACCCACCTAGCAGCCAGAAGAAGGTGGACTGGGCCAAGTTTTTCCTCTTGAAGCGATTCAACAAGGGCCGAGTGGGATTGGTCATCTTGGCCCTGCTGGGGATTGTGGCAGCGGTGGTGATAAAGGTGAGCTTTGGGTCTTGGCCATCCGCGTGAGTGCGTGTGCAATTCATCTGACCTTCTGCAAGTTCGCTCTGCAGCAGCAGCCCTTTCTTAGAGCCTGGCCTGTTTTTTCTGCCGTGAGGCTTACGATACCTGGCCCTCCTGAAATTATCAAGATCTGCTTCTCGCTCTTGCAAGTGGTGTCTAGAACAGAAATGTCCTCCGAGAGATGTCCTAGGCTGCTGTAGGATTTGTTGCCCTGCCTTGGTAGGGGACACCCATGAGAAGCTCCCTCCAGAGGCAGAGGTTGGTACGTTTTGGAGAGGTGAGGAGCGGTTTTGACTCCAGGCCTTTCTTGAGCAGCGCTGTGAGCTGCTCCACACGCAGCCTAGCCCAGACGGCTGCAGTTCTGAGCCATGGCGCCCTGGGGAAGGGAGGCTGTGTCCCAAAGCCTAGGGCTGTGAGGAGCTCTTGTTCCTCGCCCGGTTGCAGCCGTTTATCTGACCTTAGCTCGGTTATTTCTGCTTCCTCCCCTGCTCCTGGCTGGCTAGCGCGGAAGGGTGGGATGTCCTCCCCTCTCTGCAGGGGGCAGAAGCCTGCTGGTGCTGGCTGGAGGACTCGAGACGCCTCCCGAGGCGGAGGGGTAAGATCTAAAACTCCAAGCGTGATCGCTGGTGGTTCTCGGTGGCTGGCAGACCAGGCGCGATGTGCAGCTGCGCCGGCTGCTGCTGCTCGCAGGGACGGCAGGGTGGATCAGGACTCTGCCCTTCAGTCTGTTCTGTGTTGCGACTCCCGCGAGGAGACGAGACGTGCAGGAGCCCAACAAGCCGGGGGAAATAACCTGCCCGCTTATTTGGGCGCAGGAGGAGGTGTAAGAGCCAAGAAGCGGCTGAGGCCTTGAAGCACCAGCCAGGGAGGCAGCCCCTGTGTAGGTGAATGCCTTCTCAGCGAAGGGGGGAAACTCACGGCGTCTTGACATGATTTGGGTTTTCTCAGAATCACCAGTCTGTGCTGAAGAGAAAAGCTCTCTTGGTTGTGCTGGCTGTTCAGAGGCTGGGCTGGCTGAGTGTGTGGTAAGGAGGAGCAGGTTTCAGAGCACTGCTGTGGCTGTCACAGTGAGGTAGGAGCCTTTTTCTTCTCCTGTGTGTAGTCGTGGTTTGAGATGGGGCAAAGCCTTGTCCGAGTAGCGGCTGTGGGGCCTGCAGAAGGCTCGCCCCGGAGCCGGAGAGCGATGCTTTCCCTGGCAGTGCTCGGAGCTCGCACAGCGTCCGAGGTGACCGGTCCGTGCATGCTGAGGGGGCAGGAGGCCGGCGAGCTGGACCCTGGGGAAGTCACCCCGAGCGAAGGAGCTTTGCTTCAGGCCGTTCTAGAAGGGGAGTTGGTTTTGTGTCAGCAAATCCTTCACAGGACGTTGGTGTTGTGTTTTGCTTTCACAGATGGTTTACTGCTGAAGAGAGGAGAAGGCGCCACGTGCAAGTCATGCTCCGAGTGCTCGCTTTGTGTCTGTTCCTTTAAGCTGAGAAGTCCTTTTTTTCTTTCGTACTGGGTCATTTCAGTGGGCTGCTGAGCGCACAGAGTAGCCTTAGAGAGGCACTAACCAAGAGAAGGCTCGGACTCCCGTTTACTAAAAAGCCGTTCTGATACGAAGGGACCACTGGGTGCAAGCTCTCGAAAGGAGGACCGCAGAGCAAGAAACACCAGTCCCTACGTCCACCCCGTGCCACGCAGAGCTCTGCTTCCAGGGACGCGCACGCCGCGTCTCGCACCGAACCGCTTCCCTTTCTCCGGTGACGAAGAGGAGCTTAAGTTTCAGCTGTGACTGGGTTGACAGCGTTTTCCCTGCAGCGTTCGGGATGGTCTGTCTTCTGCTGTGCCCCGAACAACCACCCCCTTGGTGACGAGTCTGAGACAGGCTGTGCTGGCTGATGCGTGTTACCGATAGCGGTGGTTACGAATAAACCTAGTGAGGTTCCCCTTGCCGTTGGATTGAGGTGGAATATTCCTGGATCTCTGCGAAGCAGAGTCGTCCGCAGCTGGTCAGGGGATGCAGGCTGACGCCCTTTTTGGGGCTCTGGGTTTCATCGTGTGCCTGTAACCGTTGTCTGGCAGTTAGCAAATTCCAAAGACGCTACCTGCGCTGCCTGTGTTTTGCTGATAAGAGTGTCTCGGGCTCGTACAAGAGAACTTTCAGGCCTCCTCTTTAGACAAGTGGGAATCACAAAGTACCCTGTTGTGGGTTAGCCCGGCTGGGCATCTGAGCCCCACACAGCCGCTCGCTCACTCCCCCAGTGGGACAGGGAAGAGGATCGGACAGGGAAGAGAATCGGCAGGGTAAAAGGGAGAAAACTCGTAGGCTGAGATAAAGGTAGTTTAGTAGGTGAAGCGAAAGCTGGGCGTGCAAGCGAGCCAATTAAGGAATACATGAACTACGTCCCCTCGGCAGGCAGATGTTCAGCCATCCCCAGGAGAGCAGGGCTTCCTTGCACGTAGCGGCGACTTGGGAAGACAGACGCCGTAACTCGCACTGTCCGCTCCCCACCTTCCTCTTCTTCCCCCCCTCGGCTTGTATGGCTGAGCACGACGTCCTGTGGTCTGGAATATCCGTCGCTTTGGTCAGTTGGGGTCAGCTCTCCCAGCCGCGTCCCCTCCCCGCTTCTTGCCAACCCCAGCCTACGTGCTGGCGGGGCGGTGTGAGAAACGGAGAGACCTTGGCGCTGTGCAAGCGCTGTTCAGCAACAGCTAAACCACGGGTGTGTTACCGACACGGTTTTCGTCACAAATCCAAAGCGCGGCACCATCCCAGTGGGAAGAAGCTTAGCGACTCTGATGAAAACGAACTCCATCCCAGCCAAAACCAGTACAAACCCCTTCCTGGTCAGATTCCTCCAAGGGAAAACAGTTACTGAAAGAGCGTGTGCTCCTTTGTGTTTGAGCTTCTGGGTCTGCCGTAATCTTGCGCTGGGAGGTAATATGGGGCTTGTCCTAGCTTGGGGAGAGGATGCTGGAGAAATTTAAGGTGAATGGACCTTAGAAATCTTAACGTTTCAATAAGGAAAAATTAAAAATGATTCTTAAATGCAATTACTCACAAGAGAGTAGAAGATGACATTTACTGCGCAATAGGTGGGGTTTCTTCATGTCTGTTGAAAATCCGTGTGCTAAGCCTTTTTAACGATCTATTTTGCAAGTACTAAATAAACACTGAGAATTTAAATAATAAACCGAGCGCGTAAGTCCCTGCAGCGTCCTGGGGAATCCTGCCCATCCTCTGCCGCTCCTGGCTCTGGCCAGGGCTTGGCCAAAGATGACACGTGTGTTGCGAGGTGCCTCTGCCCCGGCACAGGAGTGCGGGTCCCCACCGCGATGACCTCCTGCTCGTGGGGAAGGGTCCCTCAGAGCTCTGGCAGGGGAGCACAGGCAGGCTGCCGAAGAGGAGCCCGGAGACGGGCAGGTTGTGGGGCAGGGCGGTGCTGGGAGCCGTGGAGGAGCTGGACTGTTTCTTCCATCCCGTCCTGGGCAAATCCATCCCCTGATTGCCCCCCGATTGGGGTCTGATGAGGTCCGGACGACAGCGCGGGCTGCGTTCGTCGGCTCCCAGCGGCTGCTGTGGCACGTTGAAAGCGATCCCCCAGCCTCGCGCGCCCAGCGCGGGCAAAGCCACGCGGTCTCTCGCAATCCCGCGCGGGCGGCTGAGCCGCTGCTCCGGCTAAACACGGCAATCCAGGGCTTGCGTATTCACAGCGCGGGGATATATCTAGGTAAGGGGCGTCTCGTATCGAGCAAGAGCCCTGTGCCTGGGCCAGCCCTCCTCTTGTGGGAGGAGAGATCGCTCTGAGCCGTGTCAGGGGAAGGGCTTGCGCTGGCTGCAGGAGACTGGTGGAGAGAGAAGCTTCTCCGAAGGTAACTTTCTTTTCTCCTTCATTTTTTATGGAGTCGTCTCCTTTCTTGGTCAGGATCGGGGCTGTGTCACGCAGCCGCGGTGTCGGGCAGGGAAGGGCTCGTTTTAACGGTTGCAAGGCAACCTCGGTGTCTCGTTTGGTTAGGCAGGGACTGCAGGCAGATCTCTCGTCCTGACTAAAAAGTGAAAGACTGCTCCCGGGAAGCAGGATGAAACCTCCGGAATGTTCCGGCGTGTTTCTGCGAAGCCACGCGAGGGCCTGGCGGTTTTGGGAAGACGGGCGCAGGCCGGCTCTAGGCACACGGCTCTGCTTCCAGCCGAGGCCAGGGTCATCTCCAAGCTTCGGCTCCTTGGGAGCATCCCTGTGAGCAGAGGGCGGCGGGGTGGCTGGCGGGTTTAAGGGTATCCCCGAGCTAGGAGGAGGCACCCGCAGAAGAAGATTTCTCAGCCACCCCCGGAGGTGCTGGATTGCCACGAGAGGTGCCCTCCCTTGGTGGACCCTGCGCAGGTAGGACGGGGCGTTGGAGGGCGTAAGCCCTGAGCAGTTGCCTCGGGAGCAGGAGGCCGCCCACGGAGGAGAACGTCTCTGAGCCTTGCTCCGGGCGGGATATCTCTTGGTGGCGGCCCCACGTTGAGCGTTCCCAGGCCTGAGCGGCCCTCGGCGGGCCCGTAGTGAGCCGGGTGTTGCCGCTGTCTCTTTGCAGCGCTGAGCAGCCATGGAGAGGATGCAGGAGGTCGTTGGGCGGGCGAGAGCCGCCTTCAACTCGGGCCGGTGCCGCTCGCTGGAGTTCAGGATGCAGCAGCTGAAGGCCCTGGAGCGGATGGTGCGGGAGAAGGAGGAGGAGATCCTGGCAGCCATCAAGGCAGATCTGCACAAGGTGCGGGCTGGGGGCAGGTTTCTCCCTTCTGCTGTGCCTGGACGGCGGTCAGCCCTGAAGGGCAAGCGGGAGGGCCGCGGGCCGCCTTTGCTGTGCAGGATGGCTTTTGCTGATGTCCCCCACGGTCCTGGCTCTGCCCGTGTCCCGCCAAGGTCTGCTGCCGCCATTTCTGAGAAGGAGCTAGCCCGAGGCAGGACTGCGAAGGCAGGTCCTGGCCGCCAGGCTTTGGCTTCGGCTTCTGCTGCACACGAAGCCCCGCGCACGCAGACCGACCGTCTTCTATGGGGGATCCTTTGGGGCAGCACGACCGACATCAGACGCTTTGCACCAGCAGAATTTACCTTGCTTCCCTGGTCCGCCGTAGCGGGTGTAGAAGACGGGTGCCTTGGCCGTCCCTTCCCAAGCTTCCTGTCGTTGCAGAGTGGACACAACGCGTACAGCCATGAGATCCTGGGCGTTCTGGGGGAGCTGGCCCTGGCCATGGACAAGCTGCCGTCCTGGGCAGCCCCTCAGCCTGTGAAGAAGCACCTGCTGTTGATGCGGGACGAGGCTTACGTTTGCCTCGAGCCGCTGGGGGTGGTGCTGATCATCGGGGCCTGGAACTACCCCTTTGTCCTGACCATGCAGCCTTTGATCGGGGCCATCGCAGCAGGTGGGGACCCGCCACAGCTCCTCTCCTTTGTGGGTCCGCGGGTGGGTGCCGCAGGAGGCAGGAGAGGAGTGCGAGGGCTCGGCGGCCGTGCTGCGTTTGTCTTGCAGGCAATGCCGTGGTGGTGAAGCCGTCGGAGATCAGCGAGAACACGGCTCAGCTGGTGGCTGATCTCCTCCCCCAGTACCTGGACCGGGTGAGCGCGGCCTCGTGTCGGTCCCCGGGTTTCTATGTGCCACGGTGATGTACGGGGTTGGGGTGACGCCAACGCCATCTCCCCGCAGGAGCTGTACCCTGTGGTCACTGGGGGGGCAGCCGAGGCGACAGCGCTGCTGACGCAGAGATTCGATCACATCCTGTATACCGGCAACTCCGCCGTGGGCAAAATCGTGATGGCAGCAGCCGCCAAGCACCTGACGCCCGTCACCCTGGAGCTGGGTGGGAAAAACCCCTGCTACATTGACAAGGACTGTGACCTGGCTGTTGCCTGCAGGTCAGGTTGCCGAAGCCCTTGGCAGGGTCTCGGCGGTGGGGCAGGGACCCCGTGGGCAGGTGGACATCTCTGGGCCGTTGTTCCCAGACCGTGGGTGTCGCTCGGGCGCTGTTGGCCGGGCCGTGGGGTCTGGAAGGGGCTGGCCGTGGAGAACCCATCTCCCTTTCCCCCACAGGCGGATAACGTGGGGGAAGTTCATGAACTGTGGGCAGACCTGCATCGCCCCAGACTACATTATCTGTGACCCGTCCATCCAGAGCAAGGTGGTGGAGAACATCAAGGCGGCTCTGCAGGTGAGCGTGGAGTTCCTCGTGCTGTGGGAGTTGTTCCCGTTACAGCCCAGGTCTGAGTTTCTGTAGCTGCAGCCCTGGAGCTGTGGCTGTTGTGGCGGTGTGTTGAGCGCTTTGGTTCTGCTGTGCCCTTTGGCAGGAGTTCTATGGGGAAGACGTGAAGTCATCTCCGGATTACGAAAGGATCGTCAACAAGCGTCACTTCAAGAGGATCCTGGGCCTGTTGGAAGGGCAGAGGATTGCTCACGGGGGAGAAGCCGATGAGGCCTCCTGCTTCATAGGTGCTCCTGGCAGCTGTTGGGGAGGGGAGGTGGTAGCAGGTGCCTTTTGGGGGCTGAGGGTGTCTGTGGCTTGTTTGGTGTGTGTTGCACGCAGGCAGTGCCCGGGACGGGGTCCTGCGATGGACCGCGTCTTCTGTCCGGCTCACACCGTCTCCTTCCCGCCTGTTTGCCTCAGCACCAACTATCCTCACCGATGTTTCTCCGGAGTCAAAGGTGATGGAGGAGGAAATCTATGGACCGGTCCTTCCCATTCTGACCATGAAGAGCGTAGACGAAGCCATTGAGTTCATCAACCGTCGGGAGAAGCCCCTTGCCCTGTATGTCTTCTCCAACAACAAGAAGGTGGGTCTGGGCTGTGCTCCCCTGCAGAGGCTTCCCTGCGCAGCTGAATCCTGCACGTGGCCGGTCCCAGGCACGTCTCCCCGCAGGACCTGTGTCTTCTCCTCTTTGGATATGAATCACAGCATTTGGCTCACGGGGGCCACGAGTGTCCCCAGAGCTGGTGGAGGCTCCCAGCCTCCTGCTGAAGGACTCTGCGTTTGCATGACTTTTGTGAAATAGAAGGATATAAAGCTGAATTTCCTTGTTGGTTGCCGTGTAGACTTTCATGGTTAATTTAGTTACTTGTAATGTATTGCTAAGGAGGTGTCACAACCCAGACTGGACAGAGCAGGGAGTCGTGTTTAGTTCAAAATTCCCTCGGGCGAAATTAAGGTGAAACAACAACAAACGATCAGTTAAAGATTTTATTCATGACAAAAGCAAACTGAACTGGGGAGGCGTGGTCGTAGGTGGCAGGGTTTCTCACAACAGGAATTGGCAGAAGACTACTTCTGTAAACAGTGTAACCATATACATGAATTCAGGGAATAAGGAGATCCCTCCCGTTGAGTCAGGAGGTTCAGAGCAGACCCCCTTGCTTTCCAGACTCCTCCTCAGAGAAGGGCCCAGGGGCGGCTGGATCCACTCTTAGTCTCAGACTTGGTCAACGGTTTATGTCTTGAAACGGATGAGGTGTAGGGCTAGTGGAAAAGGAAAAGGAAAGAGAGAAGACAACAGAGAGAGAAAAAGGAAGAGAGAAAGATTTCACCGGCCCTGGGCCCAGCGTTGGTCCAGTCAGCCGACGGGTGCAGTCCCGGTGGGCTTGCGCGACCGGGGCTTCAGTTTGCGTCCTTTTATCGTCCTTGCCCCTCCTTCGGGCGGGCACCCGAACTCGAACTCGTCAGGTTAATGAGCAGTTTGTGAGCCTTTGGGCTTGGGGGTGGTTTGTGGAGTAACTTCTTCCCTGCAGATGCGGCCGTTGTTTGATCTTTGTATCAGAACAGCTTATGAGAAGAGGGAGCTGCGCACCCTCCAGCACGCCCTCCCCCTCCTGTGGCTGATGCCTGAGCTGATGGGCTTTTCACCTTGGCTCCTTGCTGTGCAGGGTTTGTCTTGAAGCAGAACTTGCCCCACCACAATGTTTGAGACATTAACTCTTTCCGTCTCTCACAGGAGGCGAGCTCCCAGGTGTCCGTCTTCGCCATCCCTCCTCTGAACTTTCCCACTTTCCTTGACTTAACACTGCACGGAGAGGGCTTGTCTGAGTTGTCTGCGAGAGAAAGTGAACACGATGGCCTGTTGGCTCGTAGCTCCCCTCCCAGTCCTGCTCAGGTGCGTGGTCTGGTCTCTTCTGGGCCTTTGTAACAGTTTGTTTGGTTTTTTTCTCTTGCCAGTTAATCAAAAGAGTCATCTCAGAAACCTCCAGTGGTGGTGTGACTGGAAATGATGTCATCATGCATGCCCTCCTCTCAACCTTACCCTTTGGTGGTGTTGGTAAGTTACTGGAGCTCCTCAAGCGTTGTGACTTGCTGCGCGGTGTGACCCAGGGAACAGCAGCTGATGGTTTGTGCCTGCCTGTTACAGCTGAAGGGTCTCTGTATAGCAGATCTCAATAATAATAATAATAATAACAACAATAGTAATAATAATAGTAATAGTAACAATTATTTCTGGGAGTACATGAGGGCAGGGGCCAAAAGGGAGAGATCTTTGGGTGTGTTTTTGGGAAGACTGAAGCATTTAGTGCAGACTGATGAGAAAGCTGCTTTAAAAACACGAGCTGCGACTGGAGTGATTGCAGTAATTGCAGGAGGAAGGGTAGGCCTTCAGCTTGGGGAGGGTTGGAACAGGCTACAGAACAGCCTTCGGGAGCTTTGCAGAAGAGGGTTTGGGTGTTTACAGTGCTCGCAAGCTGACAGCGAAGCAGCAGCGTTGTGCCGCTGTGAACAGCGCACGCTGTCCTGGAATTGAAAAACGGAGGCGTACCCTGCAAAGCTCCTCAGGAAACCCTTCTCACACAGCACCGGTCGGATCTCGGAGCCTCGGCACAGTGCTTTGAGAGGGAGCTAAATCTAGGGAAGAGGTGGGGATGGGCACAGCGAGCGGTGCACGCAGGAAGACAAGGAAATACTGGCGGGTGTGTAGTGAAAAGGAGGTGGGGAAGAAGAGGGCTGGAGTACAGGTGGACATCTTAGAGACTGAGAAGTGCTGCAGAGAGGAAGGATCAGTTGTCCTCTCTGCAGGCACGTGGAGGAGAAGTTGTGCTTTTAGGCTGGAGCGAGGCGGATGCGGGGCAGGTAACGTGCAGCGCAGCTGGCAAGGGACTGAAATTTTCCTGTGCTGCTTCTTGCCCTGCTGGTGGCCCCAAGCGGCCAAAGGTTTGACTGGCTGAGCCTGCGGAGTGACCTGCCCGGGTTGTGTCCCTCAGGTAACAGCGGGATGGGCGCCTACCACGGCAAGCACAGCTTTGAGACCTTCTCCCACCGCCGTGCCTGCTTGATCAAGGACCTGAAGATGGAGGGTACGAACAATTTCAGGTACCCGCCTATCAGCCAGAAGAAGGTGGACTGGGCCAAGTTGCTGCTCTTGAAGCGATTTAACAAGGGACGAGTGGGACTGGTCATCTTGGCCCTGCTGGGGATTGTGGCAGCGGTGGTGATAAAGGTGAGCTTTGGGTCTTGGCCATCCGCGTGAGTGCGTGTGCAATTCATCTGACCTTCTGCAAGTTCGCTCTGCAGCAGCAGCCCTTTCTTAGAGCCTGGCCTGTTTTTTCTGCCGTGAGGCTTACGATACCTGGCCCTCCTGAAATTATCAAGATCTGCTTCTCGCTCTTGCAAGTGGTGTCTAGAACAGAAATGTCCTCCGAGAGATGTCCTAGGCTGCTGTAGGATTTGTTGCCCTGCCTTGGTAGGGGACACCCATGAGAAGCTCCCTCCAGAGGCAGAGGTTGGTACGTTTTGGAGAGGTGAGGAGCGGTTTTGACTCCAGGCCTTTCTGGAGCAGCGCTGTGAGCTGCTCCACACGCAGCCTAGCCCAGACGGCTGCAGTTCTGAGCCATGGCGCCCTGGGGAAGGGAGGCTGTGTCCCAAAGCCTAGGGCTGTGAGGAGCTCTTGTTCCTCGCCCGGTTGCAGCCGTTTATCTTGACCTTAGCTCGGTTATTTCTGCTTCCTCCCCTGCTCCTGGCTGGCTAGCGCGGAAGGGTGGGATGTCCTCCCCTCTCTGCAGGGGGCAGAAGCCTGCTGGTGCTGGCTGGAGGACTCGAGACGCCTCCCGAGGCGGAGGGGTAAGATCTAAAACTCCAAGCGTGATCGCTGGTGGTTCTCGGTGGCTGGCAGACCAGGCGCGATGTGCAGCTGCGCCGGCTGCTGCTGCTCGCAGGGACGGCAGGGTGGATCAGGACTCTGCCCTTCAGTCTGTTCTGTGTTGCGACTCCCGCGAGGAGACGAGACGTGCAGGAGCCCAACAAGCCGGGGGAAATAACCTGCCCGCTTATTTGGGCGCAGGAGGAGGTGTAAGAGCCAAGAAGCGGCTGAGGCCTTGAAGCACCAGCCAGGGAGGCAGCCCCTGTGTAGGTGAATGCCTTCTCAGCGAAGGGGGGAAACTCACGGCGTCTTGACATGATTTGGGTTTTCTCAGAATCACCAGTCTGTGCTGAAGAGAAAAGCTCTCTTGGTTGTGCTGGCTGTTCAGAGGCTGGGCTGGCTGAGTGTGTGGTAAGGAGGAGCAGGTTTCAGAGCACTGCTGTGGCTGTCACAGTGAGGTAGGAGCCTTTTTCTTCTCCTGTGTGTAGTCGTGGTTTGAGATGGGGCAAAGCCTTGTCCGAGTAGCGGCTGTGGGGCCTGCAGAAGGCTCGCCCCGGAGCCGGAGAGCGATGCTTTCCCTGGCAGTGCTCGGAGCTCGCACAGCGTCCGAGGTGACCGGTCCGTGCATGCTGAGGGGGCAGGAGGCCGGCGAGCTGGACCCTGGGGAAGTCACCCCGAGCGAAGGAGCTTTGCTTCAGGCCGTTCTAGAAGGGGAGTTGGTTTTGTGTCAGCAAATCCTTCACAGGACGTTGGTGTTGTGTTTTGCTTTCACAGATGGTTTACTGCTGAAGAGAGGAGAAGGCGCCACGTGCAAGTCATGCTCCGAGTGCTCGCTTTGTGTCTGTTCCTTTAAGCTGAGAAGTCCTTTTTTTCTTTCGTACTGGGTCATTTCAGTGGGCTGCTGAGCGCACAGAGTAGCCTTAGAGAGGCACTAACCAAGAGAAGGCTCGGACTCCCGTGTACTAAAAAGCCGTTCTGATACGAAGGGACCACTGGGTGCAAGCTCTCGAAAGGAGGACCGCAGAGCAAGAAACACCAGTCCCTACGTCCACCCCGTGCCACGCAGAGCTCTGCTTCCAGGGACGCGCACGCCGCATCTCGCACCGAACCGCTTCCCTTTCTCCGGTGACGAAGAGGAGCTTAAGTTTCAGCTGTGACTGGGTTGACAGCGTTTTCCCTGCAGCGTTCGGGATGGTCTGTCTTCTGCTGTGCCCCGAACAACCACCCCCTTGGTGACGAGTCTGAGACAGGCTGTGCTGGCTGATGCGTGTTACCAATAGCGGTGGTTACGAATAAACCTAGTGAGGTTCCCCTTGCTGTTTGATTGAGGTGGAATATTCCTGGATCTCTGCGAAGCCGAGTCGTCCGCAGCTGGTCAGGGGATGCAGGCTGACGCCCTTTTTGGGGCTCTGGGTTTCATCGTGTGCCTGTAACCGTTGTCTGGCAGTTAGCAAATTCCAAAGACGCTACCTGCGCTGCCTGTGTTTTGCTGATAGAGTGTCTCGGGCTCGTACAAGAGAACTTTCAGGCCTCCTGTTTAGACAAGTGGGAATCACAAAGTACCCTGTTGTGGGTTAGCCCGGCTGGGCATCTGAGCCCCACACAGCCGCTCGCTCACTCCCCCAGTGGGACAGGGAAGAGGATCGGACAGGGAAGAGAATCGGCAGGGTAAAAGGGAGAAAACTCGTAGGCTGAGATAAAGGTAGTTTAGTAGGTGAAGCGAAAGCTGGGCGTGCAAACGAGCCAATTAAGGAATACATGAACTACGTCCCCTCGGCAGGCAGATGTTCAGCCATCCCCAGGAGAGCAGGGCTTCCTCGCACGTAACGGCGACTTGGGAAGACAGACGCCGTAACTCGCACTGTCCGCTCCCCATCTTCTTCTTCTTCCCCCCCTCGGCTTGTATGGCTGAGCACGACGTCCTGTGGTCTGGAATATCCGTCGCTTTGGTCAGTTGGGGTCAGCTCTCCCAGCCGCGTCCCCTCCCCGCTTCTTGCCAACCCCAGCCTACGTGCTGGCGGGGCGGGTTGAGAAACGGAGAGACCTTGGCGCTGTGCAAGCGCTGTTCAGCAACAGCTAAACCACGGGTGTGTTACCGACACGGTTTTCGTCACAAATCCAAAGCGCGGCACCATCCCAGTGGGAAGAAGCTTAGCGACTCTGATGAAAACGAACTCCATCCCAGCCAAAACCAGTACAAACCCCTTCCTGGTCAGATTCCTCCAAGGGAAAACAGTTACTGAAAGAGCGTGTGCTCCTTTGTGTTTGAGCTTCTGGGTCTGCCGTAGTCTTGCGCTGGGAGATAATATGGGGCTTGTCCTAGCTTGGGGAGAGGATGCTGGAGAAATTTAAGGTGAATGGACCTTAGAAATCTTAACGTTTCAATAAGGAAAAATTAAAAATGATTCTTAAATGCAATTACTCACAAGAGAGTAGAAGATGACATTTACTGCGCAATAGGTGGGGTTTCTTCATGTCTGTTGAAAATCCGTGTGCTAAGCCTTTTTAACGATCTATTTTGCAAGTACTAAATAAACACTGAGAATTTAAATAATAAACCAAGCGCGTAAGTTCCTGCAGCGTCCTGGGGAATCCTGCCCATCCTCTGCCGCTCCTGGCTCGGGCCAGGGCTTGGCCAAAGATGACACGTGTGTTGCGAGGTGCCTCTGCCCCGGCACAGGAGTGCGGGTCCCCACCGCGATGACCTCCTGGCAGGGAGCACAGGCAGGCTGTCAAAGAGCAAGGTGGTGGAGAACATCAAGGCGGCTCTGCAGGTGAGCGTGGAGTTCCTCGTGCTGTGGGAGTTGTTCCCGTTACAGCCCAGGTCTGAGTTTCTGTAGCTGCAGCCCTGGAGCTGTGGCTGTTGTGGCGGTGTGTTGAGCGCTTTGGTTCTGCTGTGCCCTTTGGCAGGAGTTCTATGGGGAAGACGTGAAGTCATCTCCGGATTACGAAAGGATCGTCAACAAGCGTCACTTCAAGAGGATCCTGGGCCTGTTGGAAGGGCAGAAGGTTGCTCACGGGGGAGAAGCCGATGAGGCCTCCTGCTTCATAGGTGCTCCTGGCAGCTGTTGGGGAGGGGAGGTGGTAGCAGGTGCCTTTTGGGGGCTGAGGGTGTCTGTGGCTTGTTTGGTGTGTGTTGCACGCAGGCGGTGCCCGGGACGGGGTCCTGCGATGGACCGCGTCTTCTGTGCGGCTCACACCGTCTCCTTCCCGCCTGTTTGCCTCAGCACCGACTATCCTCACCGATGTTTCTCCGGAGTCAAAGGTGATGGAGGAGGAAATCTTTGGACCGGTCCTTCCCATTCTGACCGTGAAGAGCGTAGACGAAGCCATTGAGTTCATCAACCGTCGGGAGAAGCCCCTTGCCCTCTATGTCTTCTCCAACAACAAGAAGGTGGGTCTGGGCTGTGCTCCCTGCGGAGGCTTCCCTGCGCAGCTGAATCCTGCACGTGGCCGGTCCCAGGCACGTCTCCCCGCAGGACCTGTGTCTTCTCCTCTTTGGATGTGAATCACAGTGTTTGGCTCAGGGGGGCCACGAGTGTCCCCAGAGCTGGTGGAGGCTCCCAGCCTCCTGCTGAAGGACTCTGCGTTTGCACAGCTCCCCGTGTGCCCCAGCTGGCCGGCCCACGCTGGTGGATGCTGGTTCCTTGCATATCTCCTGCCCCTGCTCCAGGCTCTGTTGTGCCAGCTTCAGGAATTTAGGTCAGGGCTTTGCTCTGACACAACAGCCCCAGGCGTTTTGGGTGGGAGGGCTGAGGAGCACCCCAGGCTCCTGCAGAGGTACCGCCGCCTCCAACCCGTCTTGCTGAGATGGAGCCTTTTCATTCCAATTCTGTTCCAGCTGGGCAGATCTTGTGTTTAAGTAATGTAAAGCCAGCCTCTTTCAAAGAACAAGGCACAGCCTGTTCCCCTCCACAAAGGAGGATGCAAGCATCACCTTGGCACCCACCCGTTCTGGTAGATGCTGTGGATTTGGTGGCCTGTCTTGATTTCCCTCTGTTCTGTGCCATCTCTCGTTCTGGGTAGTTGATCAGACAGGTGATATGAGAGACCTCCAGCAGTGGTGTGACAGGCAGCGACGTCTTCATGCACTCTGGTTCTGGATCTACCCTTCGGCGGTGTGGGTAGGTCCCTGCTCCATCCCATATGCCTGGTTTCAGTCTCCCAGGGGCAGCCTCTGACCCAGGTGCCGTCATGCCCGTTTGGCAATTCAGGAACTTTCAGCTGCATTTTCCCAATAGTATTATTTTCACTGGTGGGTTCCTTTGTGAAAAGGCTCATTAGTGGTTGGAGCAATGTTGGTGCCAGCGGGAGAGGAAAACCCTCTGGCACATCTGTCCACAGCTCCCGTTCTCCCATGCTGGGGCATGGCATGAAGTTGCCTGTGGCCGAGCGGCTGTTTGAGTTTCCACGGTCACTGTCAGGCTCATGGCTTTGTGGCAGAGACAACCTGGCAGTGGGTAGAGGGCTGAGGTCTTGGGTGTTTCTGATGGCAGGTTGCTGAATGTCCTTCGTATGTCCCACTGCTTGAAATAATAGACTCTGTTCCTCCTGTCCTCAACCCCAGCGTAAATTTTGTGGGAGAAGCAGGACTGGCCCTGGGGAGGAGAGGACTGCTGCCATTAACATTGCAAGGGTGGTTGCAGACAACCAGCTTGAGCAGCACCAGTTCAAGGAAGCGAGCAGGTCCTCATTTATTTCTGGGTAGTTATTAAAGCTGCTCTTTGCTTCTCCGCCCTTGGGGAGCAGAGCAGCTGCTCCAGGTGTGAGAAGCACCGTGACCAAGCTTTCCCGGTGTCCTGGGGGCTGCCAAACAGAATTTAAGAAATGCAACTGTCACCGTGCATGATGTGACCTGCCTGGGTTGTGTCCCTCAGGTAACAGCGGGATGGGCGCCTACCACGGCAAGCACAGCTTTGAGACCTTCTCCCACCGCTGTGCCTGCTTGGTCAAGGACCTGAAGACGGAGGTTGTGAACAAACTCCGGTACCCGCCTGGCAGCCAGAAGAAGGTGAACTGGGCCAAGTTCTTCCTCTTGAAGCGATTTAACAAGGGCCGAGTGGGACTGGTCATCTTGGCCCTGCGGGGGATTGTGGCAGCGGTGGTGGCAAAGGTGAGCTTTGGGTCTGTGCTTTCTGCATGAGTGCGTGTTCCCAACTCTGTCCCCTGAGCCCCACCTGGTCTCAGCCTCCATTGCCCCGTTGCCTCAGGCTCTGCTCCCTCCCTGTGGGACTCAGCCTTGTTTCTGTGCCTCTCTCGATGGTGTCCCCCGGACGAGAGGGACGATCAGCAGTCAGCAGCATGCCGGACCTGTAACCCACCACTCACTCCCTGCAGTCCTAGTGCTGAACAGTTTTTTGCTGCAATTTCTTTTCTTCTATGGCAGCCAATGCACTGAAGAGGTAGAAGCAAATGAAATGTACCTAAAGCAGAGAAGTCCCAAGCTGGAGGCTCTAGCTCCTGCTGAAGCACAGGAATTGATTCAGACCATCGGTCATGTGTCAGCAGCGAGTGGTGGCAGATGGAAGGAGGCAGCATCTGCCCTGCTTTGCAGACGGGAGCGCATCTAAAAGCTCTTGGGAATGGGGGAATCATTTGTCACAAGGGTATCAAAACAAAGCCAGCTGTTAGTGACCTTGTTATCTGCATGACACCTCGCGTGATCCCCATAGAAAGCTGTCTCATACCAGCAATAAGCCTAACAAAATGTGGGTCTTACGGATGGGGACAGTCCAGGCTGGTTGTCCCCAGCAGCCTGCCCAGAGCAGAGCGAGAGAACCTCTAAGAACCTGCAGCATCCCATCCTTGAAAGGACTCACGACCAAACGGATGATGTCTCATTGCAGGGGAAACCACCTTTAGCCATCCAAAGTGTGCAAAGGCTACCTGAGGGGACAGCAAAGGCTTTCTGAGCTGTGGCCACACTCTGCCCCGAGGACTGGAGGAGTGCCGGGGACCCTCGCACCGCCGGTGCGCTGCGTGCGGGGCTGCGTGCCAACAGAGGCATTGCTGCGACCAGAGTCCCAGGTCTGAGCAAGTCCTTGGCCAGAGTGGCTGAGCAGCCAGCCATCTCATCTGTAACTGAACTCCCATTTTTTTTATTGGTTTATTGGTAGTCTTTTACCTTCAGACTCGTAACTGGAAGCTGACCTTGCGCCTTGCTGAATAAAACCTTTGTTTTACTGTGAAGGCCACCTGGGGCAGGGCGAGACCCATGTGCCCCAGGCTCCTGCATGGGCTGCAGCCCCCGGCATCAGATGTTCCCCTGCTCCCAGCCTCTGCCCAAAGGAGCCAGCCCGAGTCCAGCTGGGTTTATTTATTTGGCATTTGTCACAGAGCAGCAATGTGAGCTAGGCTGTGCCCAGCTCCAGTTGGCAGGTGATAGCTGGCAGCGCAAGCTGGAGGGTGTTACCGCATGCTTGCTGCGCATCGGGCAGCCCAGAGCAGCTTTTTGGGTGCAGCAGAGCCTGTTCCCGAGCGACGCCTGAGCAGATGCTGACAAACGCCGACGGGGGGGACCCTTTGGCTCCCGTGGGACAGGCACGTGCTGGATTCTGTCGCTGGCCTGTCTGTGCTTCGTACGTCCCATCCATCAGGAGGGGCTTTCGCTCCCCAAAGCAAAGTCCCCGCAGTCCCTGGTGCGAGTCAGTGTTTGCTGGTCATCAGCTTTACGACAATGCCGAGTGCAAGTATTGCAATGGCCGCGGCCGCTGCCAGCCCACGCCGGATGATCAGCTCCTTGGTGGCCGTGGCGGTGGCCGGAGGGGATGTGGCAAGTATGGCTTCCTGGGGGTCCACCCGGTACGTTGGTCCTTCCATCCTGGTGATGCCTGTGAGCACGACGCTGTTGTGCGCATCCACTCCCGCTGCGAGGAAAACGGGGCGGCGTCACTGAGGGCTTTTGGGGGGGATTGAGGGGTTTCTTGGGAGGGTTTTGTTTGAGGTCTGAAAGCATGTTACGAACAGCCCGGAGCCCGGAGATCTCCAGCCCTCGACGGAGCTTCGGTGGGACCTGGTGTCTGCAAGGTGAGAACTGCCCAGGGTGCCCCATCCCTCCATCACCCTCCCGAGCCCACCTTGTAATTAGTGTTTTCCCAGTAACTGAGGGCATCACCAGCGCTACACTGCACCCCCATTTTGTGGGCTTGTTCCTGGCTTATGTGAATCCTCGGAGACCCTTCCCGGACCCAAACCCACCACCGTACGCAGTGCCCAGCTCCCCCGTCCTGCCATACCCAGCTCCTGGCCATACCTACGCACCCCCGCACTGCCACAGCGGGGGGATAAGCGGGGGGCGGTGGGGCTGGCCCCACACCCGAGGGAATTGCCTTGCAGGAGGGTTCGGGGCCCGAGTTCGGCTCCTCCGGTGGTGGCTGGGTCACTCCTGCGCGGCGCTGAGCCTGGGGGAGGCAACGTGCTGGGTTTAGCCGGTGGCGCGTGATGTGGGAAATCCCCACTAAGCAAAGCCAACGTGTCACCTCTCGCGGGGTTCGTCTGGCTGGAAATGGCACTGTGTAGCTGAAAGATACCCGAAATGAGAGGTGCTGGCTGGTGGAAACCCTGGAGCTACTGGGGCACGAGGTGATGCTCAGGGCTGCAGGGTTGAGGTAACCTCGGTCACCCCGTCTTTGTGCTTCATGTCCCCAGCCAAGGGTGGCACAAGGTGCAGAGGGAAACCTTGAGGCTATCAAGTGCATATGTGTGGGAGGGAATTGAATACAGGGACGTGGCCGCGGTCATGGGAGCACCGGGTTTTGCTGGGGGCACTGGAGGACAGCCCTGGGCAGCGCTGGCCCGAGGGGTTGAGCCCACGATGCTGTCTAATCCCGCTGCGAATCCCAGCCAAGGCACTGAGGACCTTCCCGCTGGCAGCGCACGATGCTGTGGGCGCGTGGGTTACCTCCTCGGCTGCCTTCCTCCAGTCCATGCGGGAGATGTAGGCGACGAAGCAGGTGCAGAGGATGGAGACGCAGACGAGCATGCTTAGCCACAGACCTGCGGAGGGCACGCCGGCGTCAGCCAGGTGCCGTGGCCGGAGCAAACGCAACCGAGACGGCATCTCGGGACAGCGAGGCGAGAAAGGGGATGTCACCGAGGTCAGCAGGGATATGGGGATGGGACGGCCGCGGGCGCCCGCTGCGGCGCTGCCCGGCAGCGGTTGCTTTTTCCCAGTACAATTAAAAGCTCTCGGTAGTTGCAAGGGCCATCGCAGTCCACACCAGTGTGCCCAGTCCCCAGCCAGGTAAGGAGGGCAGAACCAGGCAGGAGGGTCACGGTGAGCCATCGGCGGAGCTGGGGCGGGGAGCTGAGTCTACGCGCGGGGGATCTGGGGGCATGCAGAGCTACGTGCCCGGGGTTGGTACCTATGACGCCAATCCTGGCCACGAAGAGCAGCACGGCTCCCAGGGGCAGGCCCACACCATAGTAGCTCACGGCGTTGAGGATGGCACCGAATTTCTGCTTGCCTATGCCTCTGAGCACCCCGCTGCAGGCACCCTGCCGGGGAGAGGGAGAGGGGCTGGGGCCGGGAACACCGCCTCGGCCAAACTCGGGGCTCTGCTGCTGCCCGGGGGCTGGTGAACCAGCCCAGTGATGAACCAGCTTCCAGCCTCTGCCCCGTTATTTCTGTGTCCCTGCCCGGTCCTGTGGATCTTTAGCTTTTTACGCACTCGGTGTTTTCTAAGGGGTGATCCCAGGAGCTCTGCAGGGTCCCGGTGCGTGTGCCGGTGCTCGACCGCAGCCTCAGGGACCCTCGACCGACTGACCTGCGATGCTGCCGCTCAACACCGAGGTCCCCTACTGAAAACAGCAGCGTCCCCAGGAACTTACACACACAGCTTCAAACAAGTGGAAGACAACGTAGACAGGTATGACCCAGGCCACCAAGTCAACAATCTCCCTGGGGACAGAGAAGAGCCAACGATTGCTTTTGGGAACCAACCTCCGCGCACCGAGGCCAGGAGCCGGGGGCACTCACTTGTCGCTGGTGAAGATGTATCCCAGCACATCCTTCATGGCGGCTAAAATAACCCCCATGGCTATGCAAAACCCTCCTGAAAAACAGAGCAAAGCGCTGAGCCCAGCCCGGCCGTGAGCAGCCGAAGGGAGAGAGCAGGGTGTGTGCCGCAGGCAGAGGACTGCGAACGTTCCCTGCTCCTGCCGTGCCTGGAAAGAGCCCTGGGGAAGGCTTCCCGGCACGCAGGTGGCCTGACCTGTGCAGAGCAGGCTGGTGGAGGAGGATCTCTTGGCTGTTTCGGCGTCGCCGGCACCCAGCGCGTTCCCCACCTGCACGCCGGCGGCCGTGCCGAGCCCCAGGGGGATCTGTAACCACAGGGCTGAGGCTCGCGTGTGCGTCTGGGTAATGGGGCCATCGCAGTAACAGTGGAATAAACACCCAGCAGAGAGGCGGACGGAGTTCAGGATTTAATTTAAAATGTCTCCGTAGGAAGGATAGGCAGGAGCAGGGAGAGGCTTAAGTGCAGCGGGGCAAGACCGAGATTTGCTGGAGCTGGTTTTTGCTGGGTGTCTGTCCTGGGACTGTCCCTGGGGAGCCCTGGTCTGAAATAATAAACCCCAGCCCTTACCATGAAAGCGACAACGGACACTTCGTAGATGATGGACTGGACGGAGAGCTCTATGACGCTCAGCAGGCCTGGGGAAGAGGAGAGGGTCAGCGCTGGGTGTGGGTGCCCGGTGGAGAGCCGCTCTCGGCCCCTGCGACCGCTGCGGACGCCACTCCGGGTCACAGCCTTGTCCACCTCCTTGCAGCTCCCCCTCTCCGCTGACCTATCAAGAAGCTCCCGATTTCATAGGTCCACCACTCAATGCATATCATGAGCATGCTGGGGACAGCCAGGGAGGTGAAACTGTCCCACTCCAGCAGGCACTCACTGGACCAGCCTGTAGAGAGGAGAAAAGTCACCTGATGGATGACCAGACTGGCCACGTCTTACATTCTCAAGAGCACCCGAGGCGGCTGGAGGTGCCGTTCCTGTTCGCAGAGCCAGCAGGGTAATGCTCCTCAGCTCCGTAGGACCTCCAGCAGCACAGCGTGCGTGTACACGCTCTGTGGATGCGGTCCTGTGGGCCACAGAGCGGTGCAACCCTCAGCTCATCGCTCCCGGAGCAGAGTGCCTAAGGACAACCTTGTGCTTACGTCTGTGCTCATCTGACTTTGGGGCTGAACTCTGCAAAGCCTCAGCAGAAAGTTTCATTTCTCCAGAATTAATGTTTACTGCCCGGCACGGTGGTCTGCCAAAGCTCGCGCATGACGCGGTACCACCGAAGCAGCACTGCTTTCCCGGGGTGTACCGGGCTGAGGTTAATATTTCACCATCACGACTAATAGAATTCACTAGATAGATAGAAGCAGTGGAAGGTTCACGAACACTTGTGTAAAGCGGGAACTCGAGGGAGCTGGGGAGGTGCCCTTACCTCCCCAGGTCTTCACGTGGAGTTTCTTGCCTATAATATACAGGAACAAGAAAATGGTTTGTGAATATTGAGCAACGGTGTTGGCCCAGGCAGAGCCCCTGCAAAGGAAATGAGAAAGGTCGTCGGCATTCTGTTCATGCCTCCCCGGCCTCGGGGTGCCAGAGCGTAACAGCCCGCCGTGCCCCTGCGAGTGCCAGATGCTCGGCCACGCCTGGTGGTGCTGACATCCCCGAAAAGTCCCTTGCTGTTGCCAGGTGTCATGTTTTCCCCTCCATGGGACACAAGCACTACTCACGTGATGCCCAAGTGGAAAACGTAGAGGAAGATGCAGTTTGCGATCACGTTGATGATGTTGCCGAAGACCCCGCTCAGCACCAGCGGCCACATGATCATCTGCAAAGAGGAGGAGATGGGGGCTACGGCACTTTCCCAAAAGCTTCGGGAGAGAGGTGCGAAGGTCTCCGCCAACCCCACGCTCAGCAGCTTTCCCAGCCAAAAAATAAATTTCCGATGATGTCGCCTGCTTGGAAAATGAGTGTGTTGGAGGTAAATCTCTGATGTGGGGAAGTATGAAGGGAGGTCCATCAGGCAGATGGATACAACTGGCTGTGGGATGGGGTGATCTCCAGCATCAGAGCTGCTCCGGGGCACCCAGGCAGCGGTGGGGACAAATGCTGCCTTGCCACCAGGAACGGTGAGAATGAAAACCCTGGGTGCATGGGTGAAGGGAGCCCTGAGCTGGGGCTGACCCTCCGTGGGTGCGAGGGCTGCAGGACCCACCTGGTTCTGCAGGTATCTTGTCTCCAGGTTATACAGAAAAACCGCCTGAAAAGGAAATAGGTGGATGAGATGAGGGCAGCATTGAGCAGGGGCGGAAAATAGGAGCAGGATGGCCGGTCCCCGTGTGTGGCCAGCGTTCAGGGTGCCCACAAGGACTCACCGGGAGAGCAGGGATAAATGCCATCACGTAGCGTTGGGTTAACCTGGGGGGACACGAGAGGTATGGTTAGCGAGGGGCCATGGCCGTAGCTACCCTCCTTACAGCCCCACTGTGCCGGGGAGGGACAAGGAAGCGGTGTCTGGTCCACGGAACCACCGGACCTGGAGACCTCAGGGTCCTGGCGGACAAGGAGCAGGAGCTGCTCGATGTTGATGAGGATGGCGCAGCAGGGGAAGCAGCAGAGCAGGAGGATGAGGGTGGCACGCTGCAGGATCACCCCCACGCGCAGCAGATTCTTGCTGCCGTAGGTCTGCAAGGTGAAGAGGGTGGCAGTGAGCTCTGCTGCACTGGCAGCGTGCTGGTGGGACGGGGACCCCACGGAGCATGGAGCAGCCCTGACCGCCCGGGAAGGATTTGATATTTCAAGGTGAGCACGGAGCTCCCTGTTATGGGATTGCTGCTTGGGGACAAGCTTCCCCAGCTCGCAGGTGCAGCCAGGGCTCCATGCAGTGCCTGGGCAGCATCAGCCGATGCTGGAAAACCCCGTGTCTCCAGGACAAGTGCCAGGATCTCTTACCCACCTGTGATATCAAGGTGTCACATGCCGAAGACAAACCATAACCTACAGAGATGGCAGTAACATTTATAACCTGGAAACAGGAGTTAAAAAAAAAAAAAAAAAAGAGCGAATGTGAGCATTTAAGACTTTTGGTAGGGAGAAGTACTAAAAGGAAAAGCAGGAGTCTGAAATCTCCTCTGTCCTTGTCCGCCTCCATTCCCGTATCCCATCCCAGTGTCAGCAGGTGAGAACTGGCGCCTGGTGCCGGGGCAGCCCCCGGGAATGCTTACAGCGATGGCCAGCGTGACGGAGGCCAGCTCGACCTTGCCCAGGTGGCCACAGAATATGGAGCTGACAAGGTGTATCAGGAAGATCAGCAGCTGGATCAGGATCTAAGCGCGGGGAAGAGGAGAGGCGAAGGTCAGAGATGGAGGTGAGCAGGGCCGGCCATGCTTGGGGGGGGGGGAAGCGCTCACCTCCCGGGGTCCTTACCAGCGGCCCCGCCAGCACCAGCAGCTTCTTTGCATCTTCCCAGAAGGTGTCCGGGACCAAGCGCCGAAGCCAGTGGCGTTTCTTCTCGCAGTTACTGGGTGTGAGATCGTGCTGGCCGGCGGCCATTGCCTCGCTGAAGCCGTTCTCCTCAGGGAGGTTCGCCTGCTTCATGCTGCCGCTCTGCTACGGGAGTGA